>NC_133773.1:115903069-115928525 GCF_003597395.2 Chelonoidis abingdonii | reverse complement strand
ATATATCGCATATTCATGTACAGAACAGGACGATTATAGTGGGGCATCCATCTCCGATTCTGTAAAGCTACCGACAGACATAGCTTCATAGGGCACAAATCGAGCTAATAGTGCCATACCCCTGTTTCTTGGAAGACCGATACGTGAACGGACCGATTCACCAACGTTCACTCCGCTCGGGACGTCTTGGTACTCTGATCGCCTCTACTGATAGTTAATGACTGACAGTCGTATTATACCTATATCACTCAGACAGCACTCATCAGTAGCCAAACAGCAGAAATCCTCAAACTCAATTACGAGCACCAGCACCCTATCTAACATTTAGAATAGTATACTGAACTCGTCAAAACATGAATACCCCTCATATTGACTGAAAGCATCCGACTGGAACCGTAACCGAGAACCGATGGCAAGTCACTACGATCTAAGCCAGTCGCTATCAACACTGATTCCCAGATGAAGTGAAGACCAATTTCTGACACATCATTAAGCAATCCCAGATAAACACATCCAGTCGAAGTCTTTACATACCAGGGAAATTGCATAAGGATACGTCCCATAATGGTAATAAAGCAAGTATTATGTCAGTGACCAGGCGTTTACCTTCGGATCCTCATCATCCGTCGTGCAGAGAAGCGCCGATATCATACAGACCTCAACCTGTCATGATGTAAAGAGAGTCACACACCATTCAGGGCGGGTATTCAGTAAATGATCGCACGGACTACTCATCCAACTTATGCATAGTCAAGCCACTACCGCTGAGCACATAGACTCTTGATAAACTCGATTTTACAAACTCATCATCTAACCTGACATCTCGCCTTCGCCTTAATATCTTGTGAAATACTGTCAAAGTGTAACGACCACTACCAAGTTAGCAAAAAAACATACTAAGGCTCGATGAATGCTGCGACTAACGTACTCTCAGAATCCCATTAATTTCGCGCAATAGGAATTTATAGTACAATAGGTGCTTTGTTAAGAAGAAAGAAAACTTCAGGTCTACGGCCTGTGAAATTGAATTCTATTCAAGTGTAGGGCAAAATAAAGTCTATCAACTTTGTAATGATGTCTAACTATTTTTACCCCCAATTATCACTTACTTGTAAGGACCTTGGCAATATTATATTGCCTTTGGACTCCACACAGCGATGCAATTGCGTATATTGCAAGGTTTCAGCCAGCTCTACATAATCTTTACAAGAATTTAATATATGTTAGTTGTCTGATATACAAAGTAATGGTAAAATTTTCCTGTCTGCTGATTAGTAGATGAATTTATTAAAGTGTTAAGTGCAAAATTAAATAACCACAGAGTGAAATGATGTTTACATTGCTCCTAAGGAACATATATTCTGGAAAAATTTTGGAACATCTAATTTCGATTTCTCTGACAGAATCTGTCCATATGTGAGACAGGTATCTAGCCTCATTTAGGGATGACCTTTATTCCCTCTGTTTGAAACACCTAATTGGTGGCACAATTAATTTTAATTCATTCAAAAAGCGAGGATTTTATCGTCATTTGGAAGTCATTGCTAGCATAAGAGGCCACATTCAGCACTACCCTTCGCAAACTCCTGGGCCTTACAGAAATTTAATAACATTTATTATTTTTGGAAATCAGTGTGCTACCTGCAGATGTAAGAGCATGCCTGCAAGAGGTCATAAGCCAAGCGACCTTGGACAACCTTAAACTGAATGATCCACTAGTACTACAGCACGATACGGCGTAGCACCATTCGGACTATCCTCCCTCACGACGAAATCTACTTATGCATTCGACGGTCATTCGACATTCCTAGCTATAGTGGCTACGCGAGCGGGTCGCACACCTAGTCGGATGACACAGCTTAGTGATGCAACAGCCAAAGAAATATCCCGACTACTGACACGCCTCATTCTTGCACGAGCAATAGGAGAAAATAGCGTGCTGACTATGAACAGGGAAACTTTACGGATATCAAATGGTTGTCATTATCCCCAGATTGCTACACTAGATCGTGCGCCTAAAGATCTTTCAAATCAAATAATAACTAATCTCAAACAGCATTTCACCAATAATGCATAGTAGTACATTATTCACTTATATAAACCCACTACTATGTACTGAGTCACTATCCACTAAGAGATAATTGTATAGAAGGACTGATATCTAGACCTCTGATTCAAAATTTACAGAGAGCTATAGAGGCTCTGTGAAGTCAACACATTAGATAGTTAACTTGACGCCACAGATACACAAAGAAGCATAATCTTATATAGTACTGCAAATAAGAGATACTACAGTACATTTTCCCCAATCCTACTCTCACGATTAGGCATGCATTCAATGTGGCTAATAATCACAATAATCCAGAGTATGTAGTGTAGCTAGTAGATATGATTTTTTTAATGAAACATGATCGTAATCGTAAGGGGGAATCCATTCAGAGGAATCATAAAGAGTTTGGGGTAAATAATAATGCTTTATACTGAGCCTGTTTACTCAAACTTAGTGAGACTTGATGGGAAAATAGATCATCTTGACTCTGAATCTCAAGTCATCTAGGCTGTAACCTGGCAATAACATTAATAAGAATTACTAATCTGGTTTTCAAGCATGACCATCTATAAGACTTTATTCTGAGCTAATTGGACCATGGATCATCTATCTTACATGTTTATGTCTTCTGTGAGCGAAAACCAAATGGTGCATAGAGGGCATTTTTAAAATCGACCTCCTGCTTCAGGCCTATAGCATTAACTTACATGAGAAGTTAATTGAATCTGGTTCTTGAATAACTCAGAATGGAGATACTAAACTGTTATATAACATCCATTTGTCTCCCTTGGATGCATGTCTTAAATTATACGAGATGTATGTTTTATCTATTATAGTAACGTAGCAGTTAGGGTATCCTTCATACTCAGAAGATAGAATAAGAACTTCCTTTTTATTATGCCAAGCTGTTGTGTTTTCTGGTTCATAGGAAGCGTTAATTAGGTTGCCTGAAAATGCTTGTTAAACATCTGGACTTTATTGATATTGATGTCGTAGGATGCGATTGAGTTGCATTAGGTCTAGGTGGAGAGTCATAACACTAACGATATTAAAACAATATTTAAAGCAGCACAGTAACTGATCAACGCATGTACTCGTCACATACAGATGAGCCTTAAACCCATACTCGTTATAAAGGGTCTTTAATATGAATTTCCTGTACGTCACTCACGACACGGCAGGGTAGCGCTAAATGCGATATTACATTCGATAGTTTAGTGAATGACAGAAAATGAATGGATGGCCATCGGATATCCACAGCCACTGTGAAACCGCTGGACAGCCAATACTCGTCAGACTGCAGTGGCTGAACGAACGCCCCTTGTTTTTTCTGTTTTGCCAGCGTGGAGCTCGTGTCCGCACAGGTGGCGTGCAGTCCCAAATTAAAAGGCTCCAGCATGGGACCGTGCGGCGAGATATGGATTGTCGCTGTTATGGGCGAGGCATCTGTTCTATCAGGCTCGTTAGGAAGCGATGCACAGGCTTTTTGAAAATTCTCCAGGATACACAGTTGCTGGTGACAAACGTAACGGAACGTCCAAAGAAATCAATGGAAGTCATGGAGGGAGGGAGGTACTGAGGAATCAGCTATCCACAGTCAACAGCAGTCTCCGAAAGTAATTTGCATTCGTTGGCATTGATCTGTGGTTAACATTGTCTGGCGTGGTTCGGGTATAGTCGTCAAATTGTACCCTCCCCGTGAAGGAAAGGAAAAAATCGTTTTTTGGCTATTTTTATTACCGTATGTGACTTGAACGCTGGTGGTAGACGCAATGCTGCACAGGTATAAAGAGCTATCGTTTTCTTCCCTCCGGTGGCAGCGGTACCATCTGGTTGTATCTTGATGTATCAGGTCGAGGCCGGCGAGGGGGGAGGGGGGCGCCTGGGTAAAATAGGAAATGATTCCTCCCCCTCCCTCCCATGAGTCATTTCAGTAGATGTACGACGGCTGGTAACGTATTCCTCTAGCAACTGGGGCTGTGGCAGTTGTCTCCTTTTCCTGTTAAGAAAGATTCTGTATTGGCCTGGAACTATAGCAGCGGGATCGCTGGGCTCTCTCCCATCCTTTAATGTCACTGGCCTGGAATATCAAGCAGCTGGCGGCTGCTCCTATTATCTTACATAAGATCAGTGTTCCTTTTACCTGCTCTTTCATAACTTCAACATGACAAAATGGATAGAGGGACACCTGCCCAGTAGCCCAGAATGTTGGGAGGGGAGAGCACGAGAATGGAGTTAGTATGCAGGGGCAAACCGTGGAATGGACATGCAGCTCATAATTTTCTGCAGGTAATACTGACATGGAGCGCTGTTGCTCATTCTGAATACACTAGGTTCTCCAGTACATTGGCCCATATTCTAGGCGGCTGCCTCTCTTTTTCGACATCTACTTAAATGAGGGAGTGACTCGGGGCGCTCTTCCCATTTTTGCTTTTGCACACTGGCGACTAGCAGAGGCCACTCATGTAGCAGCGCTGGTACGAAGTAGATAGCCATCATTCTTGCATTTACATGCAGCAGGACGTACAGGAATGATACCGTCTTGTATCATTGCAGCAGATGAATGCTGTGTGTAGTGCTTGCAGTATCGCCCTGTCAAGCAGGATCCAGTAACATAAAGTGACTGTAAAAAAAGCTGAATGGGCTCCATGGTTTGCCATGCTACAGTGTCTGCCAGGGCAATGCAGGGAAAAAGGGCGCAAAATGACTGCTGTTGCTTTCACGAAGGAAGAATGAGTGACGGCATTTACCCAGAACCACCCGCGACAATGATTTTTGCCCCATCAGGCACTGGGATCTCAACCCAGAATTCCAAGGGGCTGGGAAGACTGCGGGAACTATGGGATAGCTACGGAATAGCTACCCACAGTGCAACGCTCCGGAAAGCGACGCTAGCCTCGGACCATAGACGCACACCACCGAATTAATGTGCTTAGTTTGGCCGCGTGCACTCGACTTTATACAATCTGTTTTACAAAACCGGTTTATGTAAAATCGGAATAATCTCGTAGTGTAGACGTACCCTTAGTTTCTCATACGTTGCTGTCATGCCAGACCATTTGAAATCATAGGGCTATAAAGTGTAGTTTTTTGCTGCAATAAGAGGTGTTTTCTTTATGCCACAGGGCCACTCTGCTTTTAACTGCTGAGTCATATTTAGCTTTTACATATGCCCATGTCAAGGCTCCGATTATATTAAAATTAAGCATAGTTTTAAAGAATCATCTTTATAATTTAAATATTTTATTAAAGATATTATTGAACTGAAACTTAGAGTATATCAACACAGCAAAAAAAACTGTGTCAGCAAGTCTCAGAGCCTAGGTCAACTGACTCGAGCTCTCAGGGCTCAAGTTATGTGGCTAAAAATAGCAATGTAGACATTTCCACTTGGTCATATTAACACATGTATTAAAAACAATATATATTACATAGGAAACTAGCACAAAGGAATCCAAGAGAGGGAGCAAAACAAATACAAAACAAACAACACTGTAACAAACAAACTGGAAAAAAAACATCGAGGAGTCCGATGGCACCTTATAGACTGAAAAATTTATTTGGGCATAAACTTTTGAAGGTAAAAAACCCCACTTTTTCAGATGCACTTCAGTGGTGTTTTTTTACCCATGAAAGCTTATGCCCAAATAAACCTGTTAGTCTTTAAGGTGCCACTGGACTCCTCACTGTTTTTGTGGATACAGACTAACACAGCTACCCCTCTGATAAACTGGAAAGGAAGATACATTTTGGTTCTTGACTGGAATCATGCAATGGACTTCTGGCAAACTGAGAAGAATTTCACTGGAGTGTGTTAAGCCACGATAGTCAGCAGTTCCAGTCCCAGTGATCTCATTTGCCATTTTAGTAAATTGATGGGCCTCTTGTGTAAGACACTGAATCATACTTGCCAATACAGATTGCAGAGTGCAGTGTCTTGGAAGGTCTGTATTTAATCTCTATAAAAATTATTTAAAAACAGAAGCAAAGTTAGTTCAAGTAATGAATATAAGCTACTGAATATCCAGGTCTTAATTTAAAGGTATTGTAGTACCATATTATAGAATACTATCTTTTAGGTTATATCATTAAAAAAAAAAGACAATTGTTACAGCCAGGACAGTGTTGAGAAAAGATTATGTTCTCCAAAATAGTCATTTACATAGGAAATGTTTAGTCTGGTCTTCAAGAAGTACATAAGTGTATATGTAAGTGCTTAAGGAAAGGCAATACCAATACCGTAATGCAATGGAAGACAGAAATAGTTCCAAGTCAAATATCCCTTCCAAGTCAAAAGAAGTTAATTTTGTTAGTGTTTCGAATCCTCCAGGGCCATGACTTGATTTACATTACTTCATAGCAGAAGCATAATTATCCTGGGTTGCTGTTTACACACATTAACTTTAAAATGTTTTTAATAATGTATGATTTTAATAAGCCTTTGTATAAGAGATGGAGAGCGCAAGATAATTAACTGTAATTAAAGTCACATTGTCCAGAATTCAGCAAAATAGAATACAGAGCTTTAACGAAAGCCACATCCTATCATCTTCAAGTCTGAGTTTGTTATACTATCTTGGATTGTAGTGAAGTCCATCAATTAGATTGAAAACACCATGTGGTTTTTCAGTATTATAAGTTCTCGCTGTATTGTTCCATCTAGTTATGCAAGTTTAAGTTTATACATATATATATTTATAGACAAACCAGAAGACTTCGTGATGCAGAACAAGAAAAAGACCGAACGTTGCTGAAGACTATTATAAAAGTTTGGAAAGAAATGAAATCCCTGCGTGACTTTCAGAAGTTTACTAACACACCCATGAAACTCTATTTGAGAAAGTATGTTTTGATAACATTTTTGTTACTTCATGTGCTAGCAGTGGGATTTTATTGCATGTTGCCATGTTTAAGAGTTCACAAGTAACACGAACAAGGCACAACGATAAGCTTTTAGTAGCAAGTTCTGGTATCACCTTTTTTTAATTTTTTTAAGACAACAAGTAATTACAATAACTGAGAGAAATTACTAGAGGGTAATGTCCAAAGTCAGAATTGTTTAGTTCATTGTGGATAGTTACTATCTGCTGTCAATTAGCATCTATCACAATTCTTAAAACTGACCTCATCTCTCACACCATTTTGAAGTCATATAACTAAATACTAGATATAAATTGTTGTTCTTAGAATATCTCACACATTTTATGCACTCATGTAACTACCTCTGTGTTTATTACAATTTCATTATAATGTGCAAGACAAGGGAAAAAGAATTACCAATTACTGCCGACCATTAAAAATTGTCTTAAGGAATAATTTTAGTATTCTTCATTTATTATTAGTATTATTGTAGCACTTAGGAGCCCTTGGCATGGCTCAGGACTCTATGGGGTTTGTTATTTCATAATAAGAAGTTTATTAGGATTCCAAAAGCCTGCTTTGCATTCAGAGCTTCAGAAACTATGACAAAGGTAACCTAGAATACTACTGTATCCTATATGCTTAAAATTGCTTGAAAACTTACCAGTACATGAAAGCATAGGTTAAATGTGAATGCATTTATCAACAGAATACATTTTTGTTATAATGAAAGGAACCAACAGTAGGGTACAATATATTTGTAAATTATAATTAATTGTTTTGAAGGGAAGAGGTTGACCAGAGATCAGATAAAAAAATCTATGAAGCAGAAATTCAGGCTGAAATAAATGAACTATTAGAAGAATACATGGAAGAGTATGAAAAGAAAATGGAAGAATACAAAACTGAGCTACAAGAGTGGAAATCTTGGAAAAAGGCACAGGTTTGTGTAAACCACGCAGCCTATAAAATTGCATTATTGCCAAGTGTATTTTTAAGGTATCTCTTGTTATGGTAGAATAGCTTGAAGATGAGTATAGCCATCACAAATTGTTAAGTGTAATGGAGTTCAGTTGAGTAAATTATTTATGTTTAGGATTGTTACTAAATTAACTTACTTAAGTGAAATAGCTGTAGTGGAGTAGAACAAGTTAAACTTTCTCTAAGATGTTTATTCTATAGTGGTGGTTTGTTTTGTCTGATGTTGGTTTTCAAACTTCTTCGCTTACATTTCAGCACTTAAATGGTTTTATTAGATTAGATTAAACCGTTTTGCTGTATGCATGTTAAATTCAAGTCCCTGTGATTGTGAATGATTTTCCTTGTTACTTCAGGAGTTAAAATGAATATATTTCTCATAGTTAACAGTGAAACAATAAGATGTTTCTGGTGAACTTCAATACTAAATGTCCAGTTACATCAAATAACTATTTAAAACTAGAAAATGCAATGAACTAATGTATTAGTTTTTCACTTCTTCAGAGCTTTATTAATATCTGTCTTAGAATGCAAATTAAGGGCTCAGTTGTTCCTTGAAGATACAGCTGTGTGCAAGAGGAGGGGATTCCAAGGTACACAGAACCAATTATGATCACCAGAGATGATTGTCTAGAGAAGCCACAGTACTTTCCAGAGCTTCCTGGCAGTATAGCCACAATATCATCCTTTTAAAGAATGCAATGTGTGCTCTTTGCAAGCCTGGGCAGCTCTGGTCCCAGAATAGGAAAAGGTTCCTAGTGTTCCCTCCACACTTCCTTTGGGAGCACTAGGAACTCTGAGGAGGTGTCCGAGTAGTGTAAGGATTTCAATTGCACTTTGCCCATGCAGCTTCTATTAGTGGTCTTGTGCACCAGCTATCATTTTGTTCAGGCACCAGCTATCATTTCTGTTCAGAAGAAGCCCATGTGTCAAATAATAGGGGCCTTGTCAATTAAGATTGGGGTGCATTGATTAAACTGTCTAATATATTTTCATTAATAACAAATGGTTTTTGTTACCGCTATCACTTTGTTTCTTCCGAGGCCACTCATTCTCCCCAGGACTAATAAAATAATCTACCTGAAAAGTGCCAGTTTTAGTATGTCATGGTTATTAGCATAGAAAGGCAGAGGGAGAAAGATGGATGAATGCTTTTAGCCTTTGTCTTAATAGCACTTCAACAAAGATGGCCTGTAAATATTCCCAGTTATGGGCTACACTCCCTCAGCAACTTCCTTTGCCCCAACTGTCCTGAGTTTGGGGACCTTCTGGTGTTGGTTTATTTGTGATATGATAGTACCTAGATATCATCATTAGTAATAAGGGCCCCCTTGTTCTAATCATTGTACAGACACATAATGTAAAGACAAATCTTGCCCCAAGAGTTTACAGTCTAAATATATTATGAGAAATAACAGGTAGAAATAATGACTAGATGGGGGAAATGCAAGATACCAGTAAGACAATTATGATCAATGTAATGCAACACAGGAGCTGCCTAGTCATTGGTGAGTGTCTTGTAGCTCTCATAGCAGAGTTGAGTTGTAAAGGTGAGATTTGAAGGAAGATACAGTAGTGGCTATGCTAATTTTTGGGAGAGCTTCTCCTATGTATAAAGATTGTAATTGGAGGAAGAATGAAGGTGTTGAGGGGAAATTTGTCCATGGACAATGAAAGATGCTTTTGTTGCTAGAGCAGAGGTAAGGGTTGACAGCTCAATAGCATATAAGAGATAATAGGCAGGGCGAGGCTAAGCTAAAAAGAACCTTAAAAGCGAAGGCAAATAGTTTTTGATGCAGTGAAGAAGGGGCATCAGTGGAAGGATGCAGAAAGGGGGATGATGTGGTTGGAGCCAGAAGCCAGGGTGTTCTTTGCAGTGGCTTTTTGAATGGATGAAGAAGGGGAGAAAAACAGTTCCTATTGGGACCTGTAGCCTTTGATTTATGTGTTCCCAATTAGTAACTTAAAAATAAGGAATAAAACCAAACTGAATTCTTTAAGGTTTGAGCCTCCAGAGTATTTACAGCTAATTTAATGTAGTGGAGGTCTGTGAATGGTACAGAGTGCTAAAATTAAAACCTTTATTTAATATAAAATATTTAAACAAGCAGGCATTACAATATAACCATACACTGTGTTTATACTCTCATTTTTAGATAAAGTACTGCATTTAGGGATGATTAATCCCTAATTGAGAAGAACGAATATAGTCGTTTCTCTAATGGTACCTTGATGGTGGATGGGTGTGTCTAATCTAAAATGAGTGCACTACCCTTTTTATAATCAATTATAATACCCCTTAATTAATTAACATTATGTCCACATTTTTATCGTAATTAAATATATTTTACTTTCACATTAGCTATTTAACATTAATTGTCATTTTAGTTAAAAACATCTGTGTAAATACCATACCAGTAACTATCAATATAGATAGCATTTTCCAGACCTTTAACAGTTTATCTAAAGCACCTGTAAAAACTAGTTAGGACCAAAACATGTTTACAGCATAACCAGGAATTGTGTCCTAATTTATCTTCAACTTGCCTCTAAATTGTCTCACTTCATGTTATTCATATTTTACCAGGCCTCACTTAACTATTATCAAGCCTGTTTTTACAAAATAGATTTTTAGGTGTTTCTATGTAAATATAAGCAAGTGTCATCTCTATAGGCTACAGACCAGACAAGGCCTTACATGTTTGAAACTGAGATTATAAAAGGATCTATGATCCCCAACCATCTCAGGTCCTTTATTTTTTTAAGTTAGGTGCAGGTATATAGACCTTCACTCCATGCCAGGAGAGCACTTTTTTGGTGTATGGGGGTTGTGGTGCTTTGTTTTTTGCTTTTTTTTAGCCTCAGATATCCTGATAGTTTACTATCATTATTGAGTTTTGATATCTTAGATTATAGTCTAAAGAGTTTCTAGATAATTTGGTGGGCATAATAAAAGGAGCAGAAGGAAGAAAGATGATAAAAAAAAAATAGAGCAGAGTAATGCAAAAGAAAAGCAAGCATGGGTGTTAGAAATAACAGTTGTGCAACCAGGGCCTGATGAAATGCATTCTAGAATACTCAAGGAGTTAATAGAGGAGATATCTGAGCCTCTAGCTATTATCTTTGGAAAGTCATGGGAGACGGGAGAGATTCCAGAAGACTGGAAAAGGGCAAATATAGTGCCCATCTATAAAAAGGGAAATAAAAACAACCCAGGAAACTACAGACCAGTTAGTTTAACTTCTGTGCCAGGGAAGATAATGGAGCAAGTAATTAAAGAAATCATCTGCAAACACTTGGAAGGTGGTAAGGTGATAGGGAATAGCCAGCATGGATTTGTAAAGAACAAATCGTGTCAAACCAATCTGATAGCTTTCTTTGATAGGATAACGAGTCTTGTGGATAAGGGAGAAGCGGTGGATGTGGTATACCTAGACTTTAGTAAGGCATTTGATACGGTCTCGCATGATATCCTTATCGATAAACTAGGCAAATACAATTTAGATGGGGCTACTATAAGGCGGGTGCATAACTGGCTGGATAACCGTACTCAGAGAGTAGTTATTAATGGCTCCCAATCCTGCTGGAAAGGTATAACAAGTGGGGTTCCGCAGGGGTCTGTTTTGGGACCGGCTCTGTTCAATATCTTCATCAACGACTTAGATGTTGGCATAGAAAGTACGCTTATTAAGTTTGCGGACGATACCAAACTGGGAGGGATTGCAACTGCTTTGGAGGACAGGGTCAAAATTCAAAATGATCTGGACAAATTGGAGAAATGGTCTGAGGTAAACCGGATGAAGTTCAATAAAGACAAATGCAAAGTGCTCCACTTAGGAAGGAACAATCAGTTTCACACATACAGAATGGGAAGAGACTGTCTAGGAAGGAGTATGGCAGAAAGAGATCTAGGGGTCATAGTGGACCACAAGCTAAATATGAGTCAACAGTGTGATGCTGTTGCAAAAAAAGCAAACGTGATTCTGGGATGCATTAACAGGTGTGTTGTAAACAAGACACGAGAAGTCATTCTTCCGCTCTACTCTGCGCTGGTTAGGCCTCAACTGGAGTATTGTGTCCAGTTCTGGGCACCGCATTTCAAGAAAGATGTGGAGAAATTGGAGAGGGTCCAGAGAAGAGCAACAAGAATGATTAAAGGTCTTGAGAACATGACCTATGAAGGAAGGCTGAAAGAATTGGGTTTATTTAGTTTGGAAAAGAGAAGACTGAGAGGGGACATGATAGCAGTTTTCAGGTATCTAAAAGGGTGTCATCAGGAGGAGGGAGAAAACTTGTTCACCTTAGCCTCTAATGATAGAACAAGAAGCAATGGGCTTAAACTGCAGCAAGGGAGATTTAGGTTGGACATTAGGAAAAAGTTCCTAACTGTCAGGGTAGTTAAACACTGGAATAAATTGCCTAGGGAGGTTGTGGAATCTCCATCTCTGGAGATATTTAAGAGTAGGTTAGATAAATGTCTATCAGGGATGGTCTAGACAGTATTTGGTCCTGCCATGAGGGCAGGGGACTGGACTCGATGACCTCTCAAGGTCCCTTCCAGTCCTTGAGTCTATGAGTCTAGTTTAACCAGATGTGGGAATCAAAGGGAGAATTTCTATGAGTCTGTGCTATGCAAGAGCTCATGATCATAATGGTCTCATCTGTCATTAAAATTTGTTAATCATAGCATTCAATTAATAAATTTATACCAATGTAAAACAAATATTTCAACAAAACTGTCATGTTGTTATTTGAACATTCCCTAAAAAAGTATTTCTAAGAGAGACATTCATGAGATCTATTGACTGATCAGCAGTTACTGTACTATTAATTAGATACATGGTGCTCCATGGCAGGTAAAGTCTACCAAGCAGATAAGAATTATACTGCTCCAATCCCCGTGTTCAGTTGTAGGTTCATAGATTCCAATGTCAGAAGGGACTATTGTGATCATGTAGACTGACTTCCTGTATAATGCAGGCCACAGAACTTCCCCAAAGTAATTCCTAGAGCATATATTTTAGAAAAACCTTCAATCTTTGATTTTAAAATGGCCAATAATGGAGACTCCACCATGAACCTTGATAAAGTGTTCCAGTGGTTAATTCCCCTATTAAATATTTATGCCTTATTTTCAGTCTGAATTTGTTCCAGCCGTTGTGTCACGTTATACCTGTCTCTGCTACATAGACATATCAAACTTTTGTTACCCATGTAGGTTTTTAGACTGTAATCAAGTCACCCCTTAACTTTTTTCTTTAAGCTAAATAGATTGAGCTTCCTGAGTCTTTCACGAGAAGGCATATTTTCTAATCCTTTAATAATTCTCATGGCTCTTCTCTGAACCCTCTCCAATCTATCACTATCCATCTTGAATTGGGGACACCAAAACTAGGTGCAGTATTCCAGCACTGATCCCGCTAGTACCAAACACAGAGGCAAAATAACCTCTCTAGTCTAACTCAAGATTCACCTCTTCATGATCCAAGGATTGCATTAGCCCTTTTGGCCACAGCTTCGCACTGGGAGCTGATTATCCACCATGACCCCCATATCTTTTTCAGAGTCATTGCTTCCTAGGATAAATACACTATCTTGTAAATCTGAATGCTTCTGATAGCAGCAGGGACATTAGTGCAGCTGGGCAGTCAGTAAGACCAAAGCTGAAAAATGATTGCATTTACTCACAGAGGAGAGAAGAGAACTGATTGTATACATTGTATACATGATTAAGGCTACGTTTTAATCACGAGTATTTTACCCGAGGGGCACTGTTTGTGTGAGCAGCCCGGGACCCCTGCTGGTGCTAGGGGAGAGGGTTGGCGGGGTTGGCAGGCTCCCTACCCAGCTTCTGGGATAACGACGACATGTCCCTCCCTAAGGTGCTAGCTCCATTCGCTGCCAACTCTGCAGCTGCCATTGGTCAGGAACTGTGATCAGTGGGAGCTGCGGGGGCGCTACCTGTGGGTGGAGGCAGCGTGCGGAGCTAGGAGCTGAGGGAGGGATATGTTGCCACTTCACCTCTCCCAAGGTAAGCGCTGCCCCTCCCGTGCCTGAACCCCAAGCCCTGAGCCCCCAACCCAAACTCCTGCTGCTGGGAGGGTGGGGTGGGCTGTGACCCAAGACTGCCCCAGCAGCAGCTGGTGCGATTGGCCCAGGAGCTGGAGCTCCTTAGGCAGCCCTTGAGGCAGCGACACCGGCTGCTGCAGAAGACACGGAGGTAACACAAAGTCACAGAATCAGTGACCTCCATGACAAACTCACAGTCTTATACATGATATCTAATAATTGCAATCACGTTTAAAACATCAAATAGCTGGCTGAATGGCTTACTGTAAATACAACTGCTCTGCGGGAGATCTGGGTTCTGTTTCTTGGACTTTGGATCACTGGGGACCAGAAGAATTGCAGTAGTAATTGTGTCAGTCTTTACCTATGTCAATTAAAGAGTCAAGTATGATCCTGGGAATGGCTGTCAGCCCTAACAGAGGACAAACTTGGTGGCTCAGGCTAAAGAGAAAATGGAAAGCCTCACAATGATCACCAAGACAAATTCAGAATTTGTAAGTGTATTCTTTGAGATAGTCAAGTTAAGCCTGTTGTTTAGCTATAAGAATGCAGAGAACTACTAGCCGCAGAATAAATGAAGTTGGACCGAAGAGTGGGAGAACTTTATATAATCCTTTAAGAATAATAAAAAGTAATTGCCAACTAACCATTTGCAATGTGTAAGGAAAGTAGAACAGTCAGAAATAACTAAACATAGTGTGTATTTTGATCAAAACAATTGCAAGTAGAACACTTTGGAGGAAAACTCTGTATTTTCTATATGCAGAAGACCAAGAAAAAAAAGAAAATAAAACAAAGTCAAGACCAAGAGGAAGAAGAAGCAGAGAACTCAGAATATGGTGAGGAACCAGTAAAACCCATCCCTCCTAAGCTGGCTGATAGCCTGGAGGTAGAGCAACAAGTTAGAGAAAAAGCCATCAACATCAGGAGGAAACCTGGAGAACCTGTTTTAATTCCTGAGTTGAGCCTGACGGAAAGTGTAACTCCTAATGATCTGTGCCCCAGGTAAGATTGCTCTGAGACATTTATGGTTCTCTACAGATTAGTTTGTCATTTATTATGTTAGGTAGGTGAGGTAATATATTTTACTGGACCAACTTCTCTTCGGGAAGGTACAAACTTTCATGGTTCACAGAGCTCTTTCTCAGGTCTTTGAAGCTTGAAAGCTTGTCGTTTCCACCAACAGAAATACATTACCTCATCTGCCTTGTCTCTCTCATATCCTGGGACTAACACATCTGCTACACTGCAGGTACTTATTATTTTGTTGTTATCAATCTTCTGTTATATTTTTGGTTTGAATATTATTTATTTATTTATATTTAATTTAAATTAATTCAACTTTAGAAATACATTCTGAACACCCTGCTTAGCCTAGCTATTGGAATGTTCAGCATCTTCTTTCTACAGTTGGTATAATTTTATTAAGTTCCTTTGTCGGTCACATTTAAGATCCTGCGTATATTTGAATGTTGGGCAAAATCCTGCAGGTTCCTCCATGGTCAAGGAAGGCCCTACATGCAGTGGAAGAATTTCAGTACCAATGTCACTAGGAAGAACAGGTGCAAAGTGGAGAGGCCATTCACTGAACTTTGGTAGCTCTTTATGTATTATGGAGTCCAGCTCTGTGACAACTCCCTGTGGGAATGAGGATGCGTATCTGTAGATACGCTGAGGGAGTGTCAGGGAAGTGTGGTGGGTCCAGTGGATCAGTAAACTGCACAGATCCACTGACCATGAATCCTTTAGAGAGGGAGAGATAGTGGGCCACAATCACCTATACAACTATGAGCTGTTGTAATATCTGTGGCCTGGCTGCACATGTTAAAAATGTCACACACTCCACTCAAACCAAATACAAAGTCCCTTTATCTCAGGCTGTGGGCAAGATACTTAGGGACAGAATCATTTTCACAACCCAAAGTTAAAGGGAAAGGCGCCTCTGCATCTGTGACTCATGGAATGTAGCAGATGCCAGCCTAGCCCCTTCCATGTAAAGAGTGTAGATGCACAGTCTTCACAGATTGTTGACTTTCTGGTTGACTCCAAGTCCTCCCCCTGTATTTTCCTGTTCCTACTACAGCCCAGTATTGGGGCTTTTTAGGGGTTTTGGGGATGTTGGTAATGACAGACAGCCAAATCAAAGGCAGAGTATGGGTAGCTGTGCAACTGGAATGTAGCCATTACTACAGACCAAGGACTATATTAGCTTCTGTAGTCACTACATCTCCCCACTCCCAGTTGAGTTTTGTGGCCAGTAGATACTTGCAGGCAATAGCCCTTATTCCTCTGCCTGCCCGCAACACCCAATACCCCTATGCACTCCTCTTCTCAGCCTAACTCATGTAGTGGAGCTACAGTGGTTAGTCTGCAATTTTGGGACTTCCACAACCATGGAGGAGGTTGAAGAATTTCACCAAATGTTGAATGTTTTTTCCCCCACATCACTTATGTATATAAACAGCCATTTCTTCTTCGAGTGCTGTCCCTGTGGGTGCTCCACTCTAGGTGATGGTGCGTCCTGGCGCTGTTGATCAGAGACTTGCAGTAGCAGTGCCTGGTCGGGACGCACACTCTCAGTTGGTATCTCCCATCTCGTTGGAATCTTCCTGACCACGTGCGTCCCGCACCCTCCTCAATTCCTTCTCAACCGTCCTCTTGAAGACAGGACTCGGGGCAATGCTGATCCTCCTCCCTGGTTTCTGAAGGAAACAATTATAAAGAACATAGAAATAGTTAGTTAGTAACATCACAGTTGTTTCCCTTCCTTTAGAATAGTTACTTAGTTTAAAAAAAACAAAAAACATTTTTCCTCAAGTTTGGCTCCTACTGAGAGACTCTCCCCTGGCATTACTAGTGCAATTATGCCAGGGGCTTCAGGATTCAAAGAATGTGCTTCCTCTCAGGACTTTATGCCAATGTCCAATGGACACTCACACTGTGTGAAGTGCCTTGGCGAGACACACGTTCCTGCCAAGTGTGTCCACTGCACAAGCCTAAAACCCAGGGCTTGTCGTGACAGGGACCTGTGGCTGAAAATGCTTCTCATGCAGAGATCCCTGCAGCCGCCTCTGGAGACGGGCAGTGGCAAACCCTTTCCCTCACGCTCCCTGGCCAGGTCCGAACTGACGGGAGGCATGGCTTCACCCTCTCTGGAGCAGAGGCAAGAAGCTCGGCAGTAAACCCGCTCCCTTGCCTGATCAGAACCGATTGGGAGCCCGGCTTCACCCTCTCACATGAAGAGGCAGGAAGCCCTAATGTCTCCTCTCAGAGTCACTCAAGAGAGTAAATGATCTCTTGCAGGGTCTTTACCCTTGATGCTGTCAACGCCGAGAGCAGGCAAATCTGACCGCCCCTGCACTTCACAAGCAACTCTCACGGGGCTCAAAAGAAGGGACCCGACTTCCCACAGCAGGAAGCTCTCCTTGGCACCGGTTCCCCCAGCACCGACAAAGGACCTGGTGCTGACAACGCGTTCCACCCCCTGCACCGAGCTTGCCTGCTAACCCCAGAGCAGATTCAGACCCCTTGCGGGGCTCTCACAAACGGCGCTCTCGGCTCCTGCAAAAGTGAAACTAAAATCACTCCGGGCTGCCGCTCACACTTCATGCTCTGCAGCGCACCAGCCTAGGGAGCAGCAACAATTCCTACCTCAGCAGGATATTTCTGTGGCCCCTCAGCCTGACTCTCCACTCCTCACAGGGAGCACTTACTGTTTGAACAGCAGCGCTCCCCACCTGACCTGGATACTTTCACTGATAGTGAGAACGGCACACAGCAGCAGGCAGAGCTATCCCTGCCAGAGTCTTCCCCTCCACCTGGAGCCATTCATACTCCAAGACATGGGACATCATAAAAATCAGCCTCAGTTTCCCTACTTTGTCCCCCAGTGGCTGGGACCTATCTTTTTCCTACCCGGTGCCCTGGCCTCAGTGGTACCCGTGGTCGGCTCCTGCCACTGCTCCTCCTTGCGTCCCTTCTACCAGACTGCAAGCTTGTCCTATGCCTATATCCCCAGCTCTATCAACATCTAGAGCTCCTGAACCCGCTCCTGAAGATGTGGGCTATGAATTGTTCCTTGTTTTACTGGCTCCTGCCTCGCCATCAGCCGCAGAAGTCGCCCTTATGCCTCCACCTCCCCAAAACGTGGACGACTTTATGCAATTCCAGGAACTTTTTAAGAGAATGGTACTCAGCCAGGACATCCTCCTGGAGGAAGTCCAGGAGACACAACATAGGCTTCTCAAAATTCTCCAATCCTCTGCACCTTCAAAGATAGCACTACCCATAAACGAAGCTCTCCTAGAACCACCTGGTACTCTCTGGCAGACCCCTGCTTCCATTCCACCAACATGCAAGAACACTCAACATAAATACTACGTGCCCGTGGGGGAAGTAAATTTCTTATTTTCCCACCCCTAACCCAATTCTCTTGCGGTGGATGCAGTGACCCACAGAACAAAGCAGGCACACTACCAGCCCACTCTGCAGGATAAGGACCTCAACATCTTGACCTCTTGGACTGCAAGGTTTATACTCTTCTACTCTGCAATTTAGAATTGCAAATTATTCCATCCTCCTTGCAAGCTATGACCATGACAACTATAACAAGCTCTTTGATTTGCCTCCCATATACCAGAGGACAGCAGAGTGAACTTCAAGTTAGTCCTCGTCAAAGATCAGTTGGTGTCTAGGACGGCACTACAAGCGTCCATGGACATGGCTGATCCAGCATCCCGCACCACTGCAGTGGTGATTTGCTGGTCTTCTTGGCTTTCAACATCCGGTATCTCTAAAGATTTGCAGTCCAAAGTGGAGACTCTCCCCTTTGACAAAGATAACCTCTTTTCAAAAAAAAATAAAATAAAAAAAAAATGAAGTCTTTCACACTATGAAATACTCTAGAGCCACTTTGCACACATTGGGCATATACCCGTCCCTCTCCAGAGACAATGGTATCAACCTTACCAGAGGCCCCAGCGCACAACAATATCACTGACCCCAGTCCACACTGTATGACACTGGGAAAAAAACACAACAGACCTCCTAGATGCAGGCAAAACCAGGCGCAACCAACTACTTCCCACCATTGGGTAACAAACAATTTTGAAGTGCTGGTTGGGGGTCTACGCAACCACCCCTTGACTCAGCTGCCTATTTGCCCATTTGGCTACCACCTCCAGGCATTCCACCATGTCTGGGAACAGATCACGCAGGACCACTGAGTCCTGGAAATAGCTCAGTCAGGTTACTCCATCCCTTTCCTATCCTCCCCGCCCACCCTTTCCCCTTCCCCGTCCCTCTTAGAGACCCCTCTCATGAGCACCGTCTCTGCGTGCAGGTGGCTCATCTTCTCCACCTAGGTGCAGTTGAACGTGTGCTGATGCAACATCGGGAAAAAAGGATTCTACTCCCAAAAGAAAGTGGGGGTGGAGACCTATATTGGACCTACACCAACTGAATAAGTTTGTACGTGTACAAAAATTCAAGATGGTCACATTGGGCACAATAATACCCGCACTGGAACAAGGTGACTGGTTCACAACCCTCACCCTACAAGATGCCTGTTTCCATATATCCATTCATCCAACCCAGCAAACATAGTTTCTGCATAAGACTGACCTCCGCCACCAAAGGTATTGGCCTCGCTACATTGATGGACAAAACCAGAGAACCTATGCACGGACGATCCCTTCCATCCACACTCCCAAGTACTCATGCTGACCACGGTCGCTTCCCAGATAGATCACAGAGCGCACTTAGGTAATCACAAGGCATGGGGCTGCTGGTCCTTATCAGAGATGTGTCTGCACCTCAATCTCCTAGAACTCAGAGCTGTCAGGCAGGGAGAAGCACAATCTCACTCCCTATGCACAGTTAAACTATGGAATTGGTGCATACAACATCACATAAAAGTCACTGCTTCCTACCTGCCTGCATGTCACAGCGCTACCGCTGACACACTCATCAGACACTTCTCCAAGAAACACGAATGAGAATTACATCCCACGATACCCCGACAGCTCTCCTCCCACTGGAACACTTTCTCGATAGACCTGTTTGCCCCTCCTCAAAACTGCAAATGCCATCTATTTTGCTCCATAACGGGACTTGGAAACGCACCTCATTCCTTGGAACAACTCCCTCATGTACGCTTTTCCACCGATTCTACTCATACACGGGGTTCTACGCAACATCACAGAGGACAAGGCCCAGGTCATACTTATTTCCCTAGGCTGGCCCAAGCAGATGTATCCTTACCTGCTATGCATGTCCATCCGTCCTCCACGTACTCTCCCCGACAGACCACATCTCTTCTCCAAGAACTGCGGTCGGCTTCTTCATCTGCAGCTCTGGAAACTCCATCTAGTGGTGGTGTTCCTTCATGGTTTCAATCCCACAAATTAGCCTGCTGAGAACAGGTCCAGCATGTCCTTCTGCACAGTAGAAGGGACTCCACTCCTAAAACTTAGCTGCAAAAGTGAAAATGCTTCTCCATCTGGTGCTTCCAGAGATGCCTAATACCCCAGACTGCAACCCTCCCTGACATCTTAGACTATCTTTATGAACTAAAACAGGATGGGTTTTCACTCAGTTTTATCAGAGTACACCTCGCAGCCCTTACCACCTTTCATGACACTCTGGCCGACTATATTCACTTTCGCATACCCCACCATGAAACACTTCCTCACGGGTCTGCAAAATCTCTACCTTGAGATTCATTCACCAGGAGCCTCCTGGAGTCTTAACATAGTTCTCTGCACTCTTATGAAACCCCCTTTCGAGCCCCTGGCCACCTCATCCCGGCTCCACATGTCCATGAAAGTGGTTTTCTTGGTTGCCATAACGTCAACAAGAAGGGTTGTTGAAATAAGCGCCCTGATGGCCTACCCTCCCTACACCATTTTCTCTAAACACAAGCTTATCATACGAACCCGCCCCAAATTCCTCCCCAAGGTAGCGTCTACCTTCCACGTTAACCAGTCAATACACTTACCTGTATTCCATCCCAAGTCTCACATGACTCCACAGGAAGCTGTATCACATGCTCTCGACATCTGACGGGCTCTTGCATTCTATGTTGACAGAACTAAACCATTTCGTGAATCCCCTAGGCTTTTGTTTCTCCTACCAAGAGATCAAAGGGTTACGCTATCTCTAAGCAAAGACTCTCCAAGTGGATCTCCACCTGCATCAGATCCTGCTATGAGACCCAGAATGTTCAACCACCAAAGGGTGTTGGGACTCATTTTACTAGAGCAATGTCAACATCCATTGCCTTTCTCCACAACGCACCTGTTACAGACATATGCAAGGCAGCCATGTGGACATCTGACCACACATTTGCCAAACATTATGCTGTCACACGGGATACCATGGCGGACACCGTAGTCAGCCATATGGTACTGTCTACCGTTGTCCCTCACACAACTCCAAAATCCCACCAACCGTATTGGGTACTGCTTCACATTCACCTAGAATGGAGCACCCGCAGGGACAGCACTCGAAGAAGAAGAGAAGTTACTCACATTGCAGTAACTGAAGTTCTTCGAGATGTGTGTCCCTGTGGGTGCTCCACTCCCTGCCCTCCTCCCCTCTACTTTGGAGTACTAGTATGATTTCTCCACAGTAGAGAAGGAACTGAGGAGGGTGCTGGACACGTGCTCAAGAAGGTTCCAACGAGATGGGAATACCAACTGAGCATGTGCATCCCGACCAGGCACCGCTACCGAAAATCTACGATCGATGGCGCCAGGACGCAACGTCACCTAGAGTGGAGCACCCACAGGGACACACATCTCAAAGAACTTCAGTTACTGCAAGGTGAGTAACTTTCTCTTTTGTAGTCGATAGACGTTAAACTAAGGCTGCTTGCCTTCTCTGTGATTTAGGCCACCATGAGCACATCGCACCTGAGCCCAAGTCCCTCCATAAGTTCCCAGGTAGCTTTGAAAAGGCCTTTCCATCATAAGAATGACGCGCGCAACATTGACACTCCCTTCTGACCAAAATCTTCCAGTCAACAAATAAACAAAAAATGGCCCTGAAGGAAACCAACCTTTAAAAATTATTTAAATCTTTGAAAAAAAAGTAAAAAAACCCAAGCAGACTTTTTACACTTGAAAAGGGAGAAATGTCAAAGACTCCATGAAATCCACTAGAAACATCACTGTCACTATCAATGTTATGTGGAAGGTGCTCAGACACCATGTAACAAGCAGTAGCTAGAGAAGAAATTTACACAGTGTCAGTGTTTCACAGTTTAACACAGATTATTTAATGGGTTTCAATGTCTTAAACTGTTCCATATCAAGGTTATGCAGAAAATAGCTTTAGCATAAACCATTCCTGTTGTTGTTCATCTTTCACACTGCCAGGATATTTTAGATCCTAACTGCTTTTGATAATGTTTATAATTTGTGGGGGAAAGAATTTTCACTAGATGAACAGGTCAGATTTTATCTCCACTTGAGGCTTCTTCATATAACAGTAAGAGGAAAAAGTTTATTATAAAATGTTTTTGCATGCATGAGAAATCCAAAGTAACTGTAGAATTCCGAAGTCATTTTCCTGTGTAGTGATGTTTCTATAGCGTAATTAACTGGCCTATTTTTGGTTTTATCTCTTGCTTGCTCTTCAGTAATCAGACTCCTATAAAATACCCCAAAGAGTAAAGATATTTTCCACAAAATCTCTCTTGCTACAATTTATGTTTAACGTGTTCACAGGGCAGAAGTTTTAAGACGAGAAGATGTAAAGAAACGTTCAGTGTTTTTAAAAATTCTTTTCAACACTAAAGAAGTGTCGAGGACCATCACCCGGCAAATAAGCTCAGACTTCAGAGTTCACTTTGGACAAATTTTCAATTTGAAAATATTCAATTGGCCAGAGAGTTTGAAACTTCAGGTACATAATTCTTTTGCAAGGACTCCATTATGTAACAAATGTTAAAAAGACCATTTTAATTAGTTTTACACTTTTACGCTATATTTTTTTAATAACAGCTATAAGATTGTAAAGCATAGGTCCTCCAGGACCTGAATTGTTCCTCAGCTATAAGTGACAAAGATCTAACTTGGCATTTCATTTTTAGCCCTGGGCATGTATTGGGAGGGGAGAGGGCCAAGATTTGTCCCTTATCTCTTGGTCTGGACAGTGTGGACTAAGGCTCAGAGAACATCTTTAAAACATCTTTAAAAAATACATTTAAATTAATAGGTTCTGGCTAGATTCTAGGTTTCAAAAGGGAAATTAATAAACGATCAAATTATATGGTTCAGTAGGTAAGTGAAGCAACTTTTTAACTTTTAGAGAAGCTGTGGTTCTTCTTCGAGAGATGTCCCTGTGGGTGCTCCACTTTAGGTGTCGGTGCGCCCCTGCGCCTTTGATCGGAGATTTTTTGCAGCAGTACTCCTACCGGCCACGCATGCTTAGAACCCGTCACTCATTCTGAGTGTGTTACTAGAGAGCATGCGCGACCAGTACCCTCAATTCCTTCTCTACCGCCCCCGGCTTGAGACGGAGCTCAGCAGACTCCTTAGTATTTTCTTTCTTTATCTTAAAATTCCTGTAGTTAGCTAGTTTTTCTCTGTTACTTACAACTAGTCTCTATTCTACTACCATTCCCTACTAGGTAAAAAAAATTATCTCTCTTCTTACCGCTTCAATATGCCTGGCTCCACAGGCGATTTAGAACGCTGTGCCTTTTCGTGTAAGGACGCTGCTCCCTCTTTCGAGTGGGCACTCAAGTGTATAAAATGACTATGGGAGCCCAGATTCCTCAAACAAGCCCTTCACTGCACCAAGTTTAAGTCTCTAGAGCTAGGAAGACGGGAGTTTTAAACATTCATTTACTTCAACAATCCCTGGCTATCTACTTCAGACCCTGCGCTCGGACTCTGCCTCCAGACCACTCTAACCCTTCCCAAAAAAAAAAAAAAAAAACTAAAGGAAATCAGCCAAAGAAGCTACCAAAGAACAGAGCTTCGCGAGGTAAAGCCCCTTCGTGTCAGCCGTTCGAGTTTCCTTATCGCTTAAGGGCTCATCAATGCCTTTTATCCCCACGAGCTGTTTGATAGGGAGCGGGGCTTCTCGGTACCACGCAAACTGCCGTGCTGATTCGCCGGCGTGACGAGCTTCTGGTGCCGAGCGACAGCTTTCAGTTGCGCCCTCGATTGTGGCACCTATTGCACCGCGATGAAGCATCGCGCCGCGCCAATCCACCAGTGTGCTATCGGCCACGGGAGGCTCTGGCCGAGGCGACAGGCTTTCAGTTGCGTCGCCTCGATGTGCGCACCTATCAGGCACCGCAATGAAGTTGGCACCGACAACTCAGCACCACGGATGGCACCGCAGCCTGCTATTAATAGCATGGCACCACCTTGGCACGCTCACACCGCTACTTGGCACGGCGCGCCAAGTATCAAACTACGGTCTGCACCGTTTCTACTTCAATGATTTCCTGATCTCCTTCGCTACACGACTTGCCCTATCGTGACAAATTTACTCACTCAAGCTGACCTCCTAGGTCACCTACACTACGATCGCCCATTTGTCTGGGGAGCTTCTCTATACAAAATGACTCGGGCTCGAGCAGCCTTTCCTCCCTGAGCAGGCTCTGAACTACAGGCTGTCTGCCAGTCGATCTGACTTCTACCCTCACTAGTCCTGTCCCTCAGCGAACACAGGAAACTCTGTCCACACCTCTCACTCACGATCCACCCTCCTGGGGTGCTTAAACCCGGGATGACCACATAGTCTTTCCACCACATGGCAAGTTTGGGCTCCTTGGCCATCTTCCCTCCGCCAGCACGTCCGCTACTCTACTCACACAGATGCGAACGTCAAAATCCTATGACGCCTGGCGGGCACCCTCCCCCCAGGATCAATAAACTCCACCTCCTGACCCTAGTATTACCTCACGTACCAAAACTGGACCAATACCTGAGGAGGCGTTACTTCCTTCCCCTCCACTGCCATGCAGATGATTTTTCAAACTCCAAGATCGTCCTTCAAAAGGGTGCAAATAGCTTAGCAATCAATTTGAAGGAGTCCCATGACATTAACTCAGCCCTTCTGCGTACCTGCTAATCCATCTGGCAGACTTCTAGTCCACAAGCCGCCTACTGCCCAACATGGCGGCCTGGAAATACTTCAGTCCCTTTCGAACCCTCTGAATTCCTTTTCTCAGCATTCCTGAGCCAAAGCTCTTTGGGTAGTGGACGCAGCCAACTCAGTGAAACAAACAGTATTTCCACCATACTCGCTCAACCAGACAAAGGAGTTCAAACGCTTAGACCTGCTTGGGTGTCGAATTGGTATATGCCTCTTCAATGCTGCAATTTGATGCCTAATTCGTCCACAATTCTAGCAATTACGACATAAACTATAATAATTCATGCACTTATTGTAACGACACCCAGACAACAAGAACAACAGTTTACAGCTTAGTGTTCCAGTAGGCCAAATCCATTATCCTTCACGCAGTCTCCTCTTTTT
>NC_133773.1:115612719-115900445 GCF_003597395.2 Chelonoidis abingdonii | reverse complement strand
CAGGACTAATGGCAGGAGCACGCGTGGTGCCTGTACCTAGCGACCGGCAGTCACGGGAGGGATTGGACACACTCTCGCGAGGCATGGGCAACCACCTGGCGCGGGGCAGCTGATTTATAGCCTTGTCGCACTCAGGCCGACTCTTGAGAGCCTCCTCCACCCAGCTGGTGGCGCGCGAGGGAGAAAAGAGCATATACTTGGTGAGGTGGGGAACAGATCCCACCAGCCACTTCCTCGCGCGCGTCGCGCCTGGGCGGGAGGGGAAGAACCCTATACCAGAAAGCATTGGCATTTGTGCTTCTGCGTGCCAATAGGTGCACACATCGAGGCAGGCAACTGGAGAAACCCGAGCCGTTCGCCCAACGGCAACCAGAGAGCCGCTTTGGTCGCAGCGTGCCCACATGGCACCACTCTATGCAGGAAGGGCCTTGGGGCTGAAAGCCACAGGCACCAGGTTTAGCGCGGTAACCCTTCCTCATTTGCGGGAAACTCCAGGGAGCACAGGCCCTGGTCCTGGCAATGCTTTTAAGGCGGGAGGAGCCCCGCTCCCTATTCAATACACTCGTGGGGATATTTAAAAGGCGACTTGATGAGTCCCTTACAATGCGCTAAAGGAAACATCGACGAGCTGACCGAAGAGGGCTTTACCTCGCGAAGCTCCTGTTGCTTGTAAGCTTCCTTTGGCTGATTTCCTTTACGTTTTTTTTTTTTTTTTTTTTGGGAAGGGTTAGAGCTGGGTCTGGAGGCAGAGTCCGAGCAGGGTCTGAAGTAGATAGCCAGGGAATTTTTGAAGTAAATGAATGTTTTAAAAAACTCCCTGTTCCTTCCTAGCTCTCAGAGCTTAACTTGGTGCAGTGAAGGGCATTTTGAGGAATATGGGTCTCCCCCATAGCATTTTATACACCTTGAAGTGCCCACCGAAAGAGGGAGAGCGTCCTTAACAAAAAGGCAGCGTTCTTAAAGCCTGTGGAGCCAGGCATATTTGAAGCGCTGACACGAAGAGAGAATAATTTTTTTTTTTTTTTTTAAACTAGTAGGAAAAGGTAGGTGGAACACTAAAACTAAGGTAAGTACAGAGAAAACTAAGCTAACTACATGAATTTTAAGATAAAGAAAGAAAATACTAAGGAGTCTGCTGGCTCTCTCAAGCCCGGGGCGGTTAGAGAAGGAATTGGGTAGGGTACTGGTCGCGCATCGCTCTCTAGTAACACACTCAGAACTGAGCCGATCGGGCGTTCTAAGGGCATGTGCGTTGCCGTGTAGGAGTAGCTGCTGTCAAAAATCTCCATCAAAAGGCGCAGAGAAGGCGCACCGACACCTAAAGTAGGAGCACCCACACAGGGACAAAACTCTCGAAGAAGAACCACAGCTTCTCTAAAACGTTAAAAAGTTGCTTCACTTCCACCCTACTGAACCATAAATAATTTGATCGTTATTAATATTCCTTTTGAGAAACTGAATCTAGCCAGAAACCGTATTAGATTTAAATGTAATTTTTTAAAAGATGTTTTAAAGACCTGTGCTCTGAGCCTTAGTCCAGCACTGGTCCAGACCAAGAGTTATTTCAAAGCCCGCAATCTTCCGTGCCTCTCTTCCTCCCCTCCCAATTACATCGCCCCAGCCGGCTAAAACATGAAATGCTCACGCTTAGATTCTTTTGTTCACCCCTTAATTAGCTGAGGAACAATTCAAGGTCCTGGAGGACCTATCCTGCTTGGTACAATCTTATAGTCTGAATTAACAAAAATATATGCGTAAAAGTCGTAAAACTATTAAAATTGCGTCTTTTTTACCACTATTTGGTTAGCATCACATGGAGTCTCTTGCCACCAAAGAAAATTATGACCTAAGTTTCAAACTCTCTGGCCAAATTGAAGTAATTTTCAAATTTGAAACATATATGTCCACAAGATCGAACATCTGAAAGTCTGAGCTTATTTGCGGGATAGATGGTCCTCAAGACACTTCTTTAGAATGTTAGACCAAAGGGAGAATTGATTTAGAAAAAACTAGGAACGTTTCTAATGTACATCTATTCGGTAATGGTTCTCGTCTTAAAACTTCTGCCCTGTGACAGCAGTTAACATAAGAAAGGTTGTAGCAAAGAAAGATTTATATGTTGGAAAATATCTTACTCTTTTGGGGTATTAATTATAAAGGAGATCTGATTACTAGAAAGAGAAGCAAAGAGATAAAACCAAAAAATAGGCCAGTTAATTACGCTATACGACATCACTACACAAAAGAACTGACTTCGGAATTCACTGCAGTTACTTGGATTCTTTCTCATAACAATGCTAAAAACATTTTATAATAAAACTTTTTCTCTTCACTGTTAATAACAGGAGATTGAAAGAAGCCTCAGGAGTGAGATAAAATGCTCGCACCTCGTTTCATACTAAGTGAAAATTCTTTCCACTGCTCAACAAATTTAATACAAAACATTAATTCAAAAGCCCAGTTAGGATCTAAAATATCCTGCGGCAGTCGTGAAAGATGAAACAACAACAGGCCAATGGTTTATGCTAAGCTATTTTCTCGCGCATCACACCTTTGATAATGGAACAGTTTTTAAGACATTGAAACCCAAATTAAATAATCTGTGTTAAATGAATGAAACACATCACCACTGACACTGTGTAATTTCTGTCTCTAGCTTACTGCTCTTGTTACATGGTGTCTGAGCACCTTCCACCATAACATTGATAGTGCAGTGATCGTTTCATAAGTGGACTTTCTGGAGTTCCTGTTGAACATTTCTCCCGCATTTTTCAACCGTGTTAAAAAGTCTCTTGGGTTTTTTACTTTTTTTCTCTCAAAAGATCTTAAATAAATTTTTAAAGGTTGTTTCCTTCAATGGGCCATTAATTTTGTTTTATTTGTTGACTTTTAGTAGAATTTTGGTCAGAAGGGAGTGTCAATGTTTGCGCGCGTCATTCTTATGATGGAAAGGAGCCCTTTCACAAAGCTACCTGGGAACTTATGGAGGGACTTGGGCTCAGGTTGCGTGTGCTTCCATGGGCTTATCAGCGAAGGCAAGCCAGCTTAGTTTAGGGACGTCTTCGCAGCTACATAAAAGAGGAACCAGTCCTACTCACCTTGCAGTAACTGCCACCAGTGTCATTTGGAGATGTGTGTCCCTGTGGGCTGTCCGTACTCTAGGTAGACTCTGCGTGCCTGGCGCCGATTCGGGATCCCGTTTTCAGAATTTTTCGGTAAGCAAGGTGTCCTGGGTCGGCGATGCCACATGCTGAGTGGTGGTATTCCCATCCACCGTTGGCACCTTTCTTGAGCACGTCAGTGTCCAGCACACCGCTCCTTCAGGGTTCCTTCTCTACTGTGGAGAGAATCATACACTAGTACTACCAGAAGTAGACGGGGACGCGAGGGCCCAGGCCCGCAGTGGCCGAAGCCACAGGACACACATGCTCGAAGACACTTCAGTTACTGCTTTTATTGATGGTTGAGTAACTTCTCTTCTTCTTCCGGAAGGTTTGGGCCCCTTGGTTTCCCTGCGGTGCTCCCATTCTACTGGGTATGAACCTTGAGTGAAGCAGTACCAATACGGTTGGTGGGATTTCTGGGAGTTGTGTGAGGGACACAACGGTAGAGGGCAGTACCATATGGCTGAGCTACGGTGTCCGCCCCATGGTATCTGCCGTGTGACAGCATAATGTTTGGCAAATGCTGTGGTCAGAATGTCCACATGGCTGCCTTGCATAATGTCTGTAACGTGCGTTGTGGAGAAAGGCAAATGGAGTGTTGACATCCTGACTCTCAGTAAAATGAGTTCCACACCCTTTGGTGGTTGAAACATTACTGGGTCTCAATAAGCAGGATCGATGCAGGTGGGAGATCCCACTTGGAGAGTCCATTTGCTTAGAGATAGCGATAACCCATTGATCTATGGTAGGAAAAAGAAAACAAAAGCCTAGGGGATTCACATGAAATGGTTTTAGTTCTGTCAAACAAAGAATGCAAAGAGCCCGTACAGAATATGTCGAGAGCAAATAAGTGATACAGCTCCGTTGGAGTCAATGTGAGAACTTGGGAATGGAATAACAGGTAAGTGTATTGACTGGTTATAACGGCATGGAAGGTAGACGCTAACCTAATTGGGAGGAAATTTTGGGGCCGAGGTTGTATGAAATAAGCTTGTGTTAGAGAAAATGGTGATAAGGGATGGAGTAAGGACCATCAGGGCGCATTATTTCACAAAACAACCCTATCTTGTTGACGTTATGGCAAACCAAGAAAAACCACTTTCATGGAACATGTTGGAAGCCGGGAATGAGAGTGGCCCAGGGGCGTCGAAAGGGGGTTTCATAAGAGTGCAGGACATATGTTAGACTCCAGGAAGGCTCCTGGTGAATGAAATCCAAGGTAAGAAAGATTTTGCAGACCACCGGAGGAAAGTGTCTATTTCATGGTGGGGTATGCAGAAAGTGAATTAAATAGTCGGCCAGAGTGTCATGAATAGGTGGTAAGGGCTGCGAGGTGTACTCATGATAAAACTGAGTGAACCCATCCTGGTTTTAGTTCATAAAAGATGAAGTCTAAGATGGTCAGGGAGGTTGCAAGTCTGGGTATTAGGCATGCTCTGGAAAGCACCAAAGATGGAGAAGCATTTTCCCAACTTTTGCAGGCAAGATTTTAAGGATTGGAGATCCCTTCTGACTGGACTGTGCAGGAAGACATGCTGGACCTGTTCTCAGCAGCTAATTTGCGGGTGGGAATTGAAACATGAAGGAACAGCCAAGCCAGGCTAGATGGGTTTCCAGAGCTGCAGATGAAGAAGCCGGACCGACAGTTCTTGATAGAAGAGTGTTGTCTTCGGGGATGAGTACGTGGAGGACGGATGGACATGCTATAGCAGTAAGGATGACATCTGCTGCTTGGGCTCACTCTAGGGAATATAAGTGGTGAGTGACTGGGCCCTTGTCGCGTCTGTGAATGTTTGCGTAGAACCCTGTGTCTGAGTAGAAATTCGGTGGAAAAGCGTACATATGGGAGTTTGTTCAAGAATGAGGGGCGTGCGTTTCCAAGTCCCCACGGTTATTGGACAAATGATGGCATTTTGCAGTTTTGAGGTAGGGGCAAACAGGGTACTATCGAGAAAGTGTTCTCAGTGGGAAGGAGAAGCTGTGGTGGTATCGGTGGGATGTAATATCTCATTCGTGTTTTCCCTTGGAGGAAGTGTCTGATCTCGAGTTGTGGTCAGCGGTAGCGGCTGTGACATGCAGGGCAGGTTAGGAAGCAGTGACTTTTATGTGGATGTGTATGCACCAAATGTCCAGTAGTTTAACCTGTGCATAGGGAGTGAGATTGTGCTTCTCCCGTGCCCTGACAGCTCTGAGTTCTAGGGATTGAGTGCGAGACACAATCTCTGATAAGGACCAACGGCCCATGCCTTGGTGATTGGACCCTTAAGTGCGGCTCTGTGATATAGCTGGGAAGCGACCGTTGGTCAGCAGGTGAGTACTTGGGAGTGTGGATGGAAGGGATCGTCGTGCATAGGGTTCTCTGGTTTTGTCCATCAATGTAGCGAGCGCGGAATACCGGTGGTGCGGGGGAGGTCAGATCTTTATGCGAAACAATGTTTGCTGGGTTGGATGAATGGCGTAGTATGGGGGACAGGCATCTTGGTAGGGTGAGGGTTGTGAACCAGTCACACTTGTTTCCAGGTGCGGGGTATTTGACTCTCGTGGCCCAATGTGACATCTTGAATTTTTGTACACGTACAAACTTATTCAGTTGTGTAGGTCCCAATATAGGTCTCCACCAACTTGGCGACCCACTTTCTTTTGGGAGTAGTAATTCGCTTTTTTCCCGATGTTGCATCAGCACACGTTCAAGCTGCACCTAGGTGGAGAAGAATGAGCCACCTGCAACGCAGAGACGGTGCTCATAGAGAGGGGCTCTAAGAGAGAGGACGGGGAAGGGAAAGGTGGGGGCGGGAGGATAGGAAGAGGGAGGGTAAGCCTGACTGAGCTATTTCCCAGAGACTCAGTGGTACCTGCGTGATTCTGTTCCAACATGGTGGGAAACATTGCCTGGAGGTGGGTAGCCACAATGGGCAAATAGGCAGCTGAGTCAAGGGTGGTTGCGTAGACCCCCAACCAGCGACTTCAAAATTGTTTGTTACCCAATGGTGGGAAGGGGTAGTTGGTTGCGCCTGGTTTTGGCCTGCATCTAGGAAGGTCTGTGGGGGTTGTGGTGTTTGTTTCCCAGTGGTCATAACGGGGTGGACTGAAAGGTTCAGTGAGGGGATTGTTGTGGGGCGCTGGGAGCCGTCTGATAAGGTTGTATTAGGCCATGGTGTCTTGCTGGAGAGGGACGGGTATAGCCCAAGGGTTGTGTGCAAAGTATGGCTCTAGAGGATTTTCATAGTGTGAAAGACTTATTTTTTGTTTATTTTAATTTTTTGTTTTGAAAAGAGGTTAGCTTGGTCAAAGGGGAGAGTCTCCGACTTGGTGTGGACTGCAAATCTTTAGAGATACCTGGGGGATTGTTGAAAGCCAGAAAGTATAGGGAGTGGGACCAGCAATATCAACTCACTGCAGTGGTGCTGGGCGATGGCGTGGATTCAGCCATTCCTTGGGACGCTTGTAACGTGCCGCCTAGACACCATGATCCTTGACGGAGGACTAACTTGAAGTTCACTCTGCTGTCCCTCTGGTATAAGTGGGAGGCAATCAAGAGCTTGTTATAGTTTGTCATGGGCAGGAGGCTTGTGCGGAAGGAGGTGGAATAATTTGGCAATTCTAAATGGTGCAGAGGTAGAAGAGTAAAACCTTGCAGTCCAAGAGGTCAAAGATGGTTGAGATCCTTATCCTGCAGAGTGCGGCTAGTAGTGTGCCTGCTTTGTTCTGTGGGGTCACTGCATCCACCGCAAGAGAATTGGGTTAGGGGTGGGAAAAATAAGAAGGTTTACTTCCCCGCAGCGGGCACTGAGTATATTTATGTTGAGGTGGTTCTGCCAATGTTGGTGGAATGGAAGCGGAGTTGCCTGCCTCGATTGTGCCACCTATCAGGCACCGCAATGAATGTTGGCACCGACAACTCAGGCACCGACGGAAGGCACCGCAGCCTGCTATTAATGCATGGGCACCACCTTGTGGCACCGGCATCACGACCGCTACTTGGCACGGCGCGGCCAAAGTTACAAACTCGGGTTCTGCCAGCCCGGTTTTCTTCATGTGATCTGCATCTGCCTTCGCCTGCACGACTTGCCCATCCGTACAAATTACTCACTCAAGTTGACCTCCTAGTGTCACCTACACTCGATCGTCCTTTGTCTGGGGAGCCTCCTCTATACAAAAATGACTCGGTCGGCAGCTCTTCCTCCAGTGAGCAGGCTCTGAACTACAGGCTTCCTGCCAGTCGATCTGACTTCTACCCTCACAGTCCTGTCCCTCCCACGAACACAGGAAATCTTGCCCCACCATCCAATCTCTCACGATCCACCTCCTGGGTGTTAGACCCGGGATGACCGACTATGCTTTCCACCCAATGGCAAGTATTGGCTCCTGTGCCATTCCTCCCGTGCCAGCACGTCCGCTCTCTACTCACACAGATGCGAACGTCAAAATCCTTATGACGCCTGGCGGCACCCTCCACCCGCCAGATCAATCGAACTCCACTCCTGACCCTAGTATTACCTCACGTTACCAAAACTTGGACCAATACCTGAGGAGGCTTACTTCCTTCCCCTCCACTGCCATCAGATGATTTTTCAAACTCCAAGATCGTCTTCAAAAGGGTGCCAATAGCTTGAGCAATCAATTTGAAGGAGCCCGGACCATATAACTCAGCCCTTCTGCGGACCTGACTAATCTCATCTGGCAGACTTCATCCACAAGCCAGTCCTACTGCCAAACATAGGCGGCACTGGAAATATCTTCATCCCTTCGACACTCTGCAAATTCCTTTTCTCAGCATTCCTGAGCCAAGCTCTTTGGTAGTGACGCAAGCCACATCAGTGAAACACACACTATTTCCACCATATCGCGCAACCAGACCAAAGGATTGGGCAAACGCTTAGACCTGCTTGTGTGTCCGAATTGGTATATTGCCTCTTCAATGCTGCAATTTTGATGCTAATTGTCCACAATTCTAGCAAAGTACGACCATAAAAACTATAATAATTCATGCACTTTATGTAACGACACCAGACAACAAGAACAACAGTTTACAGCTTTAGTTTCGATGGGGGCCACTCATATCTGCACGGCTCTTCAAGCAGCTCTGCGAATCTCACCAATACTGCAGCAAGATCCACCGCTTACACGGCCGTCATGCACGAGGTTCCTGCTTTCCTCTCTCTTTCTTCCCTCGCGCAAGTTCAGAGCACCATAGGGATCTGCCCTTTGGGATGCGGTTATAAACTCCTTGCTTCCACCACTGATGAGGTGCTGCACTCAATGAAGGACTCAAGGGCAACTTGCGCGTCCTTAGTATCCAGACCCCTACCAAACAGAAGGCGACAGTACAGAATATCACCCTTTACCACTGTCCGCACAGCACCCCTCATATACTCAGCATTTCCTGGCGAGCTCAGGATAACAACTTGTGCCAACGCAACGCCAGAGGGGCCAAGATACAGTTGCGTCGCCACCCCAATTTTCCAGGATACCCCAACGTCCTCAAAATAATAACAAATTTGAACCTGGGGGATCTGAGGGTCTCGAAAACGTCCCCCTAGTCCGGCGCATTACTGCTCACAACTGCTTTGGACATCGTCTACAGCCATTTTACAACCAATGGGCAGGAAATATTACCACCGACAAGTGTTCTAGAGGTCATTAACACCAGGGTATTCGCCCCTTCCTCTCCTATCTCCCACCCACCACCCTCCCCTTCCCTCTTCAAGTACACCTTTCACGAGCCACAACCTCCAGCAAGAAGTACAACATCTTCTTTCACCTGGGTGCTATCGACTCGTGCCCAAATGCCACAAGGGAAAGATTTCTTTACCCCTTATTTCCTACACACGAAGAAAACTGGAGGATGGCGACCGATCACTCGACCTCAGCAGACTCAACAATTTCGTCAGAAACAAAAGTTCAAAATTGGTAACTCTCACCACCATAATTCTCAGCCCTGCAGGCAGGGCGATTTGGTTCATGCCCTCGACCTACAAGGACGCCTATTTGCACCGTCACTATCCACCGTCTTTCTCAGCTTTGCCTTGGCTCGACACGATTACCAATACGGAGTTCAGCATTTTGCCTTTCCCACTGCCCCTCGAGTTTTTCCAAACTTCTACCGGTAGTCACGGCCCTACGGGCCGGAAACAAGGGTTATAAGATTTCCTCCCTACCTGGACGTATGCCTTCTCAAGGCCTCCACACATGCCGGGCTCCCCTCCGCTTTCATAAAAATCACCATCGAGTTGCTTTTCATCCCTGGCCTGCCAAAATAAATTGCGAACAAATCACATTAAGTCCTACCCAACGCACCTGACTTTATAGAAGCAAGCCTGACTCCAGAACTGATGGGCATCCCTTCCACCCGGACCATGTCAATACTATACAACTGCTGGCCTGCAAGGCTTTCACGGCATCCACTCGGGTCGCCGCCCGAGGACTGCCTCCAACGCTGGAGCACATGGCCTCGTGCACTTTCGTGTTTCCAGAATTGCATGTCTCCACATAGGTGCTTCCAGCCTTGGCTGGCCCACACAGTTTTTACACACCAAACGTGCCACTCAATAAACAAATCATTGACCATACCTTTATGGGGTCAATGACTCTGTCATACGCGTGGACAGTCCCGGGACAAACCTCTGTTCTGGAGTCTCCTTCCTCCAGACTCCACCAACTGTGATGATGACAACCGACGCATTGCCCTTCACTGCTGGGCGGCCTAGCTTCTCACCACAACAGTACAGCGGCTATGTCTCAAGCCGAGACTTCCTACACTAAACGTTCTAGAACTTCGCGCTATTCAGAATGCTTCCCGTTGCTTCCTCCCCACTAATGTCAAGAATCAGCATGTACGCATATAAAGACAACATTGCCTGCTGTTCTACATTCAACAGGACAAGGAGGGGCTCGCTCCCACTCTCTTTGTTCACGAGACCATGCGAACTCTGGAATTGCGTGCCTTGCAAGACCACATCCAAGATATCAGCTGTTTACATCCCAGGCGTGATGAACACCACTTGCGATGAAGCGGAAGCAGATGCTGTTTGGAATGGGAAAGGTTTCAAACCCACTCCTACACGCGCCCCAGCCAGATCAGACTGGTGGGCAGCGTTGCTTACCCTCCCTGGAGCGGAGGCAAGAAGCCAGAACAGTCTCACAGGAGAGACTTTAAACAAGGGCAAGGGAGTCTCCTGCAAGATCCCTACCCTCTGTGCTGACAAACACAAAGGGCAGGTGCCTCAGCTTTTTCTGATGCCTCAGCCACAGCTCCACAGAGCACTGAGGCAGGACCCGACCTCACCATGTCAGGAAGGTCCTTGTCGCGCCGTTCCCGTTGGCACGAAGCAAATGGGGTCGCAGTGCCATCAGTGCCTCCCCCTGGCACTGCAAATGGCCATGGTGCCAGCAGCGTTGCTCCTCCTCAGCACGTCGCAAACGGCCCGCAGTGCCGGTAGCGCACTCCTCCTGGCACCAAACCGGCCGCGGTGCCTGCAGCGTGCCTCTCCCTGCACCGCAAACGGCCGCGGGTGCCGGCAGCGCGCTCTCCTCAATCCTCATTACCCACAGACATTGAGCCACCGCTCATTGCTGTCACCAAAGGTTCCTGACAGGGGCACCAAATCCTATATCCAATTGTTAAGCACCTACCCACCTCCCAGGATTTCTTACCTATATGTCCTGTTTAACTCACCGACCCTTTGAGCTCTTAGCCACCTGCCTCCTTTGCACCTCTCAGGTTGAAAAACAGCCCTTTTGGTGGCCTTACCTCCGCCAGACGGCAGGCCGAGAGCCAGCTGCTTGTGGCGCGATCCACCCATGCTGCCTCTTCTTCAAGGACAAGTTGTTCCTGGCGTTTTTAACGTCCCACACAATTTCTTCCGCAAGTTCATCGGAGCTCCTTGTCACCTCAGATGAACCAGATACGAGTTACTACCTAGTTTACTGATGCCGCGAACCGACAATGCAAGACATCCTTGAGGCCATGATGCACACACCTGATGTGCGTAGGGCCTTGTCCGTTTATCTGGACGAACCACCCTTCGAACGGCTCGCTGGACTCTTTGTCTCTATGCGGACGTTTTCCAAGGGCATGACTATCTCTGCTCAAGAGGCCTTTCGAGATGCACTCTCTGAGATGCACCCGTCTCTTTTCAGGATGGGGACGTACACCTCCGGCATTGATCAGGCCACATCTCCACTGGTCCGGATCTTACCTCTGTAGCCTTCCTCGAGAGTACCCTTGTTCAGACATACTGGTAGGGCGGCCACTGGTCCTCCCATCATACATTCATACTACTCATTCTATGCCTTGACTCATAGGCCCCCCGTCTCTTGACACTCGATTAGGCATGTGTATGTTGCTTACGGCATTCCTGCGAGCATCGGAAGTCCCTCCTCCTGAGATACACTGCTTTGAGAGTACCTAAAGTGGACACCCCGGGGACATCTCTCGGAAGAAGAAGAGGAGTTACTCACCTTGTGCTGGAGTAACGACGTTCTTCGTAGATGAGTGTCCGGCTGTGGTGCTCCATTACCACCCTCTCCCCCTCTACTTCGAGTTGGGTAGCCTCGTTGTAGAGAAGAACCTGAGGATACTGGCCGCGCATGCTCTGCTAGATACAACACACTCAGAATGAGTGGACAGGTTTCTAAGCATGCGTGGCCGGTAGGAGTACTGCTGCAAAAAATCTCCGATCAAAGGCGCAGGGGCACACCGACACCTAAAGTGGAGCACCCACAGGGACACTCATCTCGAAGAACGTCAGTTACTGCACAAGGTGAGTAACATCCTCTTTACATCACAGATAAAACAAATATTATGGTCTGTTCTACTCAGGAAACTCTTGTCCATAGAATTAAACTACTGGACAATTTGAAAAAATGTAGTACTCTTGATCAAGTTTTTAAGTTGAGTTATAGAGAAGGATGCACTCTCTGAATTCTGAGAACTGCCTCATTCACTTGGAAAAGGGTAATTCAATAATGTAATGAAGCAGACAATAGCACACTTTAAAATAACCCATTGTTAAAATGTTATGTCTAAGGGGTGCCTAATGCAACATTTATCATCCAGGCTGTCTTTCCATGGGACAGTTAAAGGTATACACTAGCCTCCTTTCTTCCATGCCCACTTGTGCCACCCATCCTCTTGCACAGGGACAAGGTACAGCTGCAATCCCTTCTCTCAGTGTAGTGCTGAAACTGACCCTCCTAGTACTTCTTTTGCTGCAAACCACCCCAAAGGGGACCAGGAGGGAAGACAGGGTCATGGCACATGGTCCTGTGGAGATGGCCAGGCACATTGAGGGAAATAGGCTACATTGTCCTAAGGGCTGATATAGCGTACATGCTCTCATTTGATAGTAGCTCAATAAAGGATTGCATCTTATGAGATGTGATCCCTCCACTAGCTTCCCTGGTGTGGGGTGTCTCTGCCACCACCAAGTTGGTCAGTAGTTGCATATTGTGTAGGAAAGTAGTAAGGATTTTCATTAAAGTCTAGATGTTGCCCTAAATGCCATCAGGCACGTGAGATGTGGAGGGGACACTCAGCAGCCAAAGTTGACAAAAGGGATTTTTATGAGTCAGCAAGGATTCCTCCTGGGTATTCCCTTAGAAAATTATCTTGTCCACTACTTAGTTATTGCTTTAAACACTGTACATGTGTAAATATTTAAATTGTTACTTATCAAACTAATATTCCTCCACCTCTTAATCATGTTAACTGCTTTTTTTCTGAAAACCCTCCAACTTACTTATATCTTGTAGTAATGAGGCACCCAGAATTGAATGTAGCATTTCACTACTTATGTCTTGCTTATTTCAGATATATGAAACAGTGGGATTCAGCAGCACTAACTTGTTAGCAGAAATGTTTATACCTGTCCCTGAGACTACAGTTCTCACTGGTAGAGCTCGTACAGAAGAAATAGAGTTTAGCAGCAACCAGCGTGTGATGTTGGACCATGAAGGAGTTGGGAGTGGTATGGTTTCTTGCTTACTCTCAGTGGTGCTTGGATTAGAATGTTTTATGCTTAGATTGAGCCCAACATATTACTTTTACGTAGTTTTAGCCAAGTAAATAAAATATATTTCTGTATGTTAATGTTCCGCTAGTCTCAGGCATAAAGCGTAATTTAGAATCGCTGAGACTGAGTTATATAAAATTGTCCCAGTTCACATTATTAGCTAAATTTGTGCTGGGATTATTTTTGTCCTACTTTGTGAAATACTTTTAGTTTTTATGTAATAAAAAATTATACGATTTTAAAAGGAGTTCTGTTTGTTCACTGTGTAAAAATAGAATCCTCTCTAAAGTTTTGACTATAAGAAATATACGTAGTGAGGCAGTATGAGCTAGTATAAAATCAGCATGGCTCCACTGACATCATTGATTTACAGCAGCTGAGAACCTGGCCCTGTAAAATATATTCTTGTGTACTAGTTTGTACTCTTCCTAACAGGTTTGCTTACACACTGTAAAAATGCTTTATCACTTTTCTTGACTTCCAACAACATGAGATCCCAATAACTTCTTTCTCTGTTAGTTCTCAAAGTCCCTGCACTCCAGACTCGCCACCATTTTATTGTTTTTTTATTTTAGTAATAAACATTTATATAGTACTATAACATTGCATGGTGTTTTACAGATTCTTTAGAGATTAACAGATTACTTTAACCGTGTCCCAAGGAGTTTCCAATCTTAAATTAGACATGACGATAAACTAAAGAGAGGAGTAGAAAAATGGAGAATTAAGGTAAAAATAAAAATAATAATGAGAGTCTTATTATGAAGTGAGTGACTCATACATGTCAGTATTTGCAATAGAGACTAGGGTAGGGCAAGAGAGCAGGAGCAGCCTGCACCGGAGTGAAATCAGTGGTGGAAGGCCAGGTGAAAGAAGTGGATGCTGAGCAGAAGAGAGTGAGTGGGTTAAAGGCCACTGAGCATACTGGATATACATAAGGCTGTACATCATGGTTCCCTGGGGGCTGACTTTTCAACCATATATCTTTTGATTTCCATTCAGGCGTGAAACCTTTTGAAAAAGTGAGATTCTTCTAGTAGTGGTTCAATGTGCAGTTTGGAAAACAAATTCTTCCAAGAGTAGGTGTTGGTGCTAGTTGGTGTTAATAAGCAAATTCTTTTCACAGATACTGAATTAGTGTTTCATAAATCACAATAGGATACTGCAATTTTGAAAATTCCAGGAAAGATCATTGTATATGTTGTTTTTCTCCTGGTTGTAGGCGTGCCATTTTCATTTGAAGCTGATGGTAGTAATAAGATTACTTTAATGACCTCTGGCAAAGTGTCCAATAGTGTTTCCTGGGCAATTGGAGAAAATGGAGTACCCTTAATTCCTCTAGTATCACAGCAGAAAACAGGGATTCCAAGGTAATATGCTGCAGCGACGTGTTGAAAAATTTAATATAGTATGGTATTTAAAAGTATTTGGAAAATAGGTGATTTTTAATAATCAAGCAATGACTGTCATATGGCTTTTTAAAATACAGAAACTTTTTTCTCTTATGCACTTTATCCCAATGCAAAGGATAGAGAGATAATATTTTAGGTAAATATTTTAATTAACATTTTAATCTTTTAATATTTGGTTGCTAGACCTCATAAAATGCTGAAAGAAGTGGCAGCTGATGCCTTAATTATTATAATGCCCAGATAGCAAACTAGGGTCAGTGTAGTTTTTTCTTCTTGTTTCTTGTGTTAGACTGTGAAGAGAACATTATTGGTAATCATCACCAAGAAATACAACCCTTATACAAAATATATTATGCATACAGTCTGTCTACTTTAAATGGCATTCTTATCATGAGTTGAGAGAAACTAAACCACAGGAGTGTTAAAGAGGGTAGCACCGGAGTATTGTCACTGTTGCTCTTTATTAATTGAATTGGTTAAAAATAAACCTGGCCTCAATCTATACTAAATTTACTTCCCAGCCACTGGTCCATGTGATCCCTGGAAGCCTGGTAAGCTACAGAAACTAATCCCTGGTCTGTATAAGAAAATGTCCCCTATCGTGAGGCCGCAAACTAGGCATTGTGGATTGCCCCTTCCCAGTGGTGGTAACGTTGATCACTTCTGTGTAATTCCAATGAACTGAATGGAGTTACACTGTGGATAAATATGGCCCTCTGACTCTGCCATCAGCTCTTGGAAGTTGTATTAGGTGACTTAACTGAGCGTGCTCAGAGTTTTCCCTGTCTTCTTAATGTGAGAAACAGTTCTTCCCAATGGTAATTCATCCAGTACTCTCTTTGACCCAAACTGCAGCCAAGAAAGAAAGTTATTCTAGATTGATTAGCTTGTACTTACTGTATGGTGGGAGTTTGAAAGATCATTAGTAGCATGAGGCAGTGGCTTATTCATATGTTCTCTGTTACTTCTGTACAATTCTGCAGCAGAGTTTTTTAAAATATGAATGAATGCGATGCTCATGAACAGTGCTGCATTGGCTGAAGTCTGTTGTTTGCCCATAGAACAGGTAAGGTCCATGCCTACCAGTGCCATGGAACTAGGAGTGCAGGCTGCCTCCTCCTATGTGCTTCACACCTGATCTTGAAAGATCACCTCTAGGAGTGAGAGGGTATTTTGGCTATATACCCAGTCAGTGCTTGACCTCTGCTGAACCTTTCAAAAAGGAGGCCAAAAAGGAGGTAGTGTGGGGGAGGGGTTCCCTTACATTTGGGCTGTCGTAACTTTGCTCCTGAAAACAATTCTCGCAACCTCCCTTTATTGCATCTTCTTGCTGCTGTTTTATAGGGGAATCACCTGATCCAAACCAGGTGTAGCTCCTTTCATAATCAGGGCTCATTAGCCGTTAGGCCCAGTAGCCCTTAAGGGCAAACCATCCTGTTACATTCAGGGTACACTCTGAAGATGCGCATACATACATATAACTTCCCTTAGTGCTAATGGAAGTTACCTCTGTTTGTCTCTTGTTGCACAGAGGATCTACCATTCCAAAATATCAAATATATTTAATTCCAAACACTTTCATAAACCACCATTCTGAAAATTCAAAAGCTTGATTAATTCCATAACAAAAAGCCTTCGTGGTATTGTCATGGTAATTAATTTTACTGTCCTTTTCACAAAAGAAAACATTGTCTGTCCTTTTATAGATCATAAATATTTGTAGCAAAAAAACACCACAAGTCATGAAGAGAAAAATGCCAAAAGCTTGCTTACTTTCTTATTGCGAGTGTACGATGAAATTTCATATTTCCAAGTGGTGGAATTTGCAGTCAAAGTATTTTTTCCCCAAAATATTATTCTTTATGTTTGTTATATTTCACTGACCAAAAAAAAAGTCTGTTTTTTTAACACTGAATCCTTTGGTATCAACTGTCATTTCAGTGCTTTAAAAAATATTGATGCTGTTGCGTCTATTGGCACTTCAGGCTTAACCGACATGAAGAAACTAGCCAAGTGGGCAGCAGAAACAAAGCTGGATCCAAATGACCCAAAAAATGCAGATCTGATGCAGTTGATAATGGTAAGAGGCTTTAATGAAACCATTTTGTTGAAATCTGGGATTTGCAAAAAAAAGTGTGCCTTTTAAAGGAAGTGAAAAAAATAATCCTGCTTTAAACAGTTCAATTCTACATGTAGTTGATTTGCAATGCTGTATCTTATGTTTAACATGACATCTTGGATATTCCTACCTTGCCGTTTTTCCATAAATTTAGCATCAGTCACTAAATCAGTAGATTTTAGAATCCTTAAAAAAAAAAAATCCTTTTTTGTACTCTCAGCATTAAAACATAGATTGGATTCAGTAACTTTAATTTGTATGACTTTCATGCTAACTCTGTCCCTAAATGCTTAATATAATTATATTGATCTCACTGAAAGCCATTATCTTGCTCCCATTGAAGTCAATGGGAATTTTACCATTCACTTAAAAAAATCGAATTGGGCTGTAAGTGACCGTAACAACATATCTTGTGTTTGTTTAGAGGTATGAGGTCATCAGGTTCATAATTGAAACCAGGGTGAAAGTACGCTTTTTTTGGCTCTTTTTAGCTCTGTCTTAGTTTCACTTCTCAGTCTTTGTTGTTTAGCTATGAGTCGTAACAATTGACGGTACACTTCACCTTTCTCTTTCATTTCGAAAATAATCTTCCAATTGATTTTTTTTTTTTTTGTTTGTTTGTAAAAGAGTCAAATGTTACAGATCCCAGATGCTGTCACGTTAGGAAGCATACATGTACATCTAGAGCCCATGGTCACTGCCAGAAAGGAGCCTAAGCTTACAATGTGTAAAGTTCAAGCCAGTCTGGCTGGTTCTATATAATCTGGATGGAGAGATGAGCGGACAATCAAACCTTTAAACTGGATGTGTGGTGTTTTTACACCCCATCTTCAGCAGGAGGAGGGTTCATCAACATCAAATTATGGTACAGGGTTTACACACTGTCTGCCTTATGGAGATTCTGAGTTAGAGTTTCTCTGTGCATGAAAATTATTTTTCCTTTATTCAGTAAGATTTTCTGGGCAGGTTGTTTTTGCAGAACAGATCATTAGTTTGGTTAAAGAGATTTATCTTTAAATCACCAAACAGTAAATCACAATCTTGAAAATCTGATGACATAATTTGAGATTTTTTAAGACACCGATTTTCAAAATACAGTTGTGTGACTCTGAAAATCAGGTTGACACAATGTACCTTATGATTTTTTTTAAATTTTTGATGGAGTTAATTTAACAGTGACATTAATTATTTAAAAAGAAAAAAAAGAATCTACCTCATCATAATTTTGAAATGCATTCAGATGCTGAGCTGCATTTTCTGTGTCTCACTATACGATAAGACTGGCCTTGCTGGAAGTATCATTGGAATGCAACTCTAACTGAAAGATAAGACAGAACCATTCACAGGAATGGAGAAAATGAAACGTGGTACTTCTAATAAATAATACAAACATGAATTTGATATTGGGCACTTGATTTTGAAATGTTAAGCTAGTTTTGCATTGATATAACCCATTGATTTCAGTGGTGTTACACTTGTGTGAAACTGATGTAATGGAAAGGGAATCCGACCATATTTTTAAATTAAATAACTACTTATGTCGGACCAAATTGTGAACCCCCTCTCTGCGGGGAGCAATTGTTTATGCAAGTAATCCTACTGGAGGAGATGACACTGCTCAAATGAGTAGCAGCTCATTAATGGAAATGAAGCATTCACAAACTGCTCTTAGCTAACCTCAAGCCTCAGTCCTGCAAAGACTTACATAGACTAGGGCCCTACCAAATTCATGGTCCATTTTGGTCAGTTTTTGGGTCGAATGATTTTAAAAATTGTACATTTAATGGTTTCAGCTATTTAAATATGAAATTTCAGTGTTGTAATTGTAGGGTTCCTGACCCAGAAAGGAGTTGTGGGGAGGTTGCAAAGTTATTGTAGGGGAGGTTGCGGTACTGCTACTCTTACTTCTGGGCTGCTGCATGCAGAGCTGGGCCCTCAGGAATCAGCTGCCAATATCTAGCCGCCCAGCACAGAAGTATGGGTGGCATGGACTGGCGGGGCACTGCCTTCAGAGCTGGGTGCCCAGCCTGCAGCTGCCGCTCTCTGGCCACCTAGCTCTGAAGGCAGCATAAGTAAGGTTGGCAATACCACAACCCCCCTAAAATAGCCTTGTGTTCTTCTTTGAATGATTGCTGTTGTGTATTCCACAGTAGGTGTGCAGGCTCACCACATGCACCAGTGTCGGAAGTTTTTCCCTTAGCAGTACCCATACTGAGGGAGCACCACTGCGACCCCTGGTGTGGCGCCTCTATATCGTGCGCTCCTCCCACCCGCAGTTCCTTCTTGCCGCTGGTGAAGGTAGTCGGAATATCTTGCTCCAGCCTTGCTGCAGCTTCTCTAGTTGACCTTACTGGTATAGTCACTTTTAGTAGTTTTCAAGTAGTTAGAGTGGGCTTGGGGCATGCCCCAGGCTTCAAGTTGTGCATCTCCTGTCGCCATTCTATGCCCAGAAGTGAACCACACGCTGAGTGTCTCTGCTGCTTGGGCGAAACTCACGTGAGTGAGTGCTGCAGGATCTGTAGATCATTCAAGCCGTAGACTAAGAAGGAGAGGGACATCAGTCTTCGCGCTCTCCTGATGGAATCGGCGCTGGCTCCTACCCCAGCATGCCGAGCATACTCGGCACCTGGCACCACATCTTCGAGGTGTAGCAAAGTCCCCTTGACTAGCCGGCTCCACTCCCCTTCCAAGAAGCAAGGGAAGACTTCCACTCAGCGGTGCCAAGAAAAGGATAGGGGTGAGGCTAGTCCCAAGCCAGGCAGCCCTCGATCCCCTCCAGGCCCTAGGCCTCCAACTCGTGTTGAGCAGAGCAGCCCAGCTCTATCCGTGCGTGTCTCCCCTGTGGTGAGGATGCTGTCGACACCAGAGGCTGCACAGGCCGCATGAGACATCTTGAGCTTACTGATACCCGGGTCACCATGCATGGCGGTGGTAGCAGCCTACCTCCGGCGGAAAGGGGTGCAGATCTTCCCATACCTGGACGATTGGCTTCTCAAGAACAGTTCTTGATCTCAAATGCAGGCACATGTGGAGCTGCTCTTGTCCACATGCGCAGATCTCGGCCTAGTAGTGAATGAGAACAAATCTATGTTAGTCCCAGTTCAGCACATAGAATTCATAGGGGCGATGCTGGACTCCTTAAGGGCTACAGCCTTTCTCCCTCTGGGCAGGTTCGAGATCATCAAAGGCCTCATTGCCTTGGTCATGGCATTCCCCATGAAATGGCAAGAGTGTGCCTTCAGATCCTTGGGCACATGGCGGCATGCACGTACGTATTCTGCCATGCTAGCCTCAGAATGAGTTCCCTACAGCTCTGGCTAGCCTCTCAGTACTCCCAGGCCCGGGATGGGCTGGACAAGGTTATCTCACAGTACCGCCCCAAGTAGTTGTCTCCCTACAGTGATGGTCCCTCCCGAGCAACAAGCCTCCCTGTCATTAGACCTGGTGTCAGATCCCTCAGAACTGGGATGGGGAGCTCATATAGGGAACATTCAAACCCAAGAGAGATGGTCGGCCTCGGACTTGTCCTTCCACATAAATGCCAGAGAGTTCAGGGCAATACGGTTGGCATGAGTAGCTTTCGGCATGCAGCTTCCCGGGAAGGTGGTCAGAGGCCTCCAATGTACTACGTCAACAGGCAAGGCGAAACTTATTCCTCGGCCCCGTGCCTGGAAGCCCTGAGCCTATGGGAATTCTGGATAGCCCAAGATATCTCCCTGCAAGCCTTCCACCTACTCGGCGTCCGCAATGTGCGAGCTGATTGCCTCAGCAGGGTTGTCTCCCACCAGTATGAGTGGTCGCTCCGCTTGGAGGTCACCCACCAGCTCTTCCGACCTCATTGCAACCGACCAGAACTTGTGCTGTCTCCAGTTCTGCTCCAGGGGAGGAGTGGGGAAGGGGGCAATCTCAGACGCGCTCCTCCTGCAGTGGTTAGGCCAGCTTTTCTTTACCTTCCCACCCTTCCCCATCATTGGCAAGGATGCGGGTTACCAGACTGGGCCCAACAACACTGGTATGGGACCCTCCTGCACCTCTTAGCGGCCCCCCTGCGGAGGCTACCACTTCGTCTGGACCTCCTCTCCCAGGAAGGAGGCCGCCTTCTCTATCCCAGCCTAGCTGCACTCCACCTGACAGAGTCATTGCTCAGTGGTTAGATGAGGAGGAGGGGAGATGTTCAGAGGATGTCAAATGAGTCCTGCTGGAAAGTAGAAAGCCGTCCATGCGATGGCCATACCTGGCAAAGTGGTCCAGATTCTCTAGGTGGGCAGCGGAGCAGGGAACCTGCCCATCGTCCGCACCACTCCAGATTGTTCTTGATTATCTCCTGTTCCTTAGGACCAAAGAGCTAGCTCTCGCCTCTGTCAAGGTACATTTGGCAGCCATATTGGCCTTCCATCCGCCAGTGCAGGGCCAATCAGTCTTTTCTCACACTATGACCTCCCACTTTCTAAGAGGACTGGACCGTTCGTTCCGTATGCTAGGAGCCCCATTCTGCAATGGGACCTAAACCTAGTGTTATCCCGTCTCTCGGGACCTCCCTTTGAACCCTTGGCCACATGTTCCTGGTCTCACCTTTCATGGAAGGTAGCATTCTTTGTAGCTATCACGTCAGCCCACCATGTCTCGGAGGTCAGGGCCTTGACCTCAGAACTTCCACAAGGATAAGGTCCAGCTTCACCCACACCTCGCATTCCTCCTGAGGGTGGTCTCTGCATTCCTCCTGAAGGTGGTCTCCACCTTCCATATGGAACAGGCCATTTTCCTCCCGATGCTTTGTCCTAAGCCCCATTCCTCCACGAGGAACACCGCCTTCACACTCTCAGTGTGCATAGGGAACTGGCCTTCTACCCGGACCGGACCAAGCTGTTCTGGAAATCCTTGCAGCTGTTTGTTGCGTCGGCCAAGGAGGCAGCCCATTTCCACCCAGCACTTTTCCCGGTGGCTCACCTCGTGCATATGCATGTGTTATGACCTGGCAAGGGTTTCCCTGCCGCCGATCGTCAGGGTGCACTCAACGAGAGCTCAGGCCTCATCGGCTGCCAATGTAGCCCATGTCCCGATCCAGGACATCTGTAGGGCTGCCACGTGGTCCTCTGTCCACACATTTTCTTCGCATTATGTGATCGTCTCCCAAGTGAAGGATGATGCTGGGTTTGTTAGGGCGGTACTGCATCCTGGAAACCCTTAAAATCCTACCCACCTCCATCAGATATAGCTTGAAGTCACCTACTATGGGGTACACATGAGCAATCACTTGAAGAAAGGACAGTTACCTGTTCCATAACTGGCGTTCTTCGAGATGTGTTGCTCAGGTGTATTCCACATCCTGCCCTCCTTCCCCTCTGTTGGGGTTGTCTGGCAAGAAGGAACCGAGGGTGGCGGAGCATGCAGCTCCCCTTATAGCGTGATATAGAGGCGCCACTCCAGGGATCGCAGTGGTGCTCCCCCAGTGTGGGTTCTACTAAGGGAAAAACTTCTGACACCGGTGCACATGGCAAGGACGCACACCTACTGAAGAATAAACCTGAGCAACACATCTCGAAGAATGCCAGTTATGGAACAGGTAACTATCCTATCCCCCTGCAACTTCGTGTTGGGTCAGGACCCCCAATTTAAGAAACTCTGGTCTCCCCCATGAAATGTGTATAATATATGGTAAAAGCAAACAAAAGACCAGATTTCACAGAGGGAGACCAGATTTCATGGTCCATGATGTGTTTTTCATGGCTGTGAATTTGGTAGGGCCCTACATATGACTGTCTTTGCAAGACTGGGGCCTAATTTATTATACTGTACCATAGTTTTCCTTTATATGTTGATATATGTAGCTTCAGTTGTCACAACAGTTATTACAATATTTTATATTACATTTGAATTGTGAATGAATTAAATTCCACTATATTCTTACTAAAAACTAAAAATTATTAAAAACCTTATTTTAAAATATTAAATATTTATATTATATTTTGGCATATTCAGACTGGTTTGGGTTACAATGAAGCTCTTGGCAATATATCTAATGAATTAGTCAACCCACTGAAAAAATATTTGTGGACATTTTTCACTCTGAATTGAACTTTTAATATTTGCCTTTGTTATTTAGGTTGCCACTAGTGGAGATGCTTGTGTTCCTGGTTTCTTCAGACTGGAGCAATTGCAGCAAGAGTTTAATTTTGCTTTAGATGAGGAACTTAACAGATCAAAAAGATTCCAACTCCTACAACTCAGACACAGAGAGGTGGCAGAGTTCCGAAATTATAAGCAAGTCCCTTTACTTGAAAGAGAAATAACTGAAAAACTTTTTGAAGTAGGTTGTTGTCTGAAATTATTTAAATTATGGTCCTTAATAAAATATTTATCAGTATTATCTTCAGTAATATTTGGCTTGATAAAGTCAGTTCCTCATTACTTTGAGGGCCAAATTCTACCCTGACTTCAACAACATTGACTCCAAAAGGATTACACGGAGTGTAAGTCAAAATATTATTTCACTTTAAATATACCTCATGTTAGCTGAATCTAGAATTTAATTGTCTCCTTCCAAAGAAAAGCTACTGGAACAGACTCTGGAGGAAGAAGATTTAAGTGGAGCTGCACTACAACAATCTCCTCTATCCACCAGTCTATTTGGAACTCTCTTTTAAAGGAGAATTCCGAACATGAAAAGTCAAGAGAGGTTGTGCAAAAGTTAATTGAGGCACCAACTTTATTAACATTCCTCCAATTCTTTGGAGGGGCTAAAGAGAACAATACTACTGAACTGAAGCAAATATTGGGGGGAACAATCAAGCCCATAGTGTTTTCTTTTTCATGTTTTATCTAAACATCCTTCTGTGATCCTGGGTCTTTGATGTCGTTTAAGGTTCTTCAGTTGACCCCTGTACCTTCCCACCCATGGGATGCACTGGTGGTGTAACTGACAGTTGAATGTTTCATAGCAGTGCCTGTTAGAGTGCTCCCCTACCCCTCCTTTTACTTTTATTGAACATTCTGAGGATGAAGCTATAAAAGAGTTTGTGGCACTCCAGCCACCTCAGCTCCTTCCAAATGTCTCAGCAGGTGGACCAGGAACCTGTCCAGGCTGGATCCAATCTCTTCAAAGAAACTGTGCCTTAGTTAGATTTCTTAATTAGTTAGCATTTGTATTGGAAATTTCAGCTTTGTTTATTTTAAAGAAGCCTTATTGAGGGCACAAGAACAGACCATCCCGAAGTGCAGAAAGAATAGCAAATATGTCAGGTGACCAGCTTGGCTTAACAGTGAAATCTTCAATGAGCTTGAACTCAAATAGGAAGCTTACAAGAAGTGGAAATTTGAACAGATGACTAGGGAGGAGTGTAAAAATATTGCTAGAGCATGCAGGGGTGTAACCAGGAAGGCCAAGGCACAATTGGAGTTGGAGCTAGCTAGTGATGTGAAGTGTAACAAGAAGGGTTTCTACAGGTATGTTAGCAACAAGAAGAAGGTCAGGGAAAGTGTGGGACCCTTACTGAATGGGGGAGGCAACATAGTGACAGATGTGGAAAAAGCTGAAGTACTCAATGCTTTTTTTGCCTCAGTCTTCACAGACAAGGTCAGCTCCCAGACTGCTGCACTGGGCAACACAGTATGGGGAGGAGGTGAGCAGCTCTCAGTGGTGAAAGAACAGGTTAAGGACTATTTAGAAAAGCTGGACATGCACAAGTGCATGGGTCCAGATCTAATGCATCCGAGGGTGCTGAGGGAGTTGGCTGATGAGATTGCAGAGCCATTGGCCATTATCTTTGAAAATTTGTGGTGATTGGGGGAGGTCCCGGACGATTGGAAAAAGGCAAATATAGTGCCTATATTTTAAAAAGGGAAGAAAGAAAAACTGGAGAACTACAGACAGGTCAGCCTCACTTCAGTCCCTGGCAAAATCATGGAGCAGGTCCTCAAGGAATTAATTTTGAAGCTTTTGGAGGAGAGGAAGGTGATCAGGAACAGTCAGCATGGATTCACCAAGGGCAAGTCATGCCTGACCAACCTGATTGCCTTCTGTGATGAGATAATTTTCTCTGTGAATATGGGGAAAGTGGTGGATGTTATATAGCTTGACTTTAGCAAAGCTTTTGAAACAGTCTCCCGCAGTATTCTTGCCAGCAAGTTAAAGAAGTATGGATTGGATGAATGGACTATAAGGCGGATAAAAAGCTGGCTAGATCGTCTGGCTAAATGTCTAGTTGGCAGCTGGTATCAAGCGAAATGCCCCAGGGGTCGGTCCTGGGGCTGGTTTTGTTCAACATCTTTATTAATGATCGGGATGATGTGATGAATTGCACCCTCAACAAGTTTGCAGATGACACTAAGATGTGGGGAGAGGTAGATATGCTGGAGGGTAGGGATAGGGTCCAGAGTGATCTAGACAAATTGGAGGGTTAGGCCAAAAGAAATCTGATGAGGTTCAACAAGGACAAGTGCAGAGTCCTGCACTTAAGAAGGAAGACTCCCATTCACCGCTACAGGCTGGGGACCGACTGGCTAAGCAGCAGTTCTGCAGAAAAGGACCTGAGGATTACAGTGGACAAGAAGCTGGTTATGAGTCAGCAGTGTGCCCTTTTTGCCAAAAAGGCCATTAGTAGGAGCATTGCTAGCAGATTGAGGGAAGTGATTATTCGCCTGTATTCGGAGGGAATAAATTTCCACTTCTTGTAAGCTTCCTTTTTGAGTTCAAGCTCACTGAAGATTTCACAGCATATTGGGCTATATAAGTAGGATTATTGGGCTATATTAGTAGGCATATTGGGCTATATTAGTCATATTTTTGTTACTCTTCACATCTCTTGCTAGCTGCAACTCCAGTTGTGCCTTGGCCTTCCTGATTACACCCCTGCATGCTCTAGCAATATTTTTATACTCCTCCCTAGTCATCTGTTCAAATTTCCACTTCTTGTAAGCTTCCTTTTTGAGTTCAAGCTCATTGAAGAGTTCAGGGCATATTGGGCTATATTAGTAGACATATTGGGCTAGATTAGTAGACATATTGGGCTATATTAGTAGGATTATTCCCCTCTATTCGGCACTGGTGAGGCCACACCTGGAGTACTGCATCCAGTTTTGGCTCCCCCACTACAGAATGAATGTGGACAAATTGGAGAGAGTCCAGCGGAGGGCAGCAAAGATGATTAGAGGGCTGGGGCACATGACTTATGAGGATAGGCTGAGGGAACTGGGGTTATTTAATCTGCAGAAGAGAAGAGTGAAGGGGGATTTTTTAGCAGCCTTCAACTACCTGAAGGGGAGTTCCAAAGAGGATGGAGCTCGCTGTTCTCAGTGGTGGCAGATGACAGAACAAGAAGCAATGGTCTCAAATTGCAGTGGGGGAGGTCTAGGTTGGATATTAGGAAAATCTATTTCAGTAGGAGGGTGGTGAAGCACTGGAATGAGTTACCTAGGGAGGTGGTGGAATCTCCATCCTTAGAGGTTTTTTAGACCTGGTTTGACAAAGCCCTGGCTGGGATGATTTAGTTGGTGTTGATCCTGCTTTGAGCAGGGGATTGGATTAGATGACCTCCTGAGGTCTCTTCCAACCCTAATATTCTATGATTCTATTAAATGTTATTTATTTTATTAGTTCCCATATGTCAGTACTGACTTACAGATCCTATGACATACCAGGTGTCTGGCTTGGTTGGGGGAAGGACATTCTCATAATCTGCATCCAGTCCTAGTAGGAGCACCTCTTCAAATCTATCACCTCTCCTTCTGGATAAAGATGTGAGATACAGCTCCTGTTAGCAGAGTCAAACACTGCTTTGGGTCCCTTTCAGTTCCCTCATGCTTGGTTCTGAAAACCTCCTCGGAATCTAGGTCAAAAATTAAGGCCACCAAACTGGGTAAATCTCTAAAGAAGGGCCTGTGTCCTTGATGTACTGAACGTAGCTGTTCCAGATGTCAGTTCCAACTCCTCAGTGCTATAAGCACATGCTATAATGATAGATGCCCAGGTTCATCACTTGGCACTAGTCCATTGTCACCGATCCCACAATTTGCCTGCCTGGTTTTGACCTGCCCCATGGCCAATGGTCCCTGTTGAACAGGTTCTGGACCAGGCAAGGTCTCTGTGCAGCCAACCAGTATTGCAGGGGCCTTCGTGACAGCCCTTTGTGCAGCTGTGGCGCAACACAGACAATGATGCTCATTGTTGATGAATGCCTGCTGACTAGGGTCCGTGGTGGCTTAGAAGAACTGCATCACGCCACTGAAGATGCCATCGCTTGGCTAGACGAGTATGCACACACTAAATAAATCAGGTGGCTGTGCAGATAGATTCAGATCCAAAGGTTGTGCAGTTACCTGCATAGCCATTGATAAGGGGAATAAAAGAAAAGCCTCAGAGCTACTTCCTGATCCAACTCTCCTGATGGGCAGATCACCGAGAAGATTTAGGTTTTCCCAGACCTTTCATTCCTTCTTTCTAGAATACCTGTGGGCTCACCAGAGAGGTGTGTCTCCCTCTTTTCAATTTTAAGAAAGCCAAAACCATTAGTTTTCCCTTCATTTACTTCCTCTGATCCAAGATTGGATCCACAATCTGACAGTAAATCAGAGCATGATGGACAGGTTAATTTATCTGTAAGGACCATACTATTAAATTGCAGATGATGGTCTACTAAACAATATACTTGCCTGCACAAATGAAGAGATTCCACATATAGTGCTACAATAGACCTCTCCTTTACCAATGATATTAGATTATATACTGGAATTTAAGAAATCAAATCTGCCAATTTGCTTAATCAAAGTACACCCCACGTCAATCACAGCTTTCCATCCTCATAGGAACAGACGAGAAATGTCCTGGACGTCAGAAGGGTACTAGCATTTTACGTTCAGAGGACTAAACCCTTCAGAAAGTCACCAAAGTTATTTCTTCCTATCACAGAAAGATCTAAAGGAGCCGCCATAGCCAAGCAAAGGGACTCGAAATGGATCTCTGGGTGCACTGATCTTTGCTACCATCAGCAATAACTACAACCCCCACTGGGGACCCACACGCACTCCATCAGATCACTTTCTACATCAATAGCCTTTCTCAACAATGTACCCATCATGGACATCTGCATAGCTGCAACCTGGGCATGTGCACAGAGCACCATGCAATACAGCAGGACTTGACATCAGACACTCAGCTTGGACTCACGGTTTTATCATTCACCACGAATACAACTCTGAAGCCCCAGGGCTGGCTCCAGCTTTTTTGCTGCCCCAAGCGGCGAAGCAGGAAAAAAAAAAGATATTGTACTTAAGCGACAGCTCTACTGTGCCGCTTTATTCTTCGGCGGCAATTTGGTAGCAGGTCCTTTGCTCCAGAGGGACTGAGGGACCCACCGCCGAAGACCCGGACATACCGCCTCTTTCCATTGGCCTCCCTGAGCACCTGCTTTCTTCACTGGTGCCTGGCACCGGCCCTGCAAAGCCCCTTCTGTCCAATGAAGGGGACTGCTCTACAGGCACCTAAAGTGGAACACGCACAGTGACACTCCTTGAAGAAGAGGAGAAGGTCACTCTGTGCAATAACTAGGTTATTCGAGATGGTTGTTCCTGTGAGTGCGCCACTACCCTCCTTCCTCCCCCCTAAATCAGAGTTTTCTGTTAGGGACTCTGCGATAGAGAAGGAACTGAGGGGGGTTTGGGCACACAGCACTATGTAACCACCAGAGGAGGCATGAGACAGGGACAGTGCATGTGTGAACCAACCAGGCGCTGCTACTGAAACTCTCCAATTGCAGGTGCAGGAATGCAGATTAATCCCACAGGGACAACGATCTCAAAGAACCTCTGTTACTGCACAGGGTGAGTAATCTTCTCTTACAGGGCAGTTACCCATCTTCCACATGGGGATGCTGGTAGGATTAAAGTTCTTCAGGCACTTTCCACAGTGTCTGTATCTCTTGGTCACAGTTTCATGTCAGTTCTTTGGACGGGTGAAAACGACCATTCTCCCTGCATCAGGCCAACCACTTCAGACAGTTTATAGTTCTGTGTTTGCCAGGCCTATTAAACCAGGTCAAACAGTCTATGCAATTACTCCCAGGGGGCAAAACTTTCCCAGGCTTTTTACTTGCCTTAGAGATTTGCATTAATTACCCCCTAGTTATTTTAGCTCCTGCAAAAAGCCCTGTAACTCCCCAGGGAACCAAGAATACAACCATGAGTTAGCCCATAGTGATATGTATACCGTAAAGTCAATATAATAGTCCTGGAATATTCCATGTGTTCATAACATCTGTCGCAGTGGCCTTCTTGGCATGCCTTAGGTGTATTCCCATTGTAGAAATTTGCAGAGCTGTTAAATGGAGCTCTGTTCACCCATTTACAAAACTTTTACGCACTATATCTAGCATCCCAATTGAGTTAATTAGGACACCATGTCCCACCCTCTTCAGATGACAGCCCTGTTTATCAAGCGATCCCATTATTGGGAAGGGCAAAGGCCACCTGAAGAAGAAATGAAGGTTACTTACCTGTAGCCAATATTCTCTGAGATAGACTTTCATTCCCGCCCACCTACCCAGCTTCTTCAGAGTCCTGATTACAATTTTGGACCTGAAGATGCTGTGGAAGGAATTGTGGCAGCTGGAGTATCAAGCCCTCTTTTATACTGTTGCTCTTGGAGTATATAGGAAGGAGAGGGGCAGGAGGGGTGTCAGAATGATCTGATAGACACTGCTATGAAATAATCCACTGTTAGCTGCATCATTAACACATCTCCATGAGTGTTATGCAGAATCCGTCTTGTGAGAGAGTAACCTTCATTTCTACATTTCCCTGATTCTGTACATCACATATGTTTTATTAGGCCTTCATGCCATTTTGTGTATTTCTTTCTTTCCCTATTGCTATGTTTATTCATTTTTCAAAAACAGAATAAAAAGTCTGAATAATTAATCACAAAAAAAAGTTGCAACTAGTGGTTCCTTACAGTCTGCAGGTTCTACAGAAACTTCTTTGACTAGCACATAATAAAACTTTGAATACATTTGGCTTATGCCCTCCCATCCAGCCAGGCCCCCTCAAGGATTGAGCTCGCAACCCTGGGTTTAGCAGGCCAATGCTCAAACCACTGAGCTATCCTTCCCTCCATTTGCTTATTTTGATCCTATATGTTTATGTGAATAATATGATCACTATTTCCTTATGTGACATAAAACACTAGAAGAGACAGCAAATCACAAACTTATTTTTTGTATTTACCCTTAGAACTATGAGAAAAGGCTCCATGAGAGGGATGTAATTGACAGCAAAGATCACCTAGATGCACACAGAGCTTTAGTTGCCAAGTATCTCCAGAAGGTAAGAAATGCAAAAAGAGTCAGTATTGATCTTTCTTACTTTTTTTTTTTTGTTACTACTCTATTTAAGAATTTTTAAAGTACAATCCAAACACATTTTTACTGCATTTTATAAGTGAAAAGTTGCAGATGTAATCACGAATTACATTTGAAAAATTGATCTAAAGCAGAGTCCTTTGGATAGCTATAGTTTCCACACAGAGAGAGTTTTTATGGCTTAATTCAAAACTTTTGAAAATAATAGAAATGGGGAGACAAGTTATATGAAACTATTTAGTATTGTATTAATACTATAAAGCAGTTACTATAATACAAAGGTATAATGATGTTGGCAGGAGGGATTAAGTGTAAAATTATAGTAAGAAAATAGTATAGTAAGAAAATATTGCAGACACTCTCAAATTGTTAATTATTAATATAGTTTTCAAGCTGCAAGTTCTACTGATTAGAGTCTCTCTCTCTCTCAAGCCCCCAAGAAGCCTTCCATTCTGCTTCTCTCTGTTAGCACAGGATTGTTTGCTCCATTGGAAATTGAAAGAATTAAGAATTTTAAATTATATTAGGGCTGTGAAGTGATTTAAAAAATTAATCGTGATTAATCACACTGTTAAACAATAATAGAATACCATTTCTTTAAATATTTTAGATGTTTTCTACATTTTCAAATATATTGATTTCAATTACAACACAATACAAAGTGTACAGTGCTGACTTCATATTTGTTATAAATATTTGCATTGGAAAAAAACAAAGAAATAGTATTTTTCAATTCACCTAGAACAAGTACTGTAGTGCAATCTTTTTACCATGAAAGTTGAACTTACAAATGTAGAATTATGTACAAAAAAATTGCTGCATTCAAAAATAAAACAATGTAAAACTTTAGAGCCTACAAGTCCATTCAGTCCTATTTCTTGTTCAGCCAATTGTTTGTTTATATTTGCAGGAGATAATGCTGCCCGCTTCTTGATTACAATGTCACCTGAAAGTGAGAACAGATGTTCGCATGGCACTGTTGTAGCCGGCATCGCAAGATATTTACATGCTAGATGCGCTAAAGTTTCATATGGTCCTTCATTCTTCAACCACCATTCCAGAGAACAGTTTTAGAGGGGTTCTACTTGATAACGATCCAAAACAATGCAGAGCGACGTATGTTAATTTTCATCATCTGAGTCAAATGCCACTAGCTGAAGACTGATTTTCTTTTTTGGTGGTTTGGGTTCTGTAGTTTCCACATTGGAGTGTTGCTCTTTTAAGACTTCTGAAAGCACGTTCCATGCCTCATCCCTCTCAGATTTTGGAAGGCACTTCAGATTCTTAAACCTTAGGTTGCGTGTTATAGCTATCTTTAGAAATCTCACATTGGTACCTTCTTTGCGTTTTGTCAGATCTGCAGTGAAAGTCTTCTTAAAAAGAAAAATGTGCTCGGTCATCATCTGAGACTGCTGTAACATGAAATATATGGCAGAATGTGGATAAAACAAAGCAGGAGACATTTAATTCTTTCCCATGTAGTTCAGTCACAAATTTAATTTACACTTTTTTTTTAATGAAAGTCATCAGCATGGAAGCATGTCCTCTGGAATGGTGACCAAAGCATAAAGGGGCATACAAATGTTTAGCATATCTGGCAAGTAAATATCTTGCAATGCCACTACAAAAGTGCCATGTGAACACCTGTTCTTACTTTCAGATGACATTGTAAATAAGAAGCCGGCTGCATTATCTCTCGTAAATGTAAACAGACTTGTTTGAGGATTGGCTGAACAAGAAGTAGGACTGAGTGGACTTGTAAGCTCTAAAGTTTTACGTTGTTTTGTTCTTGAGTGCAGTTATGTAACAAAAAAATCTACATTTGTAAGTTGCACTTTCATGATAAACAGATTACACTATAGTACTTGTATGAGGTGAATTGAAAAATACTGTTTCTTTTGTTTATCATTTTTACAATATGCAAATATTGTAATAAAAATAATATAAAGTGAGCACTGTACACTTTGTATTCTGTGTTATAATTGAAATCAATATATTGAAAAATGTACAAAAACATCAAAATATTTAATAAATATCAATTGGTATTCTGTTTAACAGTGCAATTAAAACTGTGATTAATCATGATTAATTTTTTTAATTTCAATTAATTTTTTTTAGTTAATCACGTGAGTTAACTGCGATTAATCAATAGCCCTAAACTATATATTTTATTGCAAATATAGTGCTTGAAAAAGGTCCTCATTGACAGTCCTGGAATCTGAAGTGCTCTATATAGCCACAGAATTGATATAGTATAGTTAGGAGGAGTGAAAGCTTCTTCACACTGTTTCATCAATCTGTTTTAACCCCTTACTTTGACTCTTTGTTAAGGTAATCAAAAAAAATTGTCAGTGAGTTATGTTGAGTTTGTAGTGTGGACTCTTCTCCACTGGAATCTGGAAAGAGAAAGAGTGCATGTTCAAAGAATTCCTCTTATTTTTTCCATTCCCTTTACCAGGTGTACTGACCTGGACTTAAGCTCTTTAGTATGGGACAACTACCGAGGCTGCATCTAGAGGAGTCAATTACTCCTAGAATGGGGTAGTATTTTGTGCAGAGGAAGTATCTATGGAAAGGGATCCCTGAACATGCCCCTTTTTTTATGATGGGGAGATTAAGAAACATAATTCTCCTTTTTAGTAAATTGAACCACATGTATTTTCAGTGAATTTGGATAAGACATACAATTGGTTATGTTTCCAGGTTAGAGAATCAGTGATAAACCGGTTTCTAACAGCAAAGCACCATTTCCTTCTTTCTGACTTGGTAAATGAAGAGGAGGTTCCTAGTCTTGGGTAAGGGGAAAAAAGTTTTTATCATATCTCAAATAATTTCAATAACTAATTTTAAACTATCCTTGTTTCTAAGCTCATAATTATTTCTTTACCACAAAAATTTAGTGTTGTACTCCATGTTTACTAATGTTTTAAATTTAGCATAATGCTATATTATTCTGTAAGGACCATGCTCATCTGTGCCAAAATACACAAGTGTTTAAATAACTGCAAGAAAACTGCATCATGAATGTTTTAAGGTAATATGCTATTTTCAGCAGAAGTGTTCATTCATAGTAACCTTTTTTTATGTGCTGCCATATTACTTCAGTCTCTGATAACATCTGACCTCATAAGCTTAAGGAGAGCTTAGTATGCACCTGAATGACTGATTCCAAGTAATACCCAAATGTGGTGGCTTCGGTGGTTCAATAGTCAGCACTCTTCCCACTGAATCAGTGCTGAGCAAATGTCTCAGCATGGTGTTGGAGGGGACGGGACTGTGAGGCTGGAATTGCATTGTTTCAGATGCAACTTAAATCTGTTAATCTATATTATGGGAATTGGTTGAGTATCATCACCATAGTTTCTAATTGCTAAATACAGTAAATTAGATTCCCTTAATATTTTCCATAGAAGATTCTGCTCTTCACCTCTCCCAGATTCTAGGAGGCTTGGCTTGCTTCATAGTGCATCTTTGTGTGTGTGTGTAGGAGGTGTTAGTTACTTGTCTTTGCTTCTAACAGGAAAGCTATAAATATAAAAACACAATCCTGATGATTTGCAGAGTAGACATTTTCAATCCTAGTATAGTTTCTGCTGGATCTTATGTTATTTACTTCCTGTTGTACACTGGTCTATAATTTTGCTGTGAAGTATTGAACAGATGCAATGTTTCATCCAGATGTAGCTTTACTGTGCTGATGGATGAAATAGTTCCTATAATATGTGCATATGTATATGTATCTGTGGGAACATATATAAAATGTGTATCTGAATATGTACGGATAAGTACATGTGTATACTATATCTGTATAATTTTGGTATTCTTTTAATGGCTTCCTAGAGTATGCTATGCACATCTCACTACCCTATCCGCTCCACCACTAATGTCAGCCTTGGTGCTCCTTTCATCTCCTTCCCTAAGATCATCTCACTCTCTTTGTCTGTGCTGATCCCAATGCTTAGAATGCACTCCCCAGCCCTGTTCATTGCAACTTTCCTCATCTTCTTTAGTTCCCTCCTAAAAAGTCACTTCAGCCCTCATATCTACAAGAAGTGTGCAGGGAAAAGAAAGGTAACAAAAAATAAATACAGTCAGTGCGTAAAGCGAAAATCGCGTATAATCAAAATTACATTGAGTGTAATGGTGGGCAGAATTGCCTGCACTACAGATATAGCATTAAAATTGTTATTTTTCTCTTTTTTTTGTTTTTGTTTTTGCCGACCACGTAAAGCTGAAATCGCGCATGTTAAATGTGCGTAAGATGTGACAGACCTGTAAACCAAAAGAAATACCACACCATGTTAGCATTGTCCCCCACATGCTTTCTGTCTACTTCACCCCCCTTTAATTTAGTTAGGATCCTCACATATTCTGTCATGTTTAATTTACATGATATGCTCTTTGGGGCTAGGGCCTGGTTTTTATTTATTTTGTGAGGCACCTAGCAATGTTATAATATGCTCGAAAAACAATTATAAATAGGCATCTAAACGTGCATATATAAATAAAGATACTGAGTCCTTTCTGTATGAAAGGAGGTATAAATGTAAGTTTACATAATGTTGTTATGATCTTGATCTTGGACTTAAAGTTTGAAACACAAACAAGTAAAAAACTGATCCTGAAAAAGTTGCTGTTTAGACTTCTAACCTTTCTTGCCGCACAGTTCTAAGGCATCTTGAGAAAAGAGCGAACAGATCAGAGGGAAAAGAGAGTTGTGGAAGAGGATGTGGACCGATAGATTTGAGAAAGACACAAGGAGATGCCCTGCAAATAGCATGAAATAATTTTAAAAAGTGCATTTTTGTTACCCTGTGCCTTACATGTGTCTCAACACCTTGCTGCTGGGCACTTCCCATGTGTCTCTTTACTTCTGCTCAAACATATTTTTGTCTTTGAAATCTGTTCTCTTTTCTTGCCAGACTACTATGTATGTATTTGTTTGTTGTTGTTTTGTGACTCTGACTTTTTGTACTATGTTTCCATGTCTCCTGTACTTCATGTCTTTGGGCTTGTCTATACTACCTGCCGGATCAGGGGGCAGCGATCGATCCAGCATGGGTCAATTTATTTAGTCTAGTATAGACACGATAAATTGACCGCTGAGCGCTCTCCCATCGACTCCGGTACTCCACCAGAACGAGAAGCACAAGCAGAGTTGATGGGAGGGCGTCAGCTGTCGACTTATTGCAGTGAAGACTCCGCGGTAAGTAGATCTAAGTACGTTGACTTCAGCTACGCTATTCACATAGCTGAAGTTGCATATCTTAGATCGACCTCGCGTGGTAATGTAGACAAGCCCTTACTCTGTATCACCAACACATAAATGACATTCACTAGCATTTGTTTTAAATCTGTTTAAGCAGATGGATAATGAATGAGAATTGCATTTCTTTGCTACTCGTAAACTTTGTTTTTTGCACCATTGTGCCCTTAAGATATTATTTTGATTTAACAATATAAACCTAAGTAGACTCATCTGCTGGCAAAACAGAGACTTGCAGCTTTTCAACAAAGAAATAGTTCTTTTTGGTTCAGTATTTCATGTTGCAGAATGAGAAATAACATTTATAGTTAATTTCCCAGTTTGTTTAAAATGAAATTAGCTTGACTGGTACTGATTTCCACATGATTAATACCGATTTGTACTGAGCGTTGTTTGGCAATCAGATTATATTATTATTAGATTTAAAATATGCACAATTCTCTGGAACATGGGAAATCTATTAAAATATGTTTAGTGAATTTTACTATTTTAAAACAGTAATTCACCTTTTTATACTGTTTTTACAAGAATAATGCACTTTTGTAGTTGCACATAATGAGAAGTTGACCTTGCCTAACCGTTGCTTTTTAAAATTGGTTCTGGATTGCTTTCTATAATTAAAATATGTTTGTACAGTTAGGATCATTCATGTATGATTTTGCACACATTTGTTTTTATTCTTTTCCTGTTTTTCTTTTTATTCTGCTTTGCCTTGTATTATAAGTTCTGATGACCCAGGGTATGTCATGGTACATTAATTTCTGTTTCCCCTTTGTAGCTTGCTGTTTGTCCTAGGTAGTTCTAGGCATAGACTTTTTTGGTGTATTACATACATTGGATGATGTCATCTAACAAGCATCATGTTTATATAATTATAGTATGTTAGATCCATATTGAAATGTTAAAATTAATTTTATTTCATATTCTCAGTTATGATATAATTCTTCTGTACATTTCATTTAAAATTTATAAAATACAAAATGCCATTTCTGTGCTAATAAACAATTAATGTATTTCACAATAAAAGACACCAAGAGTATATATTTCTCTTTCTTTTAAGTGCATAGTTTTGCATATGTGTCAAGGGAAAATTAGAATTCTGGATCCTGTGTAGAAAAGACTAAAACCCTCTTTTATGATTTCTAGTAATTTAGGACTCAGTCTTTTTAAACTGGCAGAGCCAAAGCGACCACTAAAGCCAAGAAGAAAGGAGAGGAAGAAAGTTACAGCACAGAAGCTATCAGATGGAGACATAAATCTTTTAGTGAACATTATTAGAGCTTATGACATTCCAGTGAGAAAACCTGTTTTAAGGTATGAACTCTTTAAAAGGCTTCTAGCTGAAAATGTTCTTTCTCTTTCTAGTAGCTCTTTATTGCCTTTTTAAAAATCTTTTTCATGCTGGAGGCTATATTTTCAAAATTGGCTTTATAAATTGCTTTTGTGAAATTTGCATGCAAAAGCTGTGTGTTTAAATCTCTGGTTTTGGAGTATAGATGCATGTGTAAGGAAATTTTTTTAACACACTTAAGTGGCCAGTTCTCAAAATTTGGCTTTATGTGTATTAAATGAAATGATTGGTTTTTATCCTCATGATAATAACACAAAGAGATAAATTTACAAATTCTTTGATTATGTTGTTTAATAGTACAAGTATTGCTGTTTTGCAAGTTCCTTAGAATTATGTTTTCATCTAGTAGTGCCTGCTAAGATCACTGGTTTATTGTGCATATTAGGCTGTCTGAGAAAAAATAATTGGAAGATAATTTGAGATTTTTGAGAATATAAACATACAGGTAATATCAGACATGCTATCCCTAAAACACTTATGAATATCATGTCTTTTAATTATATCCCTTGTACTTATATTAAATAAGGTTAGATAGATTAGATGTAATAAAAGAGATTCCAAATAGTCTTTTCTACAAACCAATAGTTATTTTATGCGCAGTGGAACCGCTGTGTTACAAACTAATTGGGGATTAAGAAGTTCATAAAACAAAAACTTAATAAAATTTATCATCTCAAAATCACGGTAGGTAAGGTGCATAAATTATCATATGGTGCACTGCGTCTCTTTTTTCTTGTCCTTCAAACTACTGCAAAGCAATTTCCAGTACATTGAAGACATCAGAATATGAAGGGATGTCAACTTGTTCATTAACATCACTTTTGTTATGTGGTTTCCCCTGACTCTCACTCTTGGGGAAGAATGGATTGTATAACTGGTTGTTTGTGAGATCGATCTTTGTAGAATCGAGGTTTTACTGTATATCTTTCGTATTAGCTCTTGCTCTTCTACCTTCATGTATTCATTTTAAGCATTTTAATTGGCAAAATATTAACCAGTGGAATTAACCTAATGTAGTTCCACTGTACTAATTTTGAAGCTCAATCCTACCTTCAGATACACTTGCTTAAATACACCTCAGATATTGTAAGAATGCATTGTATTATTTTTCCTATTTTATGGGGCTTTTATAACAAACATACCTTTCCACTCTACACTTAAGTAGTGAAAACATAACACAGTGCAAAACTAACTTATAAATAGTCTTTTCCTTCGTAATAATTGTAGGCTTAAAACGTCCAATCCAACTAATCTGAACGTAAAATAAGGGCAAAATAATGCTCGCTCAAAAGCCTGACTGAACAGCCAGCCTTAGATTATGCTTCAAAACTTGAAAAACTCTCTCTCATAAACAAGAGCAATTTCCAAGTAAGACTACAGTTTTGAACTGCACCCAGCGCTAATTAGTTATAGTCAGTTATTGAACATGCGGAATTGAGCCCTTCTGCTACTCTGCCTACTTACCATAACTTACATGTTCTTCTTCGAGTGCTTGTTCATATCAAATCCAATTAGGTGCGCGCCCCACTGCGTGCACGATCGTTGGAAGATTTTACCCTAGCAAGATTTGGTGGGTCGGCTGAGGCGTTCCCTGGAGTGGTGCCCTTATGGTGCCGGATATATGCCCCTGCCGACCCAGCACCCCCTCAGTTCCTTCTTACCGCCTGTGACGGTCGTTGGAACTGTGGAGTGTGGCATAGCTGATCTCCACTTCCCTAGCTCTTTGCTCGTTGGCACCGCTTGCTGTCTCTGGGAGCCAAGAAGCAGCACAAACAATGTGCTGCTCTTGTACAGTTGCCGGCACCGCCTGTGCCCCCCTTGGAGCAGCGTCCCGTGTCGGACCAACCTGTGAAGGCTACAACTCCAGCACCGTCGATTCCAGCACTGCAAATTGAGTCTGGTGCACGTAAGCTCCCTGGTGCGCACTGTGGCTGAGCTCGGTCTGCCTTCCACCCTGGAGACTTTCTCCACTGCTCGCGACTTGATTGCGCTCACCAAGCCAGGACCGTCACGAACTTCGGTACCACCGGTGCAAGCTGTCCCATCGATAGGGAAGCCCTCCATGATGCGCCCTCCATAACAGAGCGAGAAGGGTCAGCATCGATCTCGGTCCCAGTCCAGGTCACAGTCCTGATCCAGGCGCTGATCTCCTCCATGGCACCGCCCACAGTCCCAGCACCGATAACCATCTCGGCACCACGTGTACTCACGGCGCCACTCCACCTCAAAAAGATCTCTTTCCCGGTACGGTTGGTACTGGTCCAGCTCTCAGCACCGATCCCAGTGCTGGTCTCCTTGGAGTTGTTCCTGGCGCTGCGCCACTCATAGATCTTTATCGAGGTCCAGATCTATCTCCCTGCACCGATACAACCGTCGGTCCTGGTCCAGGTCGCGGTACCGCTCGAGACCACGGTGCCGATCTCCATCTCCACGGCGCGAGCCAACAACATATGACAGTGCAACCCAGCATGAGTGATCGGCTCCACCTTGGCCTTCCCGCCCCAACTCAAGGTCGCCCCAAGTGGAGAGTGGCTACCGTGTCCATGACCAAGATGCGGATGGAGCTAGCCAATGGCATGACAAGGGGCAGGATCCTGCTCAGGGACCCCCACAATGATCCTTTTGGACCTCTTGGGCATACCATCAGGCCCAAGGTGTCCCATTGGGAGCTTTTCATTCTGCCCACTCATAACCTTGGGTCCCGGAGGCCACTGTCAGTCACCCCACCCGGGGACTCGGAGGCGACGGCCCTACCCTCAGCTCAGGCCATGCCCCTAGCATGGAGGACCTAGGGCAGCAAGACCCCCCGCCAAGCAAGACTTGCCCCAGGATCCATTAGTCCCAGGCGTATCCTCCTTGTTCTCCCCTGACGAGGCAGTAGCGAGCACGTCCTCCTCTGGCCCACCCCCTGTAGACCTCTGTGCAACCAAGACTGGCTTTGAAGGGTGGCACAAAACATGAACCTCCAGGTGGAGGAGGTGGTGGAGGTCGAGGATCCGGTGGTGAACATTTTATCAGCCGATGCCCCCCCATGTATAGCCTTGCCGTTTATTCGGACCGTCCAGGCTAATGCCAATACAATCTGTCAGTCTCCGGTGTCCATTCCTCCCCCTGCCAAGGGGGTGGAGAGGAAGAACTTGGTCCCCTCCAAAGAGTATGAGTACTTGTACATTCACCCCCAACCATGCTCCCTTGTTGTACAGTCCTTTAATGAGAGGGAAAGACATGGTCAACAAGCTCCTGCTCCTAAATCCAAGAATGCTAGATGCTTGGATTTTTTCGGGCGCAAGATCTATTTGACTGGCGGCCTACAACTTAGAGTGGCTAACCAGAAGGCCCTCTTGAGCCATTATAATTATAATACCTGGAACTCGATGGGGAAGTTCAAAGAGCTGGTTCCTCAGGAGTCCAGGGAGAAGTTCGGGGCCTTGCTAGAGGAAGGCAAGAAAGTAGCCAGGACATTCTTGCAGGCTTCAATAGATGTGGCAGACTTGGCGGCTATGACTCTAGCCTCGGGCGTAGCTATGCGCCACATCTCGTGGCTGCAGGTGTCTGGTCTTCCACTGGAGCTGCAGCAAACTATTCAGGACCTGCCCTTTGATGGCCAGGGGCTATTTTCAGATAAAACTGACTCCAGAGTCTGAAGGATAACCGGGCCATCGTATACTCATTGGGCATGCATATGGTGATGCAACGTAGGCCCTTCTGACTCCAACCGCAGCGCACCTACCCTAACCTCCGGCCAAGACAGGACTTCTCTAGAAGACGCGACTGGAGGGTAGGAGGAGGCAGTCTGGTCCTCAGATGGGCCAGAACCAGGGCCCCGCCAAATCAGGAAGAGGGGGAGAGAGATAGCTCAGTGGTTTGAGCATTGGCCTGCTAAACCCAGGGTTGTGAGTTCAATCCTTGAGGGGGTCGCTTAGGGATCTGGGGCAAAAATCAGTAGTTGGTCCTGCTAGTGAAGGCAGGGGGCTGGACTCAATGACCTTTCAAGGTCCCTTCCAGTTCTAGGAGATAGGTATATCTCCAATTATTAATTAATCAATCAGCAAGGCCCAAACAAAACTTTTGAAGGTGCTCCCGAGGGCGGAGCACCAGTCTCCTTGCAGGATCCTTCCTCAGCTTTTACCAACCGCCTCTCCTATTTCCTCCCTGCATGGTCCCGCGTAACGTCAGACCTCTGGGTCCTTCACATGGTAGAAAGTGGATACCACCTTCAATTTGTCTTCAGGGACCCCTCTCACAAGCAACTATTCCTACAGGAGGTGCAAATGCTCCTAAGTATCAGGGCTATAGAGGAGGTTCCAAAGGAACTGAGGGACAGGGGTTTTTACTCCCATTACTTCCTAACCCCAAGGCAAAGGTGGGGCTGTGGCCCATTCTGGACCTGCGCGGACTCAACACATGCATGGTAAAGTTGAAGTTCCACATGGTTTCCCTGGTGACCATTATCCCTTCTCTGTATCCTGGAGACCGGTACGCCGCCCTCGACATGAAAGACGTGTACTTCCACATAGCGATTTACCCATCGCAGAGGCACTTCCTTCGCTTTGTGGTCAACCAACGACACTTCCAATTTACCGTCCTCCCCTTTGGCCTATCCACGGCACCAAGGGTCTTTACAAAATGTATGTCTGTCGTAGCTGCCTTGCTCCGTCAACATCGGATCCAAGTGTTTCCATACCTCAACGACTGGCTCATTCAGGGTCGCTCCAAGCTCCAGGTGCAGTCTCATGTTCAGTTCACCATGAGCTTGTTCAAGCAGCTGGGCCTGCTGCTCAATGTCGAAAAATCCACTTTGCAGCCGACCCAAAGAATAGACTTCATCGGAGCAGTCCTGGATTCACATGCCTGCTTCCAGTCCATGGTGAGCATTATCCACGGCCTCCAAAGCTTCCCGACCTCGACAGCACGCACGTGCCTCGGTCTACTGGGACACATGGCGTCTTGCACCTTCGTGACCAGACATGCCAGACTATGCATCCGTCCACTTCAGGCCTGGCTGTCAATGTACTGTCCAGGCCAGGACAATTTAGACAGTGCTCACAGTATCGATGGAAGTCTTAACCTCCCTGGTTTGATGGCTGAACCCCAACTCGGTATGCGGGGGGATGTCATTCCATGCCCTACAGCCCTCCATAGTCCTAACCACGGATGCATCATCTCTGGGCTGGGGCACTCACCTTGTGGACCTTTGACACACGGCCTTTGGTCCACACAAGAGATTACCCTGCACATCAACATACGGGAACTGAGAGCAGTACGCCTAGCATGTCAGGTGTTCCATGAACACCTTCAGGGCCGTTGTGTCGCAGTCTTCACAGACAACACAACTGCTATGTTTTACATCAACAAGCAAGGGGGAGCGTGATTTTCCCCCCCTCTGTCAGGAAGCCATTTGGCTGTGGGAATTCTGCATAGCCCACTCGATCGACCTGGTGGCGTTGTTTCTCCAGGGAGTCCACAACACCTTGGCAGATCACCTCAGCAGGTCCTTTCTGAGTAGTCAATTTGCCCGGACGTTATCCATTCAGTTTTCCAGAAGTGGGGGTTTCCCCACATAGACCTTTTTGCCTCTCGCGAGAATCAGAAGTGCCAGTTGTCCTGCTCTCTCCAGGGGCGCTCCCCGGGCTCCCTATCAGATGCCTTCCTGATGCCGTGGAAAGACCACCTGTTCTACGCCTTTCCTCCATTCCCATTGGTCCACAAGATCCTTCAAGTTACGCACAGACAAGGCCCACTTAATCTTGATCACCCCGACATGGCCCAGGCAACATTGGTACACCACTCTCCTCGATCTGTTGGTGACCACAGCAGTTCCACTCCCATTGTGGCCGGACCTGATCACTCAGGAGCACGGCCAACTGTGTCATCCTGACCTGCAATCCCTCCATCTCACACCATGCATGTTGCATGGCTAACTCAACCTGAGCTACGTTGCTCCTGCTTGGTGTAGCACGTACTCTTGGGTAGCAGAAAGCTCTCTACTAGGTCTACGTATCTGGCCAAGTGGAAATGTTTCTCCTGCTGGTGTGACCTGAGCAATACTGCCCCCTGGAGGTACCAGTACCTACCATCCTAGATTATCTCTTGTCCTTGAAACAGCAAAGCCTAGCAGTTTCATCCATCAGAGTACACCTAGCAGCAATTTCAGCCTTCCACCCGGGCAAAAACGGTCGCTCGGTTTTCTCCAATCCCATGGTCAGCAGATTCCTCAAGGGATTGGAATGTCTGTACACACAAATTCGGCATCCGACCCCTATGTGGGACCTCAACCTGCTCCTGTCCAGACTCATGGGTGCCCCATTTGAGCTGATGGCCACTTGCTTTCCTGGAAAACAGTATCAGAGGGGTAGCCGTGTTAGTCTGGATCTGTAAAAGCAGCAGAGAGTCCTGTGGCACCTTATAGACTAACAGACGTTTTGGAGCATGAGCTTTCATGGGTGAATACCCACTTCGTCGGATGTATGACGGAGGACTCTTTGCTGCTTTTCCTGGAAAACAGCTGTCCTCGTCACCATCACTTCGGCTATACGTGTGTCGGAGCTTCGAGCCCTCACGTCGGACTCACCGTATATGGTGTTTAAGAAGGACAAGGTACAGCTGTGACCACACCCCGCCTTCCTTCCTAAGGTGGTGTCTGCCTTCCTTGTCAACCAAGACATCTTCCTTTCGGTCTTCTATCCGAAGCCGCACTTTTCTTGATGAGAACAACAGCTTAATTCCCTAGACGTTCGCAGGGCCCTCACCTTTTACATCGAACAAGCAAAATCTTTTAGGAGGACAACCCACCTGTTCGTAGCTGTGGCAGACCGGATGAAGAGCCTCCCTGTCTCCACACAGTGTATCTCTTCCTGGATTACATCATGCATCCATGCATGCTATGACTTGGCTGAGGTCCCAACTACACATCTTAGTGCCCACTCTACTAGGGCTCAAGCCTCGTCCTCCGCCTTCCTGGTTCATGTGCCCATACAGGAGATCTGTAGGGCAGCAACTTTGGTCAGGAGTACATACCTTCGCTTCACACTATACAATAGAGCAGCAGTCCAGGGGTGATGCTGCATTTGGTTCAACTGTCCTTCACTCCGCGACATCTCACTCCGACCCCACCACCTAGGTAAGGCTTGGGAGTCACCTAATTGGAATCAATATGAGCAAGCTCTTGAAGCAAAAACGGTTACTTACCTTTGTAACTGTTGTTCTTCGAGATGTGTTGCTCATATCCATTCCAAACCTGCCTTCCTTCCCCTCTGTTGGAGTACCTGGCAAGAAGGAACTGAGTGGGTGCTGGGTCGGCAGGGGCATATATCCAGCGCCATAAGGGCGCCACTCCAGGGGGCGCCTCAGCCGACCCACCGAGTCTTACTAGGGTAAAAATCTTCCAACGATAATGCACGCAGCGCTCACACCTAATTGGAATGGATATGAGCAACACATCTCGAAGAACAACAGTTACAAAGGTGAGTAACTGTCTTTTTTATTGGCCTTTTCGTAAATAAATTCACTTTGAGGAATAAGTGTAAAGTATAACTTTCAGATTATGATATCGTAAAAGTATGAGAAGATTTTTTATAAGAAGGAACAGAGAGGATTATCTTTAAGCTAATTATCCACTTAATCAGTGTTGAATGTGCATTAAAGTGACACCATACATTTTGCCCTCAATATTCCAAAAAAAAAATAGCTTTTTAAAAAAGAACTGTGATATTATATTCTGCTGATCTTGAATCGTTATTTATATTTATTGTTCAATTTTTGTATTATTACTGCATTTACTTGTACAGTGTTTCTATATAACTTTTTGTGGTAAATATAGTTATACAATATCTGCATTGTTCATTCCACACAGTAAATTGCTGTCTATATATTCACTTTTGTTTATTTTCCCACAAAGGACTTGGGTAGAAGCTAAGGAATCTGTACAATTTAGAAGTTCCAGTGGGATAGATCTACTTAAACTGAGCAGCCTGCAGACCATATAAACTCTGCAGAAAAGTGAGAAACCTGGGCCTTGTCATTCTGTGGGACACATGAATGCCTCAGGAAAGAATGCCTCCAGGCAGGAAGTTCTCTTTCACTGTGGAGCTTATCTCACTACCCTTACAGTTTTCTTTTCACTGAATAAATATAGTCATGGTGTAGAGGTATAACATGAAAATGTCAAAAATATTTTTAGAGTAAAAACAAATTCTGTACAGCTAACTACATATTTAATGAAGTGAGGATTAATATTCAGTAGTTATTTGAGTCCTGGTCCCTATCTGTAGTCCACTGTGTACGCATGTGCTCCATGTGCCCGAAGTCAGAGAATTCTTGAAAGCAGGGTCCATGCATGTGCATTCACTGTGTTCGTGCCCCCAGCCAAAGAGATAAAGGGCCGAGTGGACCAACTGTCTCTCCATTTCCTTCTTATGACCAGGTGGCCTGGGTCAGAACCTCCAGTGTCTGGAGCTTTGTCTTCCTTTATTCGTCAATCTGTAAATACATATGTAGATGTTTTTTGTAAATAGTTTTAGGATTTTATCCTATAGTTTTTAGCTAAATTTTATAGTTCAATAGTTAGATTACGGATTCCAGGGTATTCACTGGCTCCCCTCTTTCCCTCATTACGGGGACTGGACTTCAAAATCTGTGCTTCTTGCCGACACTCCTTCTCAGTCAACGATGATCATCAATGCTGATGGCCCTGCCTTGGGGAAGCTCACTTCATGGCAAAGTGCAGTATCTACCATTCATTCCATACTGATGAGGGGTGGGAACTTTGCTTTACCAAGCATTCAATGGAGAAAGCTATGAGACGTTAGTAAGACCCAGGCCACGAGACCACGCTGTGCTCAGCAAGGAGTGTGCCTTCTGCCATGAGGTCAGACTTAGGAGAAGGGGAATCTGCTCTCAAAGATCCCATATCGGGGTCTTGTTGGGAGCGCAGAGACCATTCCCGTAAACATCCAAGCTTCAAAAAAGTTAAATACAGCTCTGCCTACATCGAGTTTTCCTGCACAGCCCTTGAGGACTTAAAATGTCCTAAGTCTCAGGGTCATGACATGAAGGCCTACAAGTCCAGGGCTCCATTTGTACCAGACTGCTGTCTTGTGGCAACAGTGCCTCCAGTACCAACTAAGCCTTAATGGGAACTGATGGCACCAATAAAGGGCAACCATTGAGCATGTCAACCACCAACAGTACAGCTCTTCCTCACTCAGTTGTGTCGCAAACTGTAACTACTCTGGCTCCGTCAGTTCAGATGGACAGGATCCCTTGCCACTCTAGTGAGAGCAAAGGCTTACACTCCTCCTATGTCATTTTTTCTCTCCTGAATCCCCAGTCTCCAGCACAGGTGGTGCATCTTATGGGAGGAGTCAGTCTCCCTTTCCATCGTCCAGCCATGGCTTCCCTCCAGGGGAGCCATCAGTACTGCCGACGAACATGGAATCAACATTTTCTTTGTGACGAGACTCTGAACCACCTGATGAACTGATGTTTCCTTCTCTTAGGCATAACTTCCCAGACAGGGGACCCGGACCTGGCTGGAATCAACGTCCACCTCAGCACCTGTGTTGGACCTGTTGGTATGATATGCCATGGGGACTTCCACAACCATCTTTTGACCTCTCTTACTGGCCATACTGGGGACCATGGGACCTATACTAACCTGCAGAGTCGACAAGATCTGGTAGGGAGTCAATCAACCCCTCGTCTCTGAGAGGACAGTCAGAGCTTTTTTCTGACCCCATGGAAAAGGAAGGAAAGTCAGGAATAAATGGTCAGTTTTCACAGTGAAGAGGGATAAATAGCGGGGTCCCCCAAGGACATATGCTGGGACCAGTGCTGTTCAACACATTCAGAAATGATCTGGAAAAAGAAACAGTGAGGTGGCAAAATTTGCAGATGATACAAAATTACTCAAGATAGTTAAGTCCAAAGCTGAGACTGCAAAGAATTACAAAGGGATCTCACAGAACTGAGTGACTGGGCAGCAAAATGGCAAATGGAATTCAGTGTTGATAAGTGCATAGCAATGCACATTGGAAAACACATAATCCCAGCAACACATAAAAATGATGGGGTCTAAATTAGCTGTTACCACTCAAGAAAAAGATCTTGGAGTCGTCATGGCTATTTCTCTGAAAACATCTGCTCAGTGTGTACCAGCAGTCAAAAAGGCTAAAAGAATGTTAGGAACCATTAGAAAAGGGATGGATAACAAGACAGAAAATATAATGTCACTACATAAATCCATTGTATGCCAACATTTTGAAGTTCTGGTGTAGGGGTGGAGGGTGAGAGAGGGAGAGAGAGAATTAGAAAAAAGTACAGAAAAGAGGCAACAAAAATTATTAGAGGTATGGAACAGCTTCCGTATGAGGAGAGAGTAAAAAAACTGGGACTCTTCAGCTTGGAAAAGAGACGACTATGGGGAGATATGATAGCAGTCTATTAAATCATGAATGGTGTGGACAAAGTGAATAGAGAAGTATTATTTATCCCTTCAATTTACACATGAACCAGGGTTCGCCCAATGAAATTAATAGGCAGCAGGTTTAAAAACAAACATAAGGAAGTATTTCTTCACACAACGCACATTCAGCCTGTGAAACTTGTTTCCAGGGGATGTTGTGAGGGTCAAAACTATAATTGCATTCAAAAGAAGAATTAGGTAAGTGCATGGAGGATAGATCCATCAATTGCTATTGGCTAAGATGTTCAGGGATGCAACCCCATATTCTGGGTGTCCCTAAAGCTCTGACTGCCAGAAGCTGGGATTGGATAACAGAGGCTGGATCACTTGATAGATTGCCCTGTTTGTTCATTCCTTCTGAAGAATCTGGCATTGGCCATTGTCGGAAGACAGGATACCAGGCTAGATGGACCACTAGTCTAACCTGATATGGCGATTCTTATGTTCTTAAGAAGATTATGAGCTGGATCCACCAGTTTCACTGGTACCGAGAGACTGTCCTCATCATCTCCGAATGAAGCAGTTGCGCCAGTAACACCACATACACATCCTTCCCCAGTATCTACAAGTAATTCCAGGAACTGTTATGTAGGGTTCCATGTGAGCTACCGATGTCCCTTGAGGAAGTTCAGGATCCTCCACATAAATTACTGGACATCATCCAATTCTCTGGATCCAGCTGAATAGTGCTTCATGTTAATGAAGGCATTCTGAAACAAGTTAGAAAAGTCTGGCATACCCCAGCCACTTGTGCTCCTACCCTCAAGAGGGCAGAAAATGCTATTTTGTCCCAGCCAAAGAGGTGGTATTTCTTATTTCTCTTCATGCTCCTAACTGTGGTTGCTCAATCTGCCATGAAGAGATCTAGATAGCAACATCCTAGATCTACTCTGGTTGACAAAGAGGGTAAAGGACACAATTTATTGGGAAGGAAGTTCTTCATTTCTAGCCCTCAGTTCTCAATAGCCAGTTACCAAGCACTGATGACTAAGTATGCGTACCTGAACTATTCTGAATTCACGAACTTCATTGACTAGTTTGAACAGTAGGACAGATCTCAGTTCAGGCTCTCCTTGAGAAAAGCAAGTTGGTTGATGGGACCGCTCTTCAATCAGCGGGTTACTGCTATTGTGGCTACTGCTGTTGTGATGTGCTGTGAACTTAGGGGTTTTCCAGGGAGGTCCAGGACACCATGGCGGACTTGCCCTTTGACAAAACTCATCTTTTTAAATCAAAAGAGAGATGAATCCTTATACATTCTAAAGGATTCTAGGCCCAACTTCCACTCCTTGGGAATATTTACACTTGCCCTAAAGAGAAAATTTCACAGGCAATTGTACAACCATAGACCAACAGCTCAATAGTTTTACCATCAGTGGTTTTGTGAGCTGCCCTGTAAGAGGCAGAGGGTTGAGAAGTCCTGTTTCGTTTCCCCTCTGGTGGCAATATAATCAATCCAATCCCAGCACCCAGGTAAATGATATGTTTGATGGGAGGTTGAGTGCTGCAAACCAATGATGCCACCACCTGTCGATTCCCAGATACTCTTTGGGGGTTGCCTAGCCCTCTTTTTCCACATCTGAAGTGCAATAACAACAGACAAGGGGGTACTAAATATCCATTCTGGCTATGCAATTTAATTTACCTCCCTGCCCCCTCCAAAACCAGGGAGACCCTTAGGGCCATTCTTGTGAGGAGATTCTAAAACGAGAAGTAGAATCCCTCTTATAGTGAGAAGCAACAGAGCCAGTACTTGCTCAGTACTAAAGAAAGAGTTTTTATGAAACATACTTCCTAGTACCCAAAAAGAAGGGTAGCTGGAGACCTAACCTTGATCTCCGCCATCTCAACTGCTTTATTCACAAACTGAAATTTCGCATAGTCACATTGGTATCTATAATCCCATCCCTGTGTGGAAGTAGAGAAAGAACTGACAGGGATTTGTAGGGGATATTAATGCATGACAGTTTTTGTTAGCAAGAGTTAAGTTACTGTAATTTTAATAACGTGAGATTTGTAGAAGCAAGAATTGTGTGAGGCGAGTAGAAAAGAGCTGTGTGAGAAGTTGTTTGACTTTGTGTAGTTAATGTGTAGATAATACGAAATGTAGACTGGAGTTTAAGTGAGAAAAACAAGATATTAGGATGACCTATATATAAACAAAATGCAGCTGTTGCTTATTATTGTTTGTAATAAATGTATAAATGCTTGCTGTAATTGTTTGCCTGTCCTAGTTGGTGGCAGCGAGAATATCCAAGCTGGTAGTGAGCTTGGGGGAGTTTCAGGTAAGCCCCCAGATTTTGGACGCTAAAGTCCAGATCTGGGACAGGAGGCTATTACCACACCTATATATAAACAAAATGCAGCTGTTGCTTATTATTGTTTGTAATAAATGTATAAATGCTTGCTGTAATTGTTTGCCTGTTGAGGGACCTGTTTAGGAAGGGGAGACCTTATGTTTTAGTGCATTTTTTTTTTGCTGTAGCTGCCAAACAGAATAAAGTATTTGACTTTGGTGTATTTAATTAAAAAGTGAGAACTATCAATTAAAAAAAAAGGGGGAAGGCTTGTGGTTTACAGCTCTCAGTATGAAAGACATTTACCCCAATCACAGACGTTTTCTCATACTCATAGTGGGCTCCAACCATTTTCAATACAGAGAACTCCCATTCAGCCTTGCTTCTGCCCTCAGAGTCTTTACCAAGGTCTTTCCAGTAGCATCAGGCATCATGGCTTCATCATCTTCCTCATCTCAAAGATTGGCTTCTCGTTGCAAAGCACAGCGAGAATCCTAAGAGTCTACTTTGTCAGTGCTTCAATTTATCTTCCCTAGAGATCAGCATAAACTCGTAAAAGTCTGTTCTCACTCCAGTGCAGACTTTAGACTTCACTGGAGAGTCCTTAAATTCTGTCATGACAAGGACCTATGTGCCAATGGATAGGTTCCAGGTGGTAAATGACCTCATAGATCAGGTCATGAACAACCCTCAGACACCAGTCAGAACTTGTCTGTCTCTCCTGAGATATATGGCTTCATGTACTTATGTCACACCATTCACCAGACTCCATCTTTGTCTGCAAGCATGGCATCAAACAGTGTTTTCACCATGAACGCCATAGTAACTGTTCCCATCAAAGTAACATCGTCTGTACTATGGTGGAAGAATCCCCTGCTAGGTATGCATGGGCATTCCCTTCCTTTTCCCCTAACCAGACAGGATGATCATTACAGATGCCTCCCTTTTAGGCTGGGGAGCTCATAAGGATAGCTGCACAGCACAGGGCTCTTGGACATCCTGAGAGACCAAGATGCATATCAGTGTTCTGGAATTGCAGCCAGTCTGAGAGGCTTACAAAGTTTTCTCCAATTTATTCAAGGTCATCATGTCCTCATAATGTCAGACAATATGATAACAGTCTTTTACATTAACAAGCAGGGAGGAGCAAGACCCGTTTCCCTGTGTTCAGAAGCAGTCACTTCATGGAATTAGTGCATCAGCAATCAAATCACCCTGTTGACAGTTTGCCTTCCAGGGAATCAAATGTGCTTTGCTGTTGACCACAAGTGAGGAGTTACACAACTCCATGGTAAACAGTATTTTTGCTCTATGAGGAACCCCCGCAAGTGACATGTTCACCTCTCAAGTGAACAAAAATGCAACATCACTGCTCCAGAGGAGCCCTAGGATGTCACTTTCAGGACGACGCTCTCCTTCTTCCATGGTCAAACCATCTGAACTATGCTTTCCTTAGCACTGCTACTTTGGGTCTTACGGAAGATTCATCAGGACAAGCCACGAGTCACTCTCATTTCCCCCGCCCCACGCCAAAGTGGCCCAGACTGTTTTGATTCTTGAGTTTCTTACACACATCATCTCAGTTGCTGATCAGCTTTTCAGTCCTTTTCCTGTCTCCTGACCCAGAAGGAAAGGCAGAATCAAGCCTCTTAATCTTCAAGCACTTCATCTCAGGGTGTGTTTTTTGGATGGGCATCAGCTCCAGAATGTTCATCTGCTGAAGCTGTGCAAAGCATCCTTACTAATAGTAGAAAAGATTCCGCTACAAAATGCTACTTAGCCAAGTGGAAGCATTTCTCTGTCTGGGCAAAACAGCAACTTAGATTCCCAGATCTGTGGATATTGCCCATATTCTGGACTGTCATCTTTCCCTCAAAACAGCAGGTCTTTCAGTCAGCTCTTGCATTTCTGGTAGCCTTCACCTGAGTCAGGAGGGTGAATGAGCTTGGAGCACTGAAGGTAGATCCACTTTACACCATGTTCCATAGAGGCAAGGTTTCATTATGTTTACATCTTAAGTTCACTCCCGAAGTAGCTTTGGAGTGTCACCTGAACCAGTCAATCCACCTACCTGTGTTTTTTATTAAACTAAATGCATCTGAAGAAGAGAGGAGACTTCATTCCTTTGCTATGCAATGAACCTTAGACCTTTTTCTGCAAAGGTAAAAGCCAATCAGAAAACCTCCTAGATTGTTTATCGCTGTAGCAGAAAGAGTTCAAGGTCAACCTGTATGCTCTCAAAGAATCTGTAAATGGATCTTGTTCTCTATCTTACTCTTTCAGCTGTGTAATCTTCCTCCCCTTTATGGGGTTGAGAGCTCATTCTACAAAAGAACAAGTGACATCAATGGAATAATTTCAAGAAATACCTCTACTTGACATTTGCAAAGCAGCTACATGGAGTTCCTTCTGCACGTTTGTGAGACATTATGCTCTAGTACAGAACTCCACTGATGCAGCCTTTGGCATGGTAGTCCTTCAACTGGCTCTGCTGCCTGCATCCTCCCACCCTCCTCCTACTTGAGTACTGCTTGTCATCAGTCATCCACAGTGGAATACACACAGGGGACCAGCACTTGAAGGAGAAGAGAAAGTTACTTAATTTGAGATGTGTGGTCCCTGTGTGTATTCCACTCCTGCCCTCCTTTTCTGCTTCAGATCATGTATCAGGATTCCTGATACAGAAGGAACTGGAGAGGTGGTTGGTCTACTCCACTCTTTAGCTCCTCCGTTGGAGGCATGAGGAGAGTGAGGGTCCATGCGCAGATCTATGGACACTGCTTTCAAGAATTCTCTGATTGGGCACGTGGATCCCCCATAGGGATCACACATCTTGAAGAGCCTCCAGTTACTATAAGGTAAATAACTTGCTCTTGCATGTTCTCTGTCACAGTTATATATTTTTCTTCCTAGCAAACTTCAACAGCCATCCAGATCTTCAAGGTCCTTTAATGAGATGTTTGCAGCATCTCCATCACCTCAGAGCCCAACCCACAGCATTGATTGGACTTTCAACCAGGTACAGTATAATATTGACATAAATTGAATGGTAATTTGGTCATACAGGGTTGTTTCCCTTTCTTCTAAGCAGTAACATTGACTGGTTAGATCATATTATCAGTGAAGTTGAAATTGAGACTAAATTTTCGATGGCAACTGGAAGCCAAATTTAACATCCTCAAGGGAGAGGATGGAGACCTACTGTTCTTGCTTCTGTTTTTGTTTTAATTTTACATTTGTTGCCCTTTTTTAGAAACACTATAATGTTTTGATTTTTTTAAAAAGTTGTGTGTGGCTCCTATCACACTTTTGGACACTAGATAAATTCCTCTTTCTGGCATTTTAAAAAAGATAATATTAGGGTTTTGTTATTTCTAGTCAAAGATTAATTTAACTGAAACAGATAGTAAGAAGGGCCAGATACAGAGAGAACCATGATAGTATCGACAAGTTTTGTTCTTTGATTACAGACAGTAAGACACAAATGGACATCTTTCAGTGAGCTGATTGGGTCACATAATCTGTTTGAATTAGCAGGTAACTAGCAGCCTTTGCCTGTTGCTAAATTTGAACCTGTCTGATAGATCCTTTTTAATTCAGGCTTAATTCTACACAAAAATCTGAAGGTGAAATTTAAGACTGTGGACACGTCAGTAGTTTGACTATATATTTCTTTTCAAGAATGTTAGAGTTACAAAAAAAAAAAAAATCAACACCCTAAAATGTTAGAAGCCCAGGAAATGCAGAATTTTGTGTTTGTCACAGAAGTCAACAATCTAACACATCTTTCATATATTATTTTCATTTTATTACATACGTTGAAAAATTGACAATTTACAAATGTTGTGCCAAATTGTCTATTTTTATTTTCATTTTAATTGTATTTTGAAGGTTTTAGTTCATCCTTTTGTAGAAGTTTCTTTTCAGCGAACAGTCTGCAGGACAACAACAGCAGAGGGGCCAAACCCCAACTGGAATGAGGAACTTGAACTTCCATTTAGGTATGAGTAAATGAAAACAAGTTATTGGTTTTGAACTTCACAGTATGTCCTTGAATAACATTCTTGTTTGAGTGTGTAAATGAATGTAAAGTTTAATATAGTACAGGTTTGCTGTATTCTTTGTAAATCACTAATATTTTATTTTGATAGAGCTCCTAATGGTGACTACAGCACCACAAGTTTGCAATCAGTGAAGGATGAAGTGTTCATTAACATTTTTGATGAAGTACTCTATGATGTCTTAGAGGTGAGCTTGGCGTCTGAAGGACCATTATGACATTTAAGTCAGTGTTTTTGATATTAAGAACATCACTGAATATTATGTCTGTTTCTCCAAAAATAATCACAAGAGTAACCAATAAGATTATATATATAAATTATCATAGAATAGAACACTAGTCTTATGAACAACCTGTTATTTGAACCATTTTTCCTGATGAGAGGGAAAAAATCTCATGACAAAAACGATGTTGATGAAGAACAAGTCGACATCCATTCGCATTCCAATGCCTTCAGTGCATTTGAAATTGCTTTGAAGTGGTTTGAAGGATGAGAAGAAAGCAACATGCTGCACCATGATGCAACCTATACATTGAACCTATTGTAATTTTGAGATGATCAGTGGTATGAACTTTTTGAATTTATGATCTCCTCCATCCCCAGTTAGTTCATAAAATAGGGGTTCTACTGTAATATATTATATTTAATGTATTATACTCTCATATTCATGTCATGAACTTTCACTGTTACATCCTTCATCCTCCCATGCTTCTTTCCTTTTCTCATTGTTGTCATTCCTAGCTATGTTATGTCCAGTCTAGATTGTAAAATCCGTGTTCCATTGTATTGTCACTCCACCTGAATAAAGCAGTGCTGTGCACGGTCCAGGTACTCAATCTGTTTTCTGCTGCCTAAGGTTTGAACTTGTGTGTGTAGTCAATAATATGCGCTGACTTCAGTGACAAAATGAGGATTTTACTGCTTTTTAATCCTGGTAGCATTAAAAAGCTCCTGTAGAGCCAACATAGATAATGGAGAGTAAACTGGATTTTATTTCTTCTTGTTCATTATCTGAAGTATTTGCTAAATTCCAATTCCAAGTTATACTTGTCTAAACCCACGGAAGGGGGTGGATTCCCCACATCTGGTGCTTTGTTGTTTGTTTGATTTTTGTGTGTGTGTGTGTGTGTTTTGTCTGAGTCTAGATTGCAAGTTCTTTGGGGCAGGATCTATGTCTTTCTATTTGTTTTGCATTGTGCCTTTCATTTTTAGGCACTAGATAAATAATAACAAATAATGGTAGTAATTAAGATGGAATTTTCAAAAGCTCTCAGCTGTGGCCTAATTCTGCTTCTACTTAAATCAGTCAGAGTTTTTCTGCTGAATTCAGTGGGAATAGAATGATGCCAATGCTCAGCACTTTTAAAAAATCTCAGGCAAAAAATATTAAAAGCACAAATGTCACAGAGGGAAGAATTTGGTCTGCAAAACTTTAATTGCAGGGGATGAAGCATGAGAAGGAAGGATCCCAGCTTGACTTTCAGATCCCAGGCTGAATTTGCAGAGCTGACATTTGGAACAATATCATCTTTTTACTTGTATATTGATCATGTTTGATATGGAAATCATTGAATGACAACATGAACCCATATGTTAGCTCAGTACAGATTTATTAAGAACTAATGTAATAGTGTCCTTGATGGGTTAGGTTGCCTAGTGGTTAGCGTACCAAATGCCCTCCCTTCTAAGTCTTTCAGTCCAGGTTCTTCTTTACTTAGAGACATGGTGAAGAGTACAGGTGGCTCGAGTCCCTGCTGTAGTGGAGGCAGTGGTAGGGTAGCCTGGGCCCACTCACTCCACCAGGCTCCAACCCAGGGCTCTAGGAGAGTCAACAATATCTGGCCTCCCAAAGCGCCCTCTGAGTTACCCTCCTGGGTCATTTCATACTACTGCTTTTGTCTCCCAGCTTTCAGCCCCAGATAAGATGGAAAGAAAAATTAAAGGTAGCCATACAATCAGTGCCAACCAGGCTCAACATATAGTTTCACGTTCCTCAGGGAGGCTTCTCTGGTGCCCTTGTCAGGAACCTTCTGGGTAGGTCTGTCCTCCTCCCTAGCCATTCCCCTTCTGAGCTGAGTTCCTCCCTTTTCAATCCCTTCTTCAACTGGAGCATGCTCTTCAGGGTTGGAGAGACAGGGCTACTTGGGCCCAATACTGTCCTTTAACTCCTTCCAGCCCATTGTGGGGTTTGCATACGCCATCACAGCTAGATTTTCACCTCTGAAGTAGGCTTGGACATTTAAATGTCCACATCACTGGATGAGCACACACAAATTGGGTGCATGAAGATAGCTAATTATACGTCTCTGTTTAATATACAGTACTTGTATCTTGTTTTGTATAAGCAAAAACGTGTTCTTCTATAGAAGTTGGAAATCAAGGCCAAAATTAACATGCTTGATCTTCAATTAAAAAACTATGCATGCACTCGGGGTGGATGTAGCCTCCTGATTCAATAGGGCACTATACTAAACTCTTCTTGGACATGATTTTGACTTGTAGTTAAGGGGAGCACTTGCCACCCACAGCAGCACCCTCTGCCTTGGCACTGCAACCCTAATTCTATCCTAGTGCAGGGTGAAGCCCTGGGAAAGAAGGGGAGGGGTGCTTGAATGTGAATTCACCCTGCACTCTCACACCAACGGCAGCTCTTGTCCTGCAGAGTTGGGCCAGGCTGCCATCTCCATGTATTGTGACCTGGTGCACAAGGTCACAGTGCCGCTCAGGTTTGGTCCAACTGTCACCAGGGAGGGTCAAATTTGAGTCAGTGACTTTGCAACTTGGCACACAGGGTCACAATACCACTCAAGTTTGGCACTCTTTGTTTCATTATTTCTGTGAGTGCTGATGAACCCAGGGACCCACACTAAACCTGCCCTGGCACACACACTTTGCAAACACAGTTGTGTGTGTGTACCCAGATCTGTATCTCCTTTGTACCGATTCATCCTGATACAAGTCTTCTATAGATACACACAGGGCTAGTTATTTGTCTGTCTAAACAAGTGTAAATCTGTGATTTTACTTTTAAGGGAACATGAATGTGCAGTTCTACAAAGCAACGTCTCTTGTTATCTCCTCTATCCATTCTTCTGTTTTATTATTCACATATCTTCTCAACTGCTCAGTCCAGAAAGCTTTTTTTTAATACAATTGAATCTTTTTTATTACAGGACTGGGGCTTAATGTGCTTTGCTTAGGCAACCCCCTAAAGTTAATACAGTTCTGTACTGACACAGGGGTCCTCTTTCACAGGGCTCATTACAAGTCTAGGGCCTTAGAACATAAGCTCATTGTAGCAATGGCCATTCCTTCTTTTGTGTTTGCTCAGTGTCGAGCACATTTGGATGCTTCAAGAAACAAATTATTATCTTAATAGTTTAACCAGTATTTGTAACAAATGTAATAAAAAAATCTATTACTAATTAGAAATTTTAATAACTTGATTAAGCCATTGAGAAAGTTTAAGACACTTAAAGGGAATGAAGTCTGCTTGTAAATTTGTGTACACTGTATTGTTATAATACCTATTTTGCAATTTTTTTCTAGGATGATTGTGAAAGAGGAAGTGGAATCCACACTCGTATTGAGAGACATTGGCTGGGATCTGTTCGGATTCCGTTTTCTACCATATACTTTCAAACAAGGGTAAGTATCAGTAAACTGGAGTATGAATTATAAGTTTGGAAGATGCCTGTAGTAGAACATCTGATCTGTCTCCTATAATTTTGACAACATTGATGTCATTACCTCTCAACTCTACCTGTTATATAAGAGTCTTATCTTGCATTTAATATCTCCAGGGAGCTACCATGTAAGTCCTGACAAGACAATACAACAATCCTTTGTCAACAAACAAGGTGGAGCAAGAGCATCTCCTCTCTGTCAGGAGGCAGTTCATCTGTGAGATTGGTATATACAGAATCAAGTTACTCCATAGCTCTACACTTACCAAACATTCAGAAAAACTCATCAGATTGTCTCAGCAGGAAGTGCTCTATCAATCACAAATGGGCTCTCAAAGATTCTGTCTTCCATCAAATCTTACTCAAGTGGGACTTCTCACTGCAGACCTTTGTGCTACTAGCATGAACAAGAAGTACCAACTGTATTGCTTCATTGGAGGGATGAGTCTGGGTTTCCTTTTGGATGCATTCCTGAATCCTTGGAAGAAGGACCTGATGTATGGTTTTCCACTGATTCTGCTACTCCCCACAGTCTTCAAAAAAGTGAGACAGAACAAAACCTTACTAATACTGATAACAACAGCATAGGTTTGACAATTTTGGTACTTGGAGCTGATGTGCCTGTCAATGCAGCCTCCAATCACACTTCCAAGGCATTATTTCCCAGGATCAGGGGCAGGTCTTTCACATGGATCCTTCATCCCTACATCAGACAGCATGGATGTTAGCTGGCTGAGCATTATGGACAGAAGTTGCTCCTCTGAAGTGCAGGACATTCTAGTTTAAATCATGAAGGTCTTCTACAAGGCTGACATATAGATCCATGACTTACACCAGAGACTTCTATTGCAGACCTTACCCCAAGTTCTTACCTAAAGCAGTTTCAGACTTTCACCTTCATAAGTCCATTCCTCTTTTTCCCTAAACCTCACTCAAGTACTGGAGGCTTGACTTCACACAATTGGTGTGTTGAGGGTACTGTTTTACTACTTCCACAGAACAAAACCCTTTTTCAAGTCACTCAGACTTTTTTTAGGCTTTGGGAACAGATCTAGAAGACTGGCCATTTCAAGCCAGAGTCTCTCAAAATGGGTGTCTAATTGCATAAAGATTTTCTGTGAGGTAACTAAATTACTACCCTCATGTTAGCGCACTGTCAGCCAGCGCCAAAGTTACCACTTCTGCATGCTTGAAGAATGTTCCTGTGCTCAGAGATTTGAAGGGTAGCTACATGGAGATAAGTGCACGTGTTTATACGATTGCTCTCTGGTTTGGGCTGCTAGATCTGATGCCCAGTTTGGTACAGCAATGCTGAAGCCGTATCTCTGATAGGACTTCTGCCAGCCGCTTTCTTGGGGAAATGACTGCTACTCCATAAACAAATACTCAGAGTAGAAAGAAAGTTATTTACAGTTTCTGTGATTCTTTAAAATGTTTTATTCATGTGGATCCCATGACCTGCCTTCCTTCCCTGCTACTCCAGAATCCTTTAGCTTTGGAATTCTGTAATGGCGAAAGAACTACGGGACATTTGGGTCTACTTTGTCCTTTATGCTCTCAGGTGTGTGGAGTGAAAGAACATTCAGGGTTCAGGTGGGACCAATGGACACTACTATCCAAAAGAATCTCATCTCATGCACATGGGATGCATGCGCACTTTGAGTGGGGTTCACATGAACGAAACATCTAGAAGAGCCACAGTTGTTATAAAGGAAGTAACCAGTCTTTTGAGATGTCAGATTTTTGTCACAATCATTTTAAATACTAGTTTTTGTAGGACTGAAGAGACCTCGGTAGGTCATCTAGTCCAATCCCCTGCATTGAGGAAGGACTAAATATTATCAGGACCATCCCTGACATGTGTTTTTGTGTACTTTAAAACCTCTAATGACGTAGATCCCACAGTCTGCCTAGGTAGTTCTTCCCAGTGCTTAACCACACCTTACAGTAAAAAGTTTTTCTTAATGTCTAACCTACATCTCCCTTACTGCAATTTAAGCCTATGACTTCTTTTCCTGTCATCAGTGGGTAAGAACAATTTATCACCCTCATCTTTATAACAACCTTTTATGTACTTGAAGACTGTTATCATGTCCCCCTCAGTCTTCTCTTCTCCAGACTAAACAAACCCATTTTTTTCAGTCTTCCCTCGTAAGTCATGTTTTCTAGACTTTTAATCATTTTTGTTGTTCTTCTCTGGACTCTCTTCAATTTGTCCACATCTTTCCCAAAGTAGTGCTCAGAACTGATTACAGTACACCAGTTGAGGCCTAATCAGTGCAGAGTAGAATAAAAGAATTACTTCTGTCTTGCCTACAACATTCCTGCTAATACATTCCAGATTGATGTTTGCTCTTTTTTTTTTGCAAGCGTTAAATTGTTGACTTGTCCACTATAAACCCCAGATCTTTTGTACTCCAGCCTAAGCAGTCATTTCCCATTTTGTATTTGTGCAATTGATTATTCCTTCTTAAGTATAGAACTTTTCATTTGTCCCTTATTGAATTTCATCCTATTTGATTGCATGTCTTGTGAAAGGAAACTCAAAGAGCTTGGCTTGTTTAGCCTAACCAAAAGAAGGCTGAGGGGAGATATGATTGCTCTATATAAATATATCAGAGGAATAAATACCAGGGAGGGAGAAGAATTATTTAAGCTCAGTACCAATGTGGACAAAAGAACAAATGGATATAAACTGGCCATCAGGAAGTTTAGACTTAAAATTAGATGAAGGTTTCTAGCCATCAGAGGAGTGAAGTTCTGGAACAGCCTTCCAAGGGGAGCAGTGGGGCAAAAGATATCTCTGGCTTCAAGACTAAACTTGATAAGTTTATGGAGGGAATGATATGATGCTATAGCCTAATTTTGGCAATTAATTGATCTTTGACTATTAGCAGTCAATATGCCCAATAGCCTGTGATGGGATGTTAGATGGGGTGGGATCCGAGTTACTACAGAGAATTCTTTCCTGAGTGTCTGTCTGGTGAGTCTTGCCCACATGCTGAGGGTTTAGCTGATCGTCATATTTGGGGTCCAGAAGGAATTTTCCTCCAGGGCAGATGAGAAGAGTCCCTGGGGTTTTTTTGCCTTCCTCTGCAGCAGGGGCATGGGTCACTTGCTGGAGGATTCTCTGCACCTTTAAGTCTTTAAACCACAATTTGAGGACTTCAGTAGCTCAGACATAGGTTAGGGCAGTGGTTCTCAAACTAGGGCCACCGCTTGTTCAGGGAAAGCCCCTGGCGGGCCGGGCCGGTTTGTTTACCTGCCGTGTCCACAGGTTCGGCCAATTGCGGCTAGCACTGGCTGCGGTTCGCCGCTCCGGGCCAATGGGGACCGCAAGAAGCAGTGCGGGCCGAGGGACGTCCTGGCCACCCTTCCTGCAGTCTTCATTGGCCTGGAGTGGCAAACCGCAGCTAGTGTAAGCCACGATCAGCCAAATCTGCAGACATGGCAGATAAACAAACTGGCCCGGCCCGCCAGGGGCTTTCCCTGAACAAGTGGCAGCCCTAGTTTGAGAACCACTGGGTCAGGGGTTTGATACAGAAGTGGGTAGGTGAGATTCTGTGTCCTGGGTTGTCCAGGAGGTCAGACTAGACGATCATAATGGTCCCTTCTGACCTTTAAGTCTATGAGTCTATAATTAGACCATTTCTCCAGCTTGTCAATATAATTTTGATTTCTAATCCTATTCTCCAAACCTTATGTACACCCTTCCCGTCTTGGTATCATTTGCAAACTTAAAGTATGCTCTCTATACCATTATCCAAATAACTTATAAAGATATTGAATAGAACCAGATCCAGGACAGATCCCTGAAGGACCCCACTCGATATGTCCTTCCAGCTTGATTGTGAACCATTGATAGCTACTCTTTGAGTATGGTTGTCCAGCGAGTTGTGCACTAACCTTATACTAGGTTTATTTAGGCTATATTTTTCTAGTTTGTTTATGAGAAGTATCAAAAGCCTTACTAAACTCGAGATATACCACATCTACTGCTTCCCTCTATCCACAAGACTTGTTGCTCTGTCAAAGGATATTAAATTAGTTTGGCATAATTTGTTCTTGATAAATCCATGTTGACTGTTACTTATTTTCTTTTACGTGCTTACCAGTTGATTGTTTGATTGTTTGGTCCATTGTCTTTCTAGGCACTTGAAATTAAGTTGACTGGTCTGTAATTCTTTGGGTTGTTCTTATTCCTGTTTTTACAGATAGGTACCATATTTGTCTTTTTACAGTCGTCAAGTATCTTTCGCATCCTCCACAAGTTCTCAAAGACAATCTCTAATGGCTCAGCGATCTCTTCAGACAGTTTCTTAAGTATTCTCGGATATATTTCATCCAGCCCTGCTGACGTGAAGATACCCAATATTTCTAAGTAATTCTTAACTTGTTCTTTTCTTATTTTAATCTTAGATTCTACTCCATTTAAAATGATGTTCACTATGTTACTCATCCAGTCACTGCTAACTTTTTTGGTGAAAACTGAAACATTTAACACTTCAGCCATTGTTGCTCTTTCTGTTATTGCCTTTCCCTTCTCATTGAATAATGGGACTACTCTGACCTAGGTCGTCATCTGCCTTCTCGTGTATTTGTAAAACGCTTTCTTGTTACGTTTTACATCCCTAGCAAGTTTAATCTTGTTTTGTGGCTTGACCTTTCTAATTATTCCTTCATGTTTATATTGTTTTTTATACTCATCCTCTGTAATTTAACATAGTTTCTACTTTTTGTATGATTCTTGTTTGAGCTGCAGGTCACTGAAGATCTCTTGGTTAAGCTAGGGCGCCCTTTTACCATACTTCCTAGCTGTCCTATGCATTGGTATAGTTTGCTCTTGTATGCCATTAATAATGTCTCTTTAAAAAACTGCTAATTCTCCTGAACTCTTTTTTCCCATGGGATCTTACCTGCTAGTTCTTTGATTTGCTAAAATCTGCCTTCTCGAAGTTAGTTATCTTTATTTTGCTGTTTTCCCTGCTACCATTCCTTAGAATCACGATCACTTTTACCCAAGCTGCCTTCTACCTTCAGATTCTCAACTAGTTCCTCTCTGTTTGTCAGAATCAAATCCAGAATAGTCTCTCTGCTAGTTGCTTCTCCACCTTCTGTTAAAAAAAAAAAAAAGTTGTCTCCAGTACATTCTAAGTACTTGTTGGAAAATCTGTGCCCCGCTGTATTATTTTCCTAACACATGTCTCAGTAATTGAAGTCCCCCACCACCACCACGTTCTGGGTTTTGGATGATTTTATTAGTTGTTTAAAAAACAGCCTCATCCATCTCATCTTTTTGGTTAGGTAGTCTATGGAAGACCCCTACCATGACATCACCCTTGTTTTCTGACTCCTTTTATTCTTATCCAGAGACTTTCAACAGGTTAGCCAGTCTATGTCCAAAGATACTCTTCCCCTTCTATGATAGGTGGACCCCCATCTCTACTCAACAGTCCTTCTTCTCAGAACAGGATCCCTTGGCTGGGGAAGCTGCAGCCTTCTTAGTGACACCATTCACTTAGCCATGTACCTACCTCCAGGACGTGTCTGTCTCAGCCTAGGCCCCTACCCTTGACTGGAAGGATCGATGAGAATACCACCTGTGCTCCCAATTCCTTCACCCTCTTAGAGTCCTTGTAGTCCTCTGATCTGCTCAGGATCATGCCTTGCAGTATCACTATTGCCCACATGGAAGAGCAGGATGGAGTGGTAGTCAAAGGGCGGATGATCCTTGTCAGTCCTTCCATAATGTCTTGGATAATGGGCCCTTGGCAGGCAGCACACCTCCAAGGGTGCCAGGTCAGGCCTTCAGATGGATGCCTTCATCCTCCTTAGAAGGAAGTCACCTACCATCACTACCCTACGTTTCTTCATAGGAGTGGTGGCCATGATCCTCCTTGCTTGGGGGAGATTCCTCATCTCTTGTTGGCAATGCAGCACAAGGTTATCTCTGTGGACAGTGGGTTGGAAACAGGGTCGAGCAGCCAGGTTCCTCCCTGTGCAGAGCAGCAGTTTCCTCATCCCCTGGTACTGCTATCTCAGTCCTTTCCAGCTGGATTTCTTCCTCAAATGTGGAGGTCTCCAGGGCACGTTTTCAGTTAATTCTTCCTTACATGCATGCTCCTCACCCTTCTCCTATAGCTCTCGCACCTGCTTCCTGAGAGATTCTACCAGTGAGCACCTCTAACACTGGATGGTTTTCCCATCCTGATATTCTGTGACAAGAAAATGCAGACAACAGTCTCTGCAAATCCACGCCAGGACTTGGCTAGAAGGACCCATGGTTGGGTTCTCTGTCTGGATGCAGATGGAGGAGCCAGGAGCAGTGTTGGCATTGGCGACACGGCCTTTTTGAATGTTAAAAGTTGAGGAAGCATTTTTTTTTTTAATTTTGAAATTATCATCATTATTGGTCATGAATGATCGATATGTATGGATTAATATTTCTCTGTCTACTTCATAGATTGATGGCACATTTAAGATAGATATTCCTCCAGTACTCCTCGGCTACAGTAAAGAAAAGAACCTAGGAAATGAGAGAGGTTATGATTCTGTCCGAAGTCCGAGCGAGGGGTCCTACATAACAGTGTTTATTACTATTGAACCACAGCTTATTCCTGGAGATCCAGTTCGAGAAAAGGTAACTAACAACTTCCAAATTTTGCTTTGGTGCCATGATTCTTGATATGCATGTAAATAAGTAATTTTAATATGGTATATAACATGGATACAGATCTTGACTGAGTTACACTATAAAAGTGAAACAGGAGTTCTCAAACATAATTGCACTGCAACCCCCTTCTGACAACAAAGTTCTACGTGACCCTGGAAGGGTGGCAGAGATTGAGCTCCACTGCCTCAAGTAGGAGGAGAGGGGGCTGCAGCCTGAGCCCCACCACCCTAAGAGTGGAGTTCGGCCTTTAGCTTCAGCCCTGGGTCCCAGCAAGTCTAATGGTGGCATTGGTGACCCCATTAAAATGGGGTTGCGACCCACTTTGGGGTACCGAGCCACAGTTTGAAAACCTGCACTTGAATTAAACTTGATTCAGTAATTTGTAACTGACCAGTATTAGTGTTTCTGAGCACTTGCATGCACTTTTTATAGTTTAAAAGTAATGCTAAATCAATTTTGTTTTTAAATTGTAATGAAATCTTTGCTTTCTGATTTATCTTTAACAGAATTGGGTTATTTTTAATAAATGGATACTCAAACACTCAGGCAAACTTGGGAGGTGCATTATATAGTAGATCTGAGTGAACAATTTGTGATGTATAATTTATTTAATAAATTTAATCTCTTTTTCTCTTTACAGACTATGTGCAAACAGATCTGATTTCTCTTATGTATTTTGTTATTCATAATTACATACCATTTTTTGCAAGTGTTATAATGTCTCTGGCTTCTTAATCATAATTTGAGCTGTCTTGCTTAGTTGAGATTGAACACATATTTCAGATGATTTTGTATGTTTTCCTCACCTAGATGAGCGTGACTCATCAGTTTTCTGGTTAAAAGGTCATTAAAAAATAAGTTTAATTTTCACATTCCATAACTGTTTGAACATACAAGCTTAACATTTGCTTCCCACAAGCATTCGTCCTAGTAAACCTTGATCACACAAGTATTTGGGGAAAGAGAACACAAAAGGGATGCAAAGTAAATTAATTCAAAACTTGCATTATTCACTGTTCACTAGTTATTATATTATGCCATTGTCATCTCCTGTCCTGTAAATCTCTTGAAGATATTTCTAAGTAGGAGGTTTTTTTTCATTCTTGACCTAGTTCTTTTACTTCCTTCACCAAACTAAAAGGACATGCTTGTGCAACAGAAAAATCCTGTGTTCAAAAAACAACCCCTCTCCCAAAATCTCGTCACTTCTTGTACCCTTATGCAATTAATTCTCAGGGCATGTCTACACAGGAAAAGCTATCCAGGCATGGCCAAACTAGCTTAAATCCAGCTTGTGGGGGTAACAACGGCAGTAAGACAGCACAGCATAGGCTTCAGAGTGGGCTAGTGAGCTGACTACATACCTAAGGTGCATAAGAGCATGTACTGCCCACGATACACTGTCTTCACTGCTACAGTTATTCACATTAGCTGGATTCAGCCTAGCTTGGGTATGCTTTTTGTGCACAGCTTTTGCTGTGTAGACATACTCTGAGATACAGTCAGTCGGGATTTATCCATGTTGCTTCTGCACAAACAGCAGCTTCTCATATTTTGCTTTGGACTTAACTGCTCCAGTAGCAGTTTATTTGAAGATGAAGAGGATTTGGGGAGGGGGGATCATATCTATGTATTATACAAAATTAAAACTAAGCAAATTTTGAACTCTGGAAATACAATTCATTTTTTACAGCATTGATCATTGCATAAACGACTAAAGCAAACTTTGCTCTCCTTCTTATGGAATTACAGTCTCATAAGTTCATATTGTTTGTTCAGTACTGGTCATAGTCCAGTCTACTGTGCGAATTGTGCCAATGTAATGCCATGAAAAACAAAGAAAAGGAAACAGGATTTGTAATTTTGTTCTTTCGTGGGTAAATTCAATGGGTTAATTAGCTTAGTGCCATGGCAAATTAGCACTAATATATGAAGCTGTAAAGATTTACACAACAGCCTTGACACATCATTAATATACCAGGTCACTTCCACAGTTCTATTCTATATACAATAATTAACTGCAGAGCGAAATGTTGTAAGTTTTATGGAAAACAAATGACTTTTTTTATATATATATAGACCTGTCGCCGATATTTTTTTAGAATGAAACATAGTTACAATTCAAATAAATTCCTGTCTAAAGGTATTTCTTCATAAATGAAATTTAGAGTTCATTGTGAAATATCATAGACTATATAATTATGAAGTTTGATATTTCTGTTAAAAGAAAACTGTGGCCAAATTTTATAATTTTGTGCAGATATTAATTTGCATGGCCAACTGCCAAAATAGTACCAAAATACTTTTTGTGCAGATATTAATTTGCATGGCCAAGTACCAAAATAGTGATGGGAATGCATGAAATTCTGAAAGGTTGGCCCTGTGTTTATAACATTGTTATAGACTTAATATTCACTTTACGTAATAGAAAAGTTTACATTTTTGATAAGTCCTTCTCACTGACTTCATTTGTTTTCTTTGATTATAGATATAGTATTAGCTAATTGTCCATGGTCAGAATGCCAGAGGTCAGAGCTAGAAAGGGAATTAAATATCATCTACTGTGAAGATGCAGAAAAGACTTTATCAGACAGAGAACAAATAGACAAGAGAGAATGTGAGAATCCTTTTCTCAGTGTCAGTCACTAGTTATCAAAACTGAATTGTAGCATAATTACTCTGTGCTACTAAAGTGTATTGTAATTAATACAAGAAGAGAGAAATGCTACTGAGGTATGGAAATGATCAGTGTAGATTTTCTGTTTCGTAATATTTGAAGAATTAAGTATAGCAGAAAAAGAGAGGATGGGTGTGACAAATGGGGTTCAGTAATTTCTTGCACCAGTACTTTTGCTGTGTATTTGAGGTGAAGTTCTGGCCCCACTGAAGTCAGTGGGAGTTTTACCATTGACTTCAGCGGAGCTAGACTTTAATCAACTGCATCTGCCTTTGAGTCTATTTAATATCTAAGACAATTTAAATATTGTAACTAGTAGCTAGTAAACAAAAGCTTTTCTATTTATAATGTTATTTAAACTGATTCAAACTAGATTATTACTTTAACAAACATTCTGTATGGTTTCATATAATCCAATTTTAAAAGAGTGGGATAGTAAATGGAAAACAATAAAATAATCTACAATGTTGGAAGAGGCTCATAAGGAACCAATTAAACAGCAGATTATTCTATAGCATGCAGTGCACATTTTGTTGTTAAATTTTGTGTACAACAGAGTATGCCAACTTCATACATTTTCATGTGCTTGTCTTCTGACTTTCTTGACCAAATAGAAGAACCACAATTGCATTTTGTATTGAAAGTGACTCCCCTAAATGTAGTGTAATTTCTGCATGTTTCAAATGTTTAATATACAGAATGTGTATGTAGGAGAGCTACATAGCTCAAAGTATTGCAAATGAGATGTAGGGCCTGATCCAGTGCTCGTTGATTTCAGTGACTAGAGGGTCCTGCCCTAGAGGTTATCATTACACGTCCAGCTCAGTTCAGCACGGGGGTGGGGAGGGGTATTGCCAGTGGCTGTTTGGTAATCTATATAAATTGCGTGGAGTCCAGTTCCTTGTGAACAGGTATCCACATCACATATCACCAGCATAATTGTCAAACTTAGAACAAGGATTGAAGGGTTAGATCTAAAGTAGTACTTGGAAGTCCCTCCAGGTCATAGTTGAGACTCATTCATGGGGTAGTGTGGGAAAATTTGACTAGAATTCCCTGTGCTGGTCCCATTTTTTGTGGATCAGTTGGGGACGTCAGTCTCCAGGACTCAGTTGCCAGCACTTTTCTCATGAACACTAAATTCATTTATGGAAATTAAACCTAATACAGTGTGTAAGAGGAAAATCTGCTTCACTACAAAAGTGGTATGGCTTTTCCTTTTCTTACTCTTTCAGCAGTGGCTATTTAAAAGCTGCATCTTGGGTACATAAATCAGGCTGTAAACAATCCCCATATCTTTTGTTGCTTTTAATCCTCTTTAATATAGAAATTTCCAGTATAAAATGAAAAAAATACTTGAATATTTCCCCTCTTTTGTTAATGTTTCTGTGCTTTCCTGCTGTAGCTAAGTAGCTTGAAATGTCTGTAGATTGTTCTAAGCTTCTCAATTTGATTTTTAATACATTTTCCTCTCTTTTATTTATTATCTTTTTCTTTCTTTTTGGCCTTCCTAAATCTCTCTATAGATGAATGAAATGCTTAAGAAGGTACAACATATGTGATTTTTAAATTAATCAACAGATATTGCCGTTTACTGTTTAGGATTCATTTTGTCCTTGCTCTGTAACTTTTTCCATTACCTTTAATGGCAGCAGTTCTTCATCTGTGTTTGACCATATATATACTATATGTAGATACAAACTCTTTTATGCTGACATAGTATCTTAGATTGGTGGTATCATTTAATTAATAATATTTTGCAAGAAATTACTATTTTATATTTAAAAATTGAAACTATAAGCATCACTACACAAATTCCATATTGTGGTCACCATTTTGGGGGGAGAAGGATCATCATGAGAGGTGACTTCTTCATTGGCTTGGATGGCTTGTTACTGAGCACGGCATGGCAATCCCAACTCAGGGAGGCTTGGGAAACAGGATAACACAATGAAGGGGTTGTTTTAAAACCATGCATTATTTTGAGTTAAAGGCCTGAATACTCAAGAACATTCAGGCGCCTTAAAAAATGTAAAATATTTATAGATGCTTTAAGGTCCTTTATGCTGCCAGAGTGGTGTAAAGTGGCCTTAGTTAAAAAAAATCAGAAAATAACCATAAAATTGTATGTACCTAGGACAAAAAACAAGATTCATTTATAGATGAAGGGTAAAAAATTTTAAAAATACTTAAGTGACTTAAAAGCACATGTTCCATTGACTTTCAATTTGGGCTTTTGAAAACCACAGCTAAGATCTTTAGTTGCTAGGCAAACCTGAACAAGAAGGATAACTTGCTTTTATAAATATGTCTTACTCCATTTTTTGTATCAGTTTTGAGCACTGCACAGTGGTTTAGCCATGTGACTCCCATTAATGGCAGTGGGAGTTGTGCATCATAAACCTGACAGACATTTTGAGAACTTACCCTGATTGTTGTATTAATGTAGTTATTGTTTTGCGAATATAAATAAGACTGAGTTCCTTGAAGTGTCGGATCATAGTTATACACTGTTGAATGACTGGGTGATATGTATCCATTCCAACAGTCCTTACCAAGGCAAAACTTTCACAGAACTTTCAATACCTGAGTAAAGACTGTACAATCATGCTTATTATGTACAACATATATATGTGTGTGTGTATGTGGGAGTGCATATAAAATGTAGATACAAAAAGGCTGACTCTCCACTACCTTACAGCTAAATTTACACCTGCGTAAAGAGAATGGTAAGTTTTTGAAATATCATCAGACCAGAATTTTACATCCACTTTGCATTCATTTTGTGTAGGTGTAAAATAACTGCACAGGTTACAAAGTAGTGGAGAATTAAGTCCAAATTATGCTTAAAACTGTATTTTTATACAAGTTGTACTATCTTTTGAAGTTTGATACCCAAGAAGATGAGAAGTTGCTCCAAGCAGCAGAGAAGTATCAGGCTGAATGTGCATTGAAGTTTCCAAGCCGCCAATGCCTGACAACTGTAGTTGACATAAATGGGAAAACAGTTTTTATTACCAGATATATCAAACCTCTGAACCCACCACAGGAGCTCCTTAATGGTCATCCTAATAATTCTCAGGCAGCAGCAGTAAGTATTTTATTTAGAAAAGACAATTCAATTCACAAGACATAAACTTAAGACTCTGTGTCTGCACATGTGTGTGCATATGTGTTATTTTTTATGTTTGTACAAAAACTTAGATCGCAAGAGAGGAAATCTATGGATACAAAGTAAAGAAATATTGAATATTCGTAGTACAAAGTAAATGAACAATAAGATGCTGAACATCATCTGCTAGAAAAAGACAAAATAAAAACCTATCATATTTCAAAATCTGGCAGATGTAAATTTGCCTGTAAATAAGTACTATAAGAATTAAATATGTTTAAAAGACAAAGAACAAAAGAAAATGAAAGAGAAACAAATAAAGAGAGACCAATAAAGCACCACCTTTAACAAACATTCTGTGTAAGAAAGTTGCAGTACAAATATTAGGTGTATACGTCAGTGAATTAGGATGTGCAGTTAAACAATGGCAATTCTGCAATGAATGGGAAACTAAGTCATAGCAGGTAGCAGGGGCATGGATGAAAAAATTAAACAAATATTGTAAAAAAAAGAGGGAAACAGAAATATAAACCTACCGTTGGTGTAAGGTGCTGATTCGGCATAGTCATTAAACATGTGCATAACATTAAGGATGTCGTATGGAAGTCATTGCTTGATTGTGACCTAAGGGAAGATCTGAGAGTTCTCAGATCCTTTTCAGCATAAACAAAAAATGGTTGCCCATTTGCAAACTGAAGGTGAAGCTTTCATCCATACTGTTGAAAACAAGATAATTCAGAGTAAAAACTATCACTTTACTTTTAAATCGATCTGAAATCAGTGTAGGATTTGGGGTGGTACCAAATATATTTCACTTAAAAATTTTGAGTTAAAACAGTAATAAAAGCCTTAAAATAACAAGGTCAGATATATCCTGAATTAAATTAGAACTTTCCATGAACTTTGCATTTTTTATTAATCACGAAAGTGAGCCAAATGCCTTGCTGCTTCATTTTTTTAAGCTCTATGGCAACATATATCATGCATCTTAAGGCTTTTTCTTCCCTAGGAAAAAGATGTACTTGTCACATGTGTTAAAAACACCGATTTCCTATTGTGGACATGGCCTAAGACTTGAATCTCATCCAAAGCTTAGACATGGTCTAATAGTGGAACTTGGGAGAACAGTTTTCAAAATTGTTGTTCTCAGTATTAGAAACCTTGAATTTGTGAATGAGTATGTAACAGCAACCATTCATATGAATGGCAAAGAGGAATGTAACAGCAAAATAGCTATTAGATCTCTATGTAATTGTAAATATAGTTTATGCTTCAGAATAATTATTGTCAGTATATCTAATTATCTATAAATATTAGAAATAAATGTTCAGTAGCTTATCAAAAAATTATTAAACTGAAATGTACGTTTTACTTTAAAGAAACAAAAATCTGTGCATATGGTTTATGGTTCTGATCTGACTCCCAGTCAAAAAAGTCAGCTCAGGCCTTTATAAAAGTCCCAAAAAGGGACCTGTTCCTGCTGAAGTGAAGTCAATGGGTATTTTACCGTTGACTTGAGTGGGAACAGCAGTAAGTTTCCAATCTAGTTAGGACTAATAAAAATAATATCTTTCTCATCCCACATAGTAAATGAGAATGTGGCTATGTTCCTTTCTTTATTTTTGTTTGTAGGAGTTGGTGGCTCGATATGTTTCTTTGATTCCTTTCTTGCCAGATAGTGTGTCATTTGCTGGAATCTGTGACTTATGGAGTACATCAGATGTAAGTAAAGGCTAGAATTTCTTGTTCCTCTTCTGTTGAGAGTTATTTTTCCTTCTAGTTATTTACATTTTCAATATTGTCAATGGTTTCAGAGAATGAAATGATTCTTTGTCAAAGATCGAAGAAAAAGTGTTTTAAAAAATCACTTGTCCTGAAATAATTTGTACAGATCAGCCAAAATGTTTCTAACCTTGGTAGGCTGTAAACTATTGGACCTAAGAACACCATAAGCAGTTCCCATTTCTGCATTCAGGAGGAATTAAGAAGTGCCCAATGAAATTAAGGAAAGAAAATATCACAGGTGGGATTGGGGAAACATGATAAAGTCCAGTATTTTCTCCACTTAACTCAGCTGGACCATCATAATTCTTCTTAGTGTGGAAAAGGGTACCGCCTGTAATGTCAGCTGCACTCTCATATTCAACCAGCCTCTCATACTTTGTTAGGAGAGAAAACAATGGCAGAATTACAAATATTAACTTTTTTCTTAAGGTTTTGTGAGACAATTTCAATTTTACCTTATCAATATTTTACAGTAGGCAGGACCAAGTATACCTTGATCTCCATGATAGCTGTTTATAGGTTTTAAAGAACAGGTTAGACAGTGATAGGGATTCCACAACCTCTCTTGGAAGTGTATTCCACTACTTACCTATACTTACAGGTAGAAAGATTTTTCCTAATATCTAATCTAGATTTTGCGTGCTGCAGATTAAGTCTACCTTCAGTAGACATGAAGAATAATTGATGACCATTCTGTTTATAACAGCCCCTTAACATATTTGAAGACTTACCAGGTCCAGTCCCCTCAGTCTTCTTTTCTCAAGACTAAACATACCCGGTTTTTTTAACCTTTCCTCATAGGTCAGGTATTCTAATAATTTTTGTAGCTCTCTTCTGAACTCTCTCCAGTTTAGCCACAACTTTCTTAAAATGTGGCACCCAAAGCTGGGGCCTCACCAGTGCTAAGTAGAGCAGACAATTACCTCCTGTGTCTTACATACAACACTTGTGTTAATATATCCCCAGAATGATATTAGCCTCTTTTGCAACTGCATCACGTTCTTGGCTCATATTCAATTTGTGATTCACCATAACCCCCAGATCCTTTTCAGCCATACTACTACCTAGCTAGTTATTCCCCATTTTGTAGTTTACCATTTGATTTAGTGTAGTACTCGTTTTATCTGACTACTGTCTGGTTTTCCACACTGCCCTCCTTCCAGTTCAGTCCTAAACTTAATAGCCAACATTCTTATGAAGCCCACGAGTTAGAGGTTAATTCTTTTGCCATTTGAATGTTGGGATACTTAACACTGTTTTTGGAAGAACTGAGTAAAATATATGTATTTTGCTGAACCTCATGATGTAGACCAGGGGTGGCCAACCTGAGTCTAAGAAGGAGCCAGAATTTACCGATGTACATTGCCAAAGAACTCCACAGTAATACATCAGGAGCCCCCCCATCAGCTTCCCCACCCCCGCTCCTAGCACCTCCCACCCACCGGCAGCCCCACCGATCAGCGTCTTCCCCTCCCTCCTTGCACCTCCTGATCAACTGTTTTGTGGCATGCAGGAGGTTCTGGGGGGGAGAGAGGAGGAGCGAGGGCACGACAGGCTCAGGGGAAGGAGGCAGGAAGGGGTGGAGTGGGGGCAGGGCCTGTGGCAGAACCAGGGGTTGAGCAGTGAGCACCCCCACACACACACTGGAAATTTGGCACCTATAGCTCTAGCCCCGGAGTCGGTGCCTATATAAGGAGCCACATATTAACTTCTGAAGAGCCACATGTGGCTCCGGAGCCACAGGTTGGCCACCCCGAAGTAGACTTTCTAAAGGTGCGTTGCAACTTTGAAATGTAAAATGTTCCAATGCCAGCTTGTCATTAATATTATTTTTTAATTATAGTTCACACTTGAGTAGTACTCAACTATAGTTATAATACACACACACACACACACACACACCTTTCAAACTTTCACATTGTGGTATAAAGCAAAGGTCAGTTTTCCTTGAAATAACATGAAAATTACTGGAGGAAGATTAGGTCTGTCACAGTTGAACATGGCTTGCTCATTCTAAATCATTCATTGGTTTATGGACTCAAAATTCTCCAGGAAATGTGTTATGTTCACATTATCGTTGCATGCTGTCTGTGTATGGAGTTAGCTAACAGATGCACATAGACCATTCCCTACGGGCTACACATCTGAGGAACTGCAAGCCTCAAGGCCAGAATTATTTACGTTCAATATGCTTATTAGATTATAACAAAGGACTCAGGTTTTTTTTTATAAAAATACCCTTTTTTTTTAAACCAAACTTTACTTCCATTGGGCATTCACCATCACAAGCAGACATATACGAATCTGGAGGGTGATCGAATTTCTGTGGATCATAGGTTAGCCATGCAGTATATTGATAGCATCTCAAAACATTTTCTGGAAATCTGCAGTGACACTCAGTAGACAGAATTTGACTCTGATGGTGAAATTCTCTAATCTACTCTGCAGATCTCCACTGCATATTCTTCACTCATATGAAACAATGGCAATCTGAGTGGAGAATTTTGGCTGCAGTGTATTAGGAAAGTTTCTTAAATGTTTCAGTTAGGAACAGAATTATTAACTATATCCCAATTTATTTGTAAATAGTAAAATGTGTTTGTTTTTCAATCAGCAATTTCTTGATCTTCTGGCTGGTGATGAGGAGGAGCATGCTGTGCTTTTATGTAATTACTTTCTTTCTATGGGCAAAAAAGCTTGGCTGATAATTGGAAATTCTATTCCTGAGGTAAGATGGTAGGTTTTGTTTAATTTGAATGTGAATATAATATCCAAAAGCTTACATAAATAGAGATAAACAAGTAAAAAATTATTATTGTCCAAGAAATGGATTGAATTTTCTCTTGAAGAAATGATTTTAAAGTAATTGGTGCCACTGGAACCCTGTTCTGGTATCAAGCATTCTACGATCTTATTTCTCCATTAGTTAAGTATAAATCTTATAGATCCCCACTCCTGGATCTATGCTTCCATGTGTGAGTAGTGGGAACTATCCATTGTCCTTATTCACCATTGTCGTCCACCTGTAAATCCTCTTGGAAGTCACTTTGCATAGGTATAAATGTCTCCACCAGTAAAAGGAACTGGAGATTCAGGGCCTCTAATTCTTAAAGCAGTTAAATTCCTTCAGCAGCATGGGTCATGTTTGTCCCACTGAAGTGCTCGGATTTCTAAGCAACCAGCACTACTAGCGGGTTTCAAGGCCAATGGCCAAACTGTCTATAACTGCCCTAGAGGGCCTCCCTGAAGGAAGATTACAGGCATTCTCCCCTCAGACTGATTAGCATAGAACATGGGTCCTCAACATAAGCAGAGCTACAAAACTGAGTTTGGGGAAATCCATTCCCAGAATTTCACTCCTTTAGTTTGTTCTCAAGTATAGCAGTATTAGGAAGAGATTCTAGTACTCAGAATCCCGTTAATCTTGTCAAAACTTGGTGATGACAGCCCCAACAGGACATTCAGCCCATGTTACCAGGGAAAGGGCTGAAACCCAGAAAGTCCAGGTAGGGTTCATGGGTCATCGGGAAGTGGGGCAACTAGCTGTGTATGAGGGATTGCTGTTGGGATAAGCAAAAGAGATATTTAAGGCAGCTCTGTGTGAGAGAGAGAGGTGGGTGCTGGAAAGGTAAAGGAGAGGGGTATCTGGGGCAGCTGTCTATGGATGTGACTGCATGCTAGGGGAGGGGGGTTTGTGGCAAAACAGAGGGATGCCTGGTATTGGTATGGCAAATGCCCGCATCCTGCCTTGCCTTGCTCTTTGTCTTGTTGATGCTGTCAGCACTTCCCCGTTCTTGCTGACTGTTAATCTGGCTGGGATCCAGCAGAAGCAGGGAGTAGTAAAAGAGAACATAAAGAGGCCACCCAGTAGTGCTTGGTGGGGTTGTAGAATTATTGCAGAGAAGCCCCTTTAGCTCTGCTGGAATGCATGCAATTCCAGCAGGGCTCTGGGAATGCTATGGGGTTGCCAAATGTGCATCAGGCAATATGCAGCACAGCTGCTCTGTTAATTAGTCTTTCATACAGACCTACTTTTTACGTACTGGAGAAACATTTTTTTTTCAAATAACTTATAAAAAGATGCTTACTGATCCTTACTTGAAGCTGTCTCTGTAACAGAGACTATGAGCAGAGTCTCTCAGTTGAAATTAATACCAAAACTTCCCTGATCATTTACCGTGTTGTGCTCAGGGTATTGTAGGGTTCCCCTAAAAGTTGGTGACTTTATATGCTGGAGTACACATGCTATAAAGCTTTGTTTGAGCCTCAGCTCTGCACTTCTTTGTGTATTTGTGTAAGACTCATTCAAATCAGGCCCAAATTGGTACTTACCAAAAAACATTACTCCTCTGAAGGACGATTAGTACCCTATGTGGCATCGGTTGGTCTCAGACCAGTTCCTAGGGAATTAATAGAAGTCCTGCTGACAGTCTCAGCAAGGAGGCTAGGAATTTGAGTGAATGTGGAGACTTAACTAGTTTCTCAGTCTGACATCCTGCACAAGGATCAGGCCCACTAACTGGGCAGTGTGGAGTATGCCATGATTGTTCTCTGGCTAAACAGAGAACTTCAGTTTGTTATGCTCTCAATATGACAACTTTAATCAGCACTACATTTACTTGAAAAGGTAGAGGAAAGTGTCTTCTTTATTTTAGTTTTTAAAGTGCTGGGATGGAAGGGTTATTTGTGCAATTCTGATTTAAGCCAAAGGAAAACTGCGCACCACTTTAGCGGTTTAGAGTTATTTGAACATTAGTTATGGTGGTTGAATTGGATGAGTTGGCTGTTTGAAGAAAACTACTCCAACCAGCTAGAGAAAAATAGTTCAATTGCGCAATTTGTCTGTGGCTTCGATAATAAAGTGATACTGGCCTTTCAAATAAAATACAATACATTACATATTATCTTAGCAGAACTTTTCAAAAATGTTTTTCAATCTTTTTCTTCCTAGGGGACAACTGCATATGTATTAACTTGGGAGCAAAATCAGTATGTGATTTGGAATCCCAGTAATGGACGTTGTTATGGACAGTTTGATACTTTCTGTCCATTGCAAAGTGTGGGCTGTTTGATTAGCTTCGATAATGTAAGTGTTTCCAACTTCTCTCTCTCACACGCACCCTGTTGCACACACAGAAAATGGTGCTTACCTTTGTCATCCTCTCCCTTAACGTCTTGTTTCCTAGTGGATCAGGAGTTCCTGTATCAGTGCCAATACACTTTATATTAGTGAGTCATGTTATCAAATAGTGATTTATGCCATTCTTGAATTATGTTTCCGGCAACTTAAAAAGTTTTGCTTTAACTGTTGTATAAAACAGATTTTTACTTTAGTTTAAACAGATCGTAAATTATAAAATACTTATATAAATATAGCATACACAAGCAAAAAAACCCAACCAACTAAAAACTGTGCATTGTAGGATTTAATTTACCTACTCTTGCTTGATGTATTTGCTTAACTTTGTGACAAACAGCAGGAAGAGCAGCATGTGGTAGAGGCAAATCAGCATGCTCTGCGAAGCGAAATTGTGACTTGTAAACTACTCAATTTTCAAATATGTTAACAAAATAATGGATAACAGAGAACAGAATAACAATTTATTTGGAGGACTTTCAGAAAGCTTTTGACAAAGTCCGTCATGAGAGGCTTTTGAGAAGACTAGTCATGAGGTGAAAGATAAGTATTGTGATAAATTGGAAATTGTCTGAGACATTGACAGAGAGTAGAATTCGTCAATTTTCACCATTGGAAAAAGTTAAGAGTGGGCCCCCATGGTTCCATATAGGAATAATGTTTAATATAGTTATTGATTTTTTTTACAATGTGAACAGTGAGGTGGCAAAATTGGCAGATGACACAAAATTAGAGCTGTCGATTAATCACGGTTAACTCACGCAATTAACTAAAAAATCTTTGGGATTTAATTAAAAAAATTAATCACGTTGTTAATAAAATACCAATAGAAATTTATTAAATATTTTGAATGTTTTTCTACATTTTCATATATATTGTATTCTGTAATTGAAATCAGTGTATATTATATTTTATTATAAATATTTGCACTGTAAAAATGATAAACAAAAGAAATAGTATTTTCAGTTCACCTCGTACAAGTACTGTAGTGCAATCTCTTTGTCATGAACGTGCAACTTACAAATGTAGATTTTTTTTGTTACATAACTGCAGTTCAAAAACAAAACAATGTAAAACTTAGAGCCTACAAGTCCACTCAGTCCTACTTCTTGTTCAGCCAATCGCTAAGACAAACAAGTTTGTTTACATTTACAGGAGATAATGCTGCCCTGCTTTCTTATTTACAATGTCACCTGAAAGTGAGAACAGGCATTTGCATGGCACTTTTGTAGCTGGCATTGCAAGGTATTTACGTGCCAGATATGCTAAACATTCGTATGCCCCTTCATGCTTGGCCACCATTCCAGAGGACATGCTTCCATGCTGATGATGCTTTTAAAAAAAAAATGTGTTAATTAAATTTGTGACTGAACTCCTTGGGGGAGAATTGTATGTCCCTGCTCTGTTTTACCTGCATTCTGCCATATATTTCATGTTATAGCAGTCTCGGATGATGACCCAGCACATGTTGTTCATTTTAAGAACACTTTCACTGCAGATTTGACAAAACGCAAAGAAGGTACCAATGTGAGATTTCTAAAGATAGATAGCTACAGCACTTGACCCAAGGTTTAAGAATCTGAAGTGCCTGCTCCAAAACGTCTGTTAGTCTATAAGGTGCCACAGGATTCTCTGCTGCTTTTACAGATCTAGACTAACACGGCTACCCCTCTGATACAGAACCCAAACCACCAAAAAAGAAAAACAAACTTCTGCTAGTGGCATCTGACTCAGATGATGAAAATGAACATGTGTCAACTGCTTTGAATTATTATCAAGCAAAACCTGTCATCAGCATGGATATGTCCCCTGGAATGGTGGTTGAAGCATGTAGGGACATATGAATCTTTAGCGTATTTGGCACATAAATATCTTGTGATGTCGGCTACAACAGTGTCATGAGAGAGCCTATTCTCACCTTCAGGTGACATTGTAAACAAGAAGCAGGAAACATTATCTCCTGAAAATGTAAACAAATTTATGTGTCTAGCAATTGGCTGAATAAGAAGTAGGACTCAGTGGAGTTGCAGGCTCTAAAATTTTACATTGTTTTATTTTTGAATGCAGCTATTTTTTGTACATAATTCTACATTTATAAGTTCAACTTTCATGATAAAGGGATTGCACTACAGTACTTGTATTAGGTGAATTGAAAAATATTATTTTTTTTACAGTGCAAATACTTGTAATCAAAAATAAATATAAGGTGAGCACTGTACAATTTGTATTCTGTGTTGTAATTGAAATCAATATATTTGAAAATGTAGAAAACATCCAAAAATATTTAAATAAATGGTATTCTGTTATTAACAGTGCAATTAATCGTGTGATTAAACACAATTTATTTTTTTAATCACTTGACAGCCCTACACAGAATGATTTAGGTTAGTCGAGACTAGTGAAAACTGAGGAACTTCAGAAAGACTTAACATAGGGAGGTGATTCTGCAGCACTTTGGCAGATTAAATTCAGTGTTGACAAATTTAAGGTAATGCACACTGGAAGGAATAACTGGAACTGTTCCTACATGGTGTTGGGCATTGTCATGAACAGCTCAGTGAGAACCTCTGCTCAATGTGCAACAATGGTCAAACAACAAATAAAATACTGGGATAGATATGGATTGCGATAGAAAATTATATTGAAAAATAAAATGCCATTATATAAATGGATAGTCTAGTAGCAGATGCTCGTTTACCTTTTCTGATGATATAAAAACACGGGGATGGTCAATGAAATTGAAAAGGAACAAATTTAAAACTGTTAAAAGGAAATAGTTGTTTTATACAGCATATAATTAACTTGTGGAATATATTGCTACAGTACATCACTGAGGCTAAGACTGGATAATCTTTTCTGAATCAACACCCACAGCTATAGTAGCTATGATAAAAAAAAAATTATATAAATCTTCCTGCTTAAAAAACCCAGGGATATAAGCCAGACAGTAAGCGATGGGCTTCATTTATAGACAGATTATTCTGCAATTTTCCATTATAGGGCTTCTTGCACCTACACTGACGTGTCTAGTGTTGGACATGATGGAGAGCAGATACTGGATTAGATGAAATACTGATCTGATTCAATCTGGCAATTCATATGTTCCTAGGTTTAAAAAGTCCCTATAATATTGCTTCTGCACATGATACTTAAAACATCATTAAAGTGCAAAATCTAAAACACACACATGCAGACAGTCCAAAACATAACAAACTTGTATAAGAATATCTGGAAAATGTATCAGAAAAGTCAGCTGTTTGAAGTTTTGTGTATTATATCATATGGTCTCTTCATTTTTAACCTTTTAAAATTTAAAAACAAAGGGTGAATGAGAAAATTTAAGGTTCTAAATCATTTATATAATAATGAAAAGGCATCCCAGTGATACCTTTCTGATAGTTACATCTTGCATTGAAAGCCATGTATTTCATGTTAAACATTTGTGATTTTTGTTAACTGTGCAGCCTTAAATCAGCTGTAATAGATTGCAATTACATGCAGTATATTAACATATCAGATTCTTTGTAAAGAGACTTGAGGTGAGATTGAATATACAGGAAGGCTCTTGTTTCATGTGAATTTATATGGGTAAATCCTACTGTAGCTCTGGAATGTAGCGATGACCTGTGTTTTACCTTTGCATTGAAAAGATATGATACATAGTGTAAGCTGTTGCTGTTAACGAAGTTCTTCTCTTTTAGATCTGGTTTAATATCCAACAATATGATTCCCCAGTGAGGATAAATTTTGACATCAGCAAACCCAAATTTTGGAAATCTTTCTTTTCACAAAGCTTACCATACCCTGGTCTCTCAAGTGTTCAGGTATTATTGTACCTACTTAAGATTCATTTTGTAGTTTAAAACAATTACTAGAATATTTTAAGGGATGGAAGGTTTGACACGAAATCTTCATTCACCATATGCAGGTTTTCTCTCATTTAGAGTGTAAGTCTTTATCTTGCACTTTAAGGGTAAGCTACTTATTGTTATCATTATAATTATTATTATTATTGTTACGTTAGTTCAGCAAGCCAACTCTGTAATAATTAGGTCTTTACAGACTTACTCCTGGGTGAATTTTGGGCCATTTTGCACACATAGAATTCATGTCCCCTGCAGATTTCTTTGCTTCCTTGCACAAAAATGACTTCTGACAGGGAAACAAAGGGAAACTGCAAAAGTGGTCACGTGCCCCTTCCCAGCAATGTGGGTGCGTAGTTTCAGGCACCTGGAGCAGCTGCCATAGAGGTAAATCACTGTGGGATGGGGACGCCCTGGCCTGTGGCACTTACCCTGTGCCAGGCTTAGCTGCTAGTGCCAGCTGGATTGGAGCAGAGGAAGATGCAAGGAACAGCCAGAACTGGAGCAGAATCAGACCCATTCCCAGAAACCTGCACACACACACCCAGCTTGCTGTCCCCATTGCTCCTCAGCCATGGGGGGGAGGGGTCACTGTATGGGAAGTCCAAGTCCCATGCAGCTGGATCCCCCGCATACCCAGACCCCCTGGTGAACCCAGAACCCTGTCACCGAGCCCCCTGCACCCATTCTGCAAAGCCTCACCCCCTACATCTGGACCCCAACCCTGGCGCCCAGACCATCCCCCAATCATCCCCACTCACTTGAACCTCCACCATAATGAGCTCCCCAGCCCTTGCCCATCCCACTGAGCCCCAACCAGCTGCACCCAGACCCACCCCCCCACTGACTCCCTCCGCACTCAGACTCTCCCCTGCTGAACCCCCCTAAAGAGTCCCATTCCTCCTGCACCTGGAACCCCGCCCCCGCCCCTGCCCAACAAGCCTGCACATCCAGATCTTCCCCGCATCCAAATTGCCCCACACTGAACCCTCTCACCCCACAACTGAGAGCAGACCAGGGCTGGGGATGCCTGTAAGACTTTGTCTCTCTTGCTTGCTATGTTGATGCAACTGGCCCAGAGGAGCAGGACCCCAGGGTGTTTCTGGGGCAGGCCTGGCCCTTGCACCGTGTCACGGTCGGTGCAGCCTCACTGCTGAGTCCATGTCCAGGGGAGGATGGCTGGTGCTCTCCCACCTCTGTGCAGCCAGTGGCCTGTGCTCCCTACTGCCATGCTGGAACCTCCACATTTATATATTGACAAATAAAATATGCAGAATTTTTAAAAATTCTGTGCACAATATTTTATACTTTAGTGCCATATTCCCTCAGGACTCTACAGGACAATGTATCAAGTGACAGTATTTTATAACTGATCTAGTTTCATTCAGAATGGATGAATCTCTCTTGTCCTGAAAACACTCACATAAGGTGTGAAGCCAAATATGATTTGTGACATTTCTCTGTTAGCTGAGTCGCAAGTGAAATCCAAATAATATAGCCTCTGAAATCTAAGGAAAATGTCAAATTTGTCTTTAAAATATGAACAGGCCACGTCCGACCCCAAGCGCGCACTCTTTATCTAATCAAGCATGCAAACATCCATGGTTGACACCTACTGTCAGAAGGGACAGAATAACTTTGTGTACAAAATTCTAACTTCCAAATGTTGTTTTTCAGTCATTCATTTTTCTGTCGTCATGTAGTACATTGTGAAACACTATGGGCCTAATTTTGATCTCATTCACGCCGTTGTTAATCAGGAATAACTGGTGTGAACCCACATGAGAGGAGAGTGTGGTCCTGTGTTTTCATCTTTGATAACAAGAAGTCTTATATTCCAAGTAATGTTTAATCAATTCTTTTTTTTTTTTATTAGCCTGAAGAATTAATTTACCAGCATATAGACAAGGCTGCTGCATTAGAACTGCAGGGCAGGTAACTTTCCCTCTATAAATGTGTCTCTAACTCCACTAAACACTGTGAGCAGCAGCAGCAGCTCCACAGCCTGATTCACCACCAAAGAATGGAACATTCAGTGACCTTTCTCATCCAGTCTAGAGTGTAAGGAGCTGGAAATGGAAAAGTGTAACTACTTCTCGGGCACTCCATCAAGCATGCTCAGAGTGGCTTTTTGATCCTTTTAGCCAGGAGTGGGCTCTCCCTTCACTGTATCTGTATATTGTAAGAATAAGAATTAAAAGTTCAAGTGCCACACGGAGATCTTAAAAATCAGTCCTCCAGCATGTGATTTTTGGAGAGTTTCCTGTAAATCAGAACACTGTGGCATTACTGCTGTTGTGTTTATCTTTGAACTGCTTTGGGAACAGTGGGGAACTTACTACCCCAGTGCTTTCTACAGCCTGGGTAGCGTGTCTAGAAAAATAAGGTTGAGTTCTGTTTTCTGAGTGAGTCATCCAAAATTGTGAAGCCAGAATCACACCCTGAACAGTCAACCAGTAAGGTAATTATAACAAGTAGCTATATTTTACTGCAGGATCGAAAAGATACTGAAAGAGAAGATTATGGAGTGGAGGCCAAGGCATCTAACTCGTTGGAACAGATACTGTACCTCCACGCTCCGTCATTTCCTGCCTCTCCTGGAACAGTTCCAAGGAAAAGCTGTAGAAGAGGACCACCAGGCAGAACTGCAAAAACAGCTGGGAGATTACAGGGTACTATAATGAACGTCCATGTAGAGCTTATGTAATGAAACTAGTAGATGTTCCTCACAGTCCAGTATTAAACATTAGTAAATCAAATCCCTGATGTTTAATTAACAGAGTCACCTAGTATCCAAAGAATTATCATATGGTGCTAGGTCTTTGGTACAAGACCAGCCAATAGTAAACGCTTTAGAAGGCAGCAAAAAAAGCCTAACCAACCTAACCAGCCCAAATGAATTTAGGCAGTTCTGTTCTCCTAGAGCTGAAGTTGAGATTTTTTCCACTGCTCTGGAAAATTTATATTTATTCAAGTTTGAAATGGTTTTGAGTGATTATTAGCCAGGCTTTGGGGGGCCCTTTGTTTTGTTTTGCCAAAGGGGAATTTTGCCCAAAGAGCTTCCTCAGACTGCTCCAAAGCAGTTTCTCACTAAACTTCTGATAGTTTTTTAAACAAAGCACATAACTCATAATAGCCCCTAATAGGCTAACAGTTTTCCTATAACAGCCAATAACAATTTGTTATTCTTATTAGCAAAGTGTTTCTTGTCATAACAATAATAAAATGTCAGAGGCATCTAAACCTATGGTTGGCTGTCCAAACCGTCCTTCCATTTTGATAGCAGAACTGCAAGCATGCAGCTGCAGGGTCTTGCCTCTCAGGGTCCTAAACATTATTTGTAGGTATGTGATGTCTGGTTTTCAAATGGCAGTGGCTGAACATACAAGATGGCTGACTGCAGCACTGTCAACTTCTCGGTTACAATGACAGTGTGACTCTACCCCAGCATGCACCCCTCCAAGCTCCAACATCTGAGAGCTCTGACAAAGGAACTTCTGTACAGTACCAGCAAATGGGTACAAACGCTGCAGAGACAGCATTCCCACCCTCTCAGCTCAGGATCACCGTACCCACGTGCACTCTGCTCTAGCAGCTGTGCAGGGAGAAATCATCTGGCCCCGACATCTTGTAACTTCAGACGCATGATAACCAGTGGACAAATCATTTCATTTGACAGGTCTGTGAGACTAACCAGTGCTGCTGGTTCAGGGTTCCTGTTAGTGCAGTGCAGGGCTCTGCTGGTTGCCAATATGCACTGTTGCTTTTATTGCTTTCAATCATATTGTACCATATTCAGTTGGCAGCTGTGGAGGTGGCATAGTGAATTAGAAATGGACCCTGCAGTTGTTGTACAGTTTGGGGATGCTGTAGCTGGAGTGCGGGACAGCAGCAGACAAGTAGGGCTCAGGGACAAGCCATCACCACTAACTGATTGGTTCTCTAGAAGACAGCAGGTGCAGATGGTTGGCCACAGTAGAGAGGCAGTGGGCCAGTCTTGGAGTAGGGCCAAAGGGCTGACAGGAATTAAACATCCATTGAGGAAGTGGTGCATTGCTTAAACATAGTTTAAAGTTGGAGAAGGGGCATTAATTTTAATATGAAGTAGGCAGGTTATTCAGCATGTAATAATCTCGCCTCAGTCTAATAATAAGTGCTCTTAAAAGAAAAGCTGAACTTGCATCCACTGTGAAATTACAGGTAGTAGCCATAATTGCTGTAGCGTTTTTTACTTTCTGTACCTGGTGTAAAGCTCTTTATAGTCTGATTCTATACCTCAACTAATGAAAGAGAAACAGTCACTATCGCTAATGATTTTTTTCCTTAAATTCCTCAGGTTTCTGGATTTCCTATTCATATGCCATTTTCTGAAGTGAAACCTTTAATAGAAGCTGTGCATAGTACTGGAGTCCATACCATCGATGTTTCAAATGCAGAATTTGCTCTAGCAGTATACGTCCATGCTTATCCCAAAAATGTTCTCTCTGTGTGGATTTACATTGCTTCACTTGTTCGTAATAGATAAAAGTTTAGACTGGAATAAAGGCACTCAATGAGACAGCAACTCCCAATCAGAGAAACGCTTTAGTGTAAAAAAACATTGTCTCCAATTGTACATAAGGGAATTGTTTGGAGTATTGTTCACAGCCCCTAACAGTGAAGATGAAAAGCATAATAGTATTCTGGATATTGCCTTTGTAGAGATTCTGAGGCGTTTTTCAGTCCTTGACTTTTTGCCTACAAAGAGATTATGTGCATTATGTGCTGGCTTTTGCCTCTGTATACTATGAAACACTATGTATGGAGCAGAGCCATTCTCCAGCTTGTACATAGTTGTGAGGGTAAAAATGCCAGTAGACACTGGCAGCCTATACCCGCTAAGCCTCCCAGCACTGGTACTTTCCGAGCTGCTGTTGGGGTGGGAGATTTCTCCCCAAAATGTTAATTGTAGACATAGCTTCACCCCTCCCTCCCATCCAGGCATGGCCTCAGCAGCTTGGATAAAACACCTAAAGGAGGAACTCTGCCTACCCACTTTCAGCTGACACCAACCTGTATGCATCCTGTGTTGATGGTTCCGAAACTCTGTCCAGCTCCAAAACATCTGTTAGTCTATAAGGTGCCACAGGACTCTTTGCTGCTTTTACAGATCCAGACTAACACGGCTATGCTATGTCCAGTGAAGTTACTTCAGTCAAGAGACTGTGACGAAGTGGGGTTTTATTCATCTTGTGATGTTACATGTGAGTCTAGGGTGACCAGATGTCCCGATTTTATAGGGATAGTCCCTATTTTGGGGTCTTTTTCTTATATAGGCCCCGATTACCCCCCACCCCCATCCCGATTTTTCACACTTGCTGTCTGGTCACCCTATGTGTCTTACTGTCATATACTAATATTGTGTGTGCCTCAGTTTTTTCCTGTGTACTGTACCAATATTTCGGTGGTGAGAATTCGGTGTGTGGTTTTTGCTGAGGCCCTCGGGGCAGGTGAGGCTGCCCAGCAGTCTGCACCTATGCTATGGCAGTGGCCTTTGTAACCTGAGACCTGGGAGGGGTTGCGACCAGGTGACACCTTTTTGCCCAGGAAGCAGGATAAAGAGGAGGAGGAGGAGCAGCTGCTGTTGTGTCAGAGGTCAGCTCACTAGAAGTTGGGCCACCTGAAAGAGGAGGAGTCCAGACTGTCTGGCTCAGGACTTCCCAAGATGGACTTGGCTAAAAGTCACTGATTTCTGTGATAGCAAGCTCTGGTCTATGCTGTGTTCCTGTCAACTAATAAACCTTCTGTTCTACATGCTGGTTGAGAGTCACTGCTGACTGCAGGAGTTGGGGTGCAGGGCCCTCTGGCTTCCCCAGGAGCCTCACCCGAGACGCTGCGGGAAGCACATGGGAGGAAGGGGATGCTGAATGCTCTGAGGTCAGACCCAAGAAGGTCAAAGCTGTGTAAGCTTCTTGCCCTGGTGACAATATGCTCAGAGAGAGGAGGCCTGCTACACCACAGTCCTGACTGGCTTCGTATGGAGTAGTTCCAGAGCATTGGCTCCATGACAATAGGTGGCAGAGGTGGGATGAGCTGCACCCCATGGACAAAGCATTCTGCAGTAAGTGACTGGGGAGCAGTAAAACAGAGGGATTAGTGAGACACAGGCATGTTGGCGGCTCAGAGAAGTGTGGTTTCAGGCGATGGAGGAGCCTACGGCTTAACCCTGAGAGAGAATGGACTCCTGAAAAGTGCTGTTGTACTAAAGGAGTTCTCCCAGGGACAGTGGGGAGCTGCAAGAGCATCACCCTGTGAGTCCCTGGCAACTTGAGAACTGCGAAAGGATGGCTTATAACCATCTCCTTAAGAACACTAGAGCTGTGCTGAGGGAGAGGGCAGTGAACTGGAAGATTCACCAAGACACAACTAATTGCTTAGTTGGAGAATGATCACTCTAAGGAGCTGGTTCCTGACCCAGCTGGGGCCATGAGACAGGCTGGGAGCAGCCAGGCAGCCTCAGGGGTCACCCCAGCCACCAACCCAACCAGGGCCGCTGGGAGGCGCTGAAAGCAGCCAGGCAATCCCAGCATCTACGTACCCGACGAGCAGGGGTAGGTTCCCCGTTGGTGGAGCTGAGACGGTTAGAGTTGGAAATGGAACTGGAACTGAAAGAGCTGGAGAACCATGAGAAGGAACCGGAGGACCGTGAGAGACAGAGGCAGCCTGAATTGGTGATGGCGGAGCTGAGCAGCAGAGAGACTCCTACCATGGTGCGTGGGGATGGGCCCAGGGTAGCTAAGCCCCCAGGGAACTCTGATATAAAAGTGCTGCCTCAGTTTAAGGAAGGGGGATGATATAGATGTCTTCCTCACTGCCTTTGAGAAGGCCTGCAATGTGGACCAGGTTGACCCTGCAGACAGGCTTCGGCATCTCACCCTATTACTGGGTCCCAAGGCCATAGGGATGGGGTGGAAGCAGGAGACTATGAACTGTTCAAACAAGCTCTGCTATGCAGGTTTGAGCTGACCCCCAAGGTGTACAGGAAAAGGTTCTGGAGCATGCAAAGACCCAGAGGATGACCTATCTGGAACTGGCCACCCTGATGAGGGAATATACCCAAGTGGGTGACTGGGGCCGGGGCCCAGACCAAGGAGGCGTGATTGAACTGGTGGGGCTGGAGTGACTATATGAACTCTGTCCCCCGACCTGAGGATGTGGCTGGTGGACGAGCAGTCGAAGGACCTGCACCACACAGGGTTGCTGCTATGGAATGGAATCCCAGGGTGATGGGCCCACATCAGTACAGAGGGAGAATCACCCAGGGGCTCCCCAGAAATAGGACTTGGCTAAATCCTTCCTGAGAGGCACAGCCAGTACCAGAGCTGACCAACTGTCTCCAGAGGACTAATGGGACATGAAGTGTAATTAATGTGGGCAGAAGGGCAACAGATGGACCTGGTGCCAAAAGGTCAGGGACAGGATGAGCAAACCGCGCCCTCAGAGGGTTAACTGGGTGGGAGCCCAGCCAGAGGGGGGGCTGGAAATGGCCCAAGAGTGAGGTGTCTCCCCAGCCAGCTCCTCAGGGAGGCTTGATGCTCTGGATTCAAAGTTTTCAATTTACAGGGGTGGTGCAGGATGGCCCCTGAGGAGCAAAAGCCTCCTTTCCCTGCACAGGGCTGGGCAGCAGGTCACTGGGTATTGGGACATGGGCACTCAGGTAGTACTGGCCTGGCCCTAGGGGGGTGGCCAGTACTGGGGTCACTGGGGGGTGACCCCAGACCAAGTGGTCCCAACACCTACCTGAGCCTGATGGATGTAGGCGGGTCCCTATTTAAGGTACCCGGGGTGAGGGTATGTCTGAAATGGGGGGGGGGGCAAAGATATGGGGGTGCACCAGCAGGCACCAGCTGAGGTGTTGTGGCGGGTGACCTGACAGATTGGTCAGGTGGCCCTAGTCATTACCCGTAGCCAGAACCAGTGGGGCAATCTGCGCTGGCAGTGGGGAGGGTATCCCACAGGAGCTGCATGGCCCTACCCTGGCAGGAAGGGAGCCACCAGGGACAGGACGTGGTGGGGCTGTGGCCTCAGGCCCAGCTAGTGAGAGAGAGCTGGTCCCCATCCCTTCCCAGCCGCTGAATTCCAGGTCAAGCTGCAGCAGGATCCCTCCTTAGAGAAGCTGAGGGAACTTATTAACTGCAGAAAGCTGCTGGGAAAGATTCCGCTGGGAGAAGGGATTCCTGTACCGGGAATGGGTTCTCCCAGGGGAAGTGGAACAGCGGGGGATCAGGAGACAGCTTGTAGGGCACCCAGAAGTACCACCCTAGGCTACCGTATCTGGCCCATGATGTCCCTCGTGGGGCACCAGACAGAGGCTGCTACAGAACTTTTACTGGCCTGGAGGCTTTGATGCTGTCCAGCAGTACTGCAGGTCCTGCATCCCCTGCCAGAGGTGGGTAAGAAAGACCCAGGACAACAGAAAAGCACCTTTGAGGCCCCTGCCCATCATAGAGGAGCTTTTTCAGAAGGTGGCTGTGGACACAGTGGGGCCCTCAGCAAGGTGACTTGGATGGAGGAAAAAAACATTCTGGTGATGGTAGATTTTTGCTACTCGCTATGCAGAGGCAGACACTGTGGTAGATGTGCTGCTGACCATTTTCAGCAGAGGGGGGGGTTCCCCAAGTTGTTCCTTACAGACCAAGGTTCCCATTGCATGTCAACCGTGCTCTGGTACTTATGGGAGAGGGGTGGGGTCTAACACACCTGGGCTTTGGCATCCTCAGTCCAGCGGGCTGAGGGAGAGATTCAGTGGGCCTCTGAAGCTGATGAAGACTTTTATGAGCCAGCACCTGCAGGCTTGGGGTAAGTATTTACCCCACTTGCTGTTCGTGTACTGGGCAGTGCCCCAGGAATCTAGAGGGTTCTCGCCTTATGAATTGCTGTATGGGAGAGTTAGGGACCCCTTGGACTTGATGAGGGATGACTGGGAAGAGGAAGGCCTCCCCTGATGGCGAATCAGTGGTGGAGCATGTCCTGATTTTCCAGGAAAAGCTTGCTGACCTCATGGGCTTGACCAGGGCCTAAGGGAAGGAGAAGGTCTGACACAACCACTCCGCGTATGCCCCACTCCTATGCCACTGGGGACCAGGTGATGGTTCTCATTCCCATTGTAAAGAACAAACTGCCTGGACTGGGCCCTTTAAGATCATCAAGCGGCTGAATTATGTGCACTATGTGGTGGCATTGTCTAACAGGACTCTCAGCCACCAGGTATACCATGTCAGCATGATGAAGCCTTACTTTGACTAGGAGAATTTGGTACTGACCAGTGGGAGGAATAGGAAAATGATCTCTTTGTGGATCTATTCCTTGAGACAGGCTGGCCTATCACTGGGATCAATTCCCTTCTCTCACCAGCTAGCCCTTACCCAGCAGGCAGAGATCAGAGAAGTGCTGCATTCCTACCAATAGCTGTTCCCCAACAGGCCTGAGATCATTAACGTGGCTGTCCTGAGTGGAGACAGGAGCTCACCCTCCTGTAAGATGCTCACCATTCTGGGTCATAGGGAAAACAGCCCAGAACCAAGAGGTCAAGGACATGCTGGCTTTAGGGACTCCTCCAGCCCTTGGGCCTCTCCTAAGGTGTTGGATCCCAAAGATGGATCAATCTGGTTTTGTGTGGACTACTGCAAGCTTAATCCCATCACCAAGTTTGATACAAACCTCATGCCTAGGCCTGATGACCCCTTAGGCACATTGGGGGGGGGCGGGGGGAGGTGGTGTTATCTCACCAGCAAGTGACTTTGGATCCAGGTGCCAGGCTGAAATCTGCTTTTATCATCCCACTGGAGCTATGAGAGTTCTTGGTCCTACCTTTTGGCCTAAACGGGGGCGGGGAGGGCATCTACACCGTTCAAGCACATTGTGTACCAGTTACTCAGGAGAATGGAGAATTTTGCCCTAATGTATATTGATATGTGTTTTTAGCCAGATGTGTCCCAGCTTAAAGACACGCTGGACCAGCTTCAGGATGCAGGACTGACTGACTATAAAAGCTAGCAAGTACAGGTGGGGATGGTAGAGGTCTCATACCCGAGCCACATGGCAAGTAGCTGCCTAAAGCCAGAGCCAGCCAATGTGGAGGTTATCAGCAATTGGCCTGCTCCCCCACTTAAGAAACAGGTCCAGGCCTTTACTGGAAGGGCAGGGTCCCTACCAGAGAATCATGCCCCACTTGAGCTCCATAATCACCCCCATCACTGTCATATACTAATACCACGTGTACCTCAGTTTCCATGTACTGCACCAATATTTCAGTAGTAGGAAGTGAGGCTTGCTCAGGCCCTTGGGGCAAGTGAGGCTGCCCAGCACTCTGCACCTATGCTATGGCAGTGCCCTTTATAACCTGAGACCCAGGAGGGGGCTGTGACTAGGTGACACCTTTTGCCCAGGAAGCAGGATAAAGACAAGGAGGAACAACAGGAGTGGCAGAGGCAGTCTGCTTCAGGGACTGGAACAGAAGTCCAGGCCATTGAGACCAGGCTTCCAGAAAGGCACTGATGGACTTGGCTGAGTCACTGATTTCTAAGATAGCAAGCTCTGTTCTATGCTATGTATGTTCCTGTCCACTAATAAACCTTCTGTTCTACATGTTAGCTGAGAGTCACTGTTGTCTACAGGAATTGGGGTGCAGAGCTCTCTAGCTTCAGCAGGAGCTCCACCCAAGGGGATGCACAGCATGAAGCAAAGGGGAGGAGGGGGATGTTGAGTGCACCAAGGTCACACCCAGGAAGGTCAAAGTTGTGTAAGGGGCCCTGGTGATAATATGCTGAGAGAGAGGAGGCCTGCTACACCACAGTCCTGACTGACTTTGTATAGAGTAATTCCAGAGCCTTGGCCCAGTGACTCTGTGACAGAGACTAGTGAACATTCTAGACTTACAGTACCCTGGCTCCATTGAGTTAATTGTATTAGTTTGTGAAAGAATCAGGCCCTCTTGGCACCTGAAGAATTGTCTCAAGCTAGAAAAGAGCCAACATGTTTGTCTTTTTAATAGTTGTTTTATATATAAAAGTTACTGCTAAACACAGAATTATGGTATCTTTCTCACAAAAAATGGCAACTGCAGAGAGATTTCTGCTGTAACTTTCTTATGACAAGCACCTCTTTCAGGAGTGATCTGTGTATTAATTTGTATCTATGATAGTTCTTTTCTATGTGTATGTTGCTTTTTTTATTTCTGTCTTTTCTAGCATTGTGTTTCATAATAAAAGCTAATTGAGAAGTATCTTTCTACGAACATTCCAAGCTCTTTAAGTCACTTTACCGTGAGCAAAGATGAAGTCTTCAGCTGTCATTGCACACAAGAAATAAAAAAAGACGGTTACTCACCTTTGTAACTGTTGTTCTTCGAGATGTGTTGCTCATATCCATTCCAGTAGGTGTGCACGCGCCGTGTGCATGTTCGTCGGAGACCTTTACCCTAGCAACACTCAGTGGGCCGGCAGGGCGCCCCTTGGAGTGGCGCCACTATGGCGCCGGATATATACCCCTGCCGGCCCGCCGCTCCTCAGTTCCTTCATTGCCGCTTACTCGCAGTGGGAGAGGGCGGGGTGGAATGGATATGAAGCAACACATCTCGAAGAACAACAGTTACAAAGGTGAGTACTATTCTTTTCTTCTTTTCTTGCTTCGAGGATTGGCTCATATCCATTCCAGTAGGTGATTCCCAAGCTTTACCTAGACGGTGGGGTCGGACAAGCGAGACGTTGCGAATTAAGATCGCTGAGGCCATAAGGCGGCATCGTTCTGACTTGCTCAAACTCACCGGCGTAGGAGATGTAAAGATATGCACGGAAAACGACAGGTAGCTGCCCGGCATATCTCCTGCGATGGGAACGTGGGGCCAGGAATCGGTGGAAGCAGGCTTGAGCCGAGAGGTAGAGTGGTGGTGAGGTGGCCAGTTGGGACGTGAGGGCCAAGTCATAGCAACGTCGGATAAAAAGGACTGCACCCATGATAGAGCCTCTGGGAAGAAATGGCGGCATACCTTTCATTACCTCCGGCCACTGCTATAAAAGCTGGGGCCAGCGTCTAAAGGATTAGTCCTCTGGATGTAAAGGCGAGGGCGCGGAACACCAAGGTATGTAGCTGCTGGTCCCTGCGCGATGCCATGCGGCTTCGGGAAGACGACCGGTAGAAAAAATGTCTTGTTATATGGAAGGGCAGAGCCACCTTGCGAGGAAAGCCAGGTGTGGTCGTAGCTGCAACTTAATTCTTTGTGAAAGATAGTGTATGGGGGGTCTACCACCGAAGCACGGAGCTCAGAAACGCGTCTGACTGAGGTGATAGTGAACCAGGAGCGTCTTCCCGGACAGGTAGAGAACGAGCAAGTGGCTAATGCTGGAAGGGAGGGCCGTGAGTCTAGACAGGCACAAGGTTGGAGAATAACCAGGAAGGGGAAGGAGCTTAAACCGGGGGTAGAGTCTCTCCAATCCTAAGGAATCTTGAGACTATCGGGTGAGAAAAGGTGGAACTGGCCCGACTCCTCCGGGATGGAAGGTGAGATTGCGGCTAGATACCTTACTTGAGGAGAGTGCTCAGCTTGCTCCTTGAGGTAACAATAAATAGTCCAAGACCACAGGAACGAAACGGCTTCAGGAAACAAGGGAACGCTGTGTCACCAATTAAGAGACCGCTTCACTTGGGCAAGATATGTCGCCCCGTGAAGGTTTCCTGCTCCCCAAGAGGACCTGTGGAGTGCTGGCTGAAGCAGCGGCGCTCAGATTGGTTAACCAGACAGTAACACACGCTGTTAGGTGGCAGGGACTGAAGGTCGCAGGTGTGAAGCCTGCTGAAGTCCTGCGTTATAAGATCTGGGCAGAGTGTAGTGGTATCGGAGACGCTAGGGACACGGTCGAGCAGGCAAGGGTGTACCAGTGCTGCCTCGCATGCGGAGCAATTAGGATCAGCTGGCTGGCCTGCGGACTTGAGCGACCTCGTGGACTAAAGGAAAGGGTGGAAAGGCATAGAGTAGACCCCCTTTCCAGGGAATGAGGAACGCGTCCGAAAGAGAGCCCGGGGAGCGACCCTGTAGAGAGCAGAACACCTGGCACTTCCTGTTCTCCTTGGAGGCAAAGAGGTCTATCTGGGGAAAGCCCCACTTCCGGAAAACAGAAAGCAGAATGTCCTGACAGATGGACCACTCGTGGGCCAGGAAGGACCAGCTCGGCGGTCCGCAAGAGTGTCCTGGACCCCCAGGAGAAAGGAAGCTACCACGTGTGACGGGATCGTGATTATCATGTCTAGGGCATCCCTGCATGGACGGTAGACTGAGGCAAGCCGGGTCTGAAGAGGGTGCATGCGTAGTCTTGCGTGCTTCGTCATGAAAGTGCACGCAGCCATGTGACCGAGTGAAGGCGGTGTGGACAGAGGTTGTTGGGAAGGCTCGTAGTCCCCGAATGAGGGAGACTATAGGTCTATCTGGGGAAAGCCCCACTTCCGGAAAACAGAAAGCAGAATGTCCTGACGGATGGACCACTCGTGGGCCAGGAAGGACCAGCTCGGCGGTCCGCGAGAGTGTTCTGGACCCCCAGGAGAAAGGAAGCAGCACGTGTGACGGGATCGTGATTATCATGTCTAGGGCATCCCTGCATGGACGGTAGACCAAGGCAAGCCGGGTCTGAAGATGGCGCGTGCGTAGTCTTGCGTGCTTCGTCACGAAAGTGCATGCAGCCATGTGACCGAGTGAAGGCGGTGTGGACAGAGGTTGTTGGGAAGGCTCGTAGTCCCCGAATGAGGGAGACTATAGATTGGAACCTCTGTGGGGGCAAGCTGGCTGTTGCAAGAGTGCAGTCCAGCATCGCCCCTATGAATGCTATCCTCTGGGTAGGAAGTAGAATGGATTTGTCTAGATTGATGATCAGACCTAGACCTGAGAACAGGTCTTTGATGATATTTACATGAGCGGTAACCTGAGCCTCGGAAGTCCCTCAAATCAGCCAGTCGTCGAGATATGGGAAAACATGAATTCGACGGAGGTGGGCGGCGACTACCGCCATACACTTCGTAAATACCCGAGGGGCCGAGGAGAGGCCGAAGGGAAGGACCGCAAATTGGTAGTGATGACGATTTACCACAAAGCGAAGAAACCTTCTGTGCGGTGGGTAAATTGCAATATGGAAATATGCGTCCCTCATGTCGAGAGCAGCGTACCAATCTCCTGGATCCAGGGAAGGGATGATGTTCCCCAGGGACACCATGCGGAACTTGAGCTTCTTGATGAACTTGTTCAGAGCTCGCAGGTCCAGAATGGGCCGAAGACCCCCTTTCGCCTCGGGGATTAAAAAGTATCTGGAATAGAATCCTCTGCCCCTTAATAGCTCTGGAACCTCCTCTATGGCTCCCAGCGCAAGGAGCCTCGAAACTTCCTGCAGGAGGAGCTGCTCGTGAGAGGGGTCCCTGAAAAGGGACGAGGAGAGAGAGTGGGAAGGCGGGGTCGAAACAAACTGAAGACGGTAGCCACATTCCACCGTGTTGAGGACCCAGCGGTCCGATGTTAACTGAGACCTTGCAGGGAAGAATGCAGCGAGGCGGTTGGCGAACTGAATGGGATCCTGGGAGGAAACTGGTACAGTGCTCTCGGGCGCACCTTCAAAAGTTTGGCTTCGCGTCCCGCCGGTGGTTTTAGTGGGACCGGAGTTGTTACCCCTTGAGGGCCAGACTGGGCGTCTACGAGAGGTCCGGCCTCTCCTCCTGGAGAAGTCCCTGTCTCGGTCGAGTTGTGGGGTAGGGTCGCTGGGGTTGGGTCGGAAGGATCCGCCTCTGAGTCTGCGGCGTGTGCATTCCCAGCGAACACATGATCACGCGATTGTCCTTCAGACTTTGGAGGCGAGGTCTATGTCTTCTGGAGAACAGACCCTGACTGTCAAAAGGGTAGGTCCCTGTATTGTTTATACTGCAGCTCCGGTGGTAGACCTGACGCTTGCAGCCACGATATGCGCCTCATAGCGACCCCAGAGGCGAGAGTTCTAGCGGCCGAGTCAGCGGCATCCAGTGAGGCCTGGAGGGAGGTCTTGCAACCTTTTTTCCCTTTCCTCCAGGAGAGCTGAGAACTCTTGGCGGGAGTCCTGTGGACAAGCTCTACGAATTTGCCTACCGCCTCCAGGTGTTAAAATTGTATCTACTCAGAGAGGGCTTGCTGATTCGCCACCCTGAGCTGGAGGCCTCCCGCAGAGTAGTTTTTCCTGCCTAACAATCCATGCGCCTGGCCTCCCTCGATTTGGGCGCAGGAGCTTGTTGGCCATGCGCGTCTCCCGTTCGTTGACGGATTGGACCACCAACGAGACAAGGAGAGGGTGTACATAAAGGTATTCATAACCTTTCGACGGGTTTCCCCATATATTTGCGCTCTGTCCGGAATCCCCTTTTTTTTTGGCTGTAGTGTTGGTACCGATGCGGGGGTTTGCCAGATTGTACTGCCCGAGCCTGTATGGAGCGGATAAAGGGGAGCGCCACCCTCGTTGGGGCCTCTGTCGAAAGAATTGCTGACTACTGGGTCATCCACTTCAGGAACCCCTCCACGGGTAAGTTTATGTTGAGAGCCACGCGGCGGAGGAGGTCCTGGTGAGACCTAAGGTCGATTGGGGGCGGTCAGATGTTGCCGTCCCCCGCCACTGCCTCATCCGGGGAAGAGGAGGAAGAGACCCCAGGGACCAAAGGGTCTTGGAGAGACTCCTGGTCGTGCGGATGTCCTGGGGCTGCTCTTGCTGTTTCCAAGCCCTGGGCAGGGGAGCGCTCGGTCCCCGCTGGAGGGGGTCTGCTCACCGTGGACTCCGGTGCCCGATGTTCGGAGGGGACGGAGTGCGGCGGCGGATGGTGGCCACCTTGGCCCTGGTGATAAGCCCACGGGGGTCCAAAAGGGCCACTGATGAGACCCTTGCTGGTTGTCCGACTCTCCGTATGATGCCGTCTCGGCATGGAGGAGATCGACGGCTGACGAGATGGCCATGGAGGGGGAGAGCCGTGATGCAGGTCTCTGCAGCCACTGGAACCGTCCCTATGCGGTGCCGGGAGCGGCACCGGGAGTCCTGACAGTGCGAGAGCGCGACCGGGACCTACGACCAGCGCGGTGCCGAGGGTCGACCGGCGCCGAGAGTCGCCGTGCGAGATCGGCTGTGGGAAGTACGGTGCACGAGTGGGTGCCGAGATCTGGAGCGGTGCGGTAATGCCTGGACGGTGACCGGGATCTCGAGCGGTACCGCGAGTACGACCGGTACCTTGATGGGAACGGTACTGGGACTTGCGAGCGAGGCCGCGGGACCGGGATCGATGGCGAGACGTGAGCGTCTGTGGGACCTGGACCGGTCCTGGATTGGGACCTGGAACGACGAAGTTCCATGGTGCCGGGCCGAACAAGGTTGTAGAAGGGCCGGCTTGCCTATAGACTGGGGGACCCGCACGCGGGGTGCCGGGGTCGAGGCAGCTCAGGCTCCGTTAGGGCGATCAGGTCTCGTGCTGCGGAGAACGCCTCCGGGTGGAGGGCATCGATGAGCTCAACCGCGGCACATGCCGGGAGCTGGTAGGCACCGGACTCGACGGCTCTTCGAGGCCGGAATCAACAGTGCGGCGGACGTCGTGCCCGCAGCAGATGGTAGTGCCGGGCGGTCCGGTTTGGCTAAGCGCTCTGACTGCGGTGTGGATATAGCCGGCCGCAGGAGGCTTGCGCTTCTTGCCCAAGGCGAGAGCGCGCGTGTGCCGGGCAGAAGCTGGTGCCGGAGATTGGTGACTCGGCGTCTTCGCGGAAGGTGTGCGTTGCGGTGCCGAGGAGGTGCTTGTCCCGGTTGCCGCAGATCGGTGCCCGAGGATGGAGGACCGTTTAGCGCTGCCTCCATCAGTAACTGTTTCAGGCGAACGTCCCGCTCCTTTTTAGTTCGGGGGCTTGAACGCCTTACAGATCCGGCACTTGTCCGTTAGATGAGATTCGCCCAAGCACTTAAGGCAGGAGTCGTGCGGGTCTCCTGTGGGCATCGGCCTATGGACAGGCCGCGCACGGTTTGAAGCCGGTGATCGGGCATGATGCCGGGTACCAGGGTAGGGGAAGGGCTAACCCCCGATCCCTTCTAACTATCTACAAAAAACTAACTAATAGAACGATAACTAACTACTAACTACTGTTAAAAGTTCAACTATATACAAAATTCAAGAGAAAGAGTGAATTGCTAGGGAGGTGGAGAAACAGTTAGACTGCGCTCCACAGTTCCAACGACCGACACAGGCGAAGAAGGAACTGAGGAGCGGCGGGCCGGCAGGGGTATATATCCGGCGCCATAGCGGCGCCACTTCAGGGGGCGCCCTGCCAGCCCACCGAGTGTTGCTAGGGTAAAAGTCTTTGACGAACATGCACGCGGCACGCGCATACCTACTGGAATGGATATGAGCAATCACTCGAAGAAGAATCATGATTACAAAGTTAGGGCTGTTACAAAAAAACTTGAATCTCATTTTGCCATCTCCACTCCTACAGGGTTTTTTTAATGCCATCATCATCATTACAAAATGAGGGTTACTTACCTGTTCTTAGAAATGGCTCTGCACATCCCACCTATGGTGTGGTGCCCTGCACTAGCACCTTCTTCTGGCAGAGGCAACTTGAGCACTTCTTTGGCCTCCGCCTCTCACTTATGTTCTGAGGGCAAGGCTACAAATGGGGAAGAGTACCCTTACCCCTTCAGTTTCTTCCACCGCAGCAAATCCAGAGACACAGAACAAGCAATACTCTCACAAGTCATTCTTAACATAAGAGACAAACAGCTGAAATGATTAACAAAAACTTAGATGGTCAGAACTAAGAGGCAAGAGCCCTTCTGGGATCCAAATTATGAAAGACAGATTCCCCTTTATGAGAGTGCAGTTGGGGGGGGGGGAGGGAAATCAGACACCACCTTAAGAAAGAATCTGGGACTGGCTCTTAGAACTACATTGTGCTTGTGAAAGGGAGATCAGCCATGTGTGTACTTAACTCATTCTCCTGCCTGCTGACAGCAATAATGAAGGTCATTCTGAGAGATAAAGCAAACACTCAGGTTTGAAGGGTGATTTCATCAACATAGCCAAAACCAGAGTTAAGGTCCCAAGGCAGGCATGGGCTCTCTTAACTGAACCATGAACAAACAAGTCTACCATCTACAAGCTTGTAATATACAACTGGCTGCCAAGTAAACACTTAATGATCAGTTAGATAATCCCTGATACTTTAAGTGAAATAAATAGTTCAGAACACAAGTAAAGGAAGCCAATACAGGCAATAAGAACTTCTCTTCATCCATGCCTGAAATCAGGACCACTTCAGCTGGTAAGTTTCTAGTGGACTACTTTCTAGCATGAACAAGTATGTCTTGCATGGATGAGGTACATGACCTCTTCAAGAGCAGACAAAGAGAAGTCTGGTCACTCACACTATCAGGCAGAGATGTGGGTCCAGATGAAAGCTTCTGCCCTCCTGCTGTAACAACATACCTGGAGACCACAGACAGTTGCAGGAGATGCTGGTGTAGCCAAGCCTGGACAATGAGACTCATCCTTGCATCTCTTCCTCACTAAAGTGTACACATCAGATCCTTCCCCCAGCCCAGAAGGAAGGCATCTGACACAAACTGTCTCTGCCTTCTCTAGAACAGAAAAGGCAACACTTCTTGTTGGACTTTGTTGTGAACATCTGGCTGACCCCAGCTGGAAAACATAGCCTGAACCAACTGATCCTTTAGGGACCATGCATGATGTGTCTGAAGTCACTGTCCAGGATGGGCATGGGGATTGAATAGTACCTCATCGAGTGCATTCATTCTGACTAACCATCAGTCTAGAGCAGCTATGATATTCTGAGACATGGCGATCAAATGAAGACTGTCCCCGCTTGGCCTGTAGAAGTGGGATCTCTCTTTCTCAGACAGGCAAAGTCATGTAGGCAGGGGCTGCCATAAGACCCATGAGACTCAGGAAGATCTTTACTCTCTGAGTGGGACATCAGTGAATCTTTACTAGGTAATGGCTCATTTTGAAAAATCTTCTGGCAAGAAACTCTCCCCTCTACTGACTTTGGTATGGTGCCAATGAAGGGACCCTTTGTGCAGGACATACAAGATTGACTTTGGCGGCTGCTCCTCCTCCTCAGCCCAAAGATCTGTGGAGATTGGTTGTAAACACACTATGGCTTAACAGTTCCTCGCACACACCAGCCTTCAGTAGCCAGTCTACACAGAGGTACACAAAAATACCCTGATTCTTCAGGTGAGTCGCTACCACAAAGACAAACGTAAAAACACTGGGAACTGTGGAGAGGGACAGTGGGAGCGTGTTGGACTGAAATGGCATCCAGCCACCACAAATGGAAGGTACTTGTTATGATTTTGGTAAATCAATATATGAAAATACACGTTCTTTAGATTAGCAGTTCTCAAACTAGTCCTTAGAGACTACACAGGTTGCACTCCCCGCCCCCAGCCCAGACAGGTGATGCTTCCTGCCCAAACCAACTCCACCCTGACTCACTTCAGTGGGCCACCCAGCCTGTCTGGGTTGGGGCTGGGGTGCAACCAAAAAGTGCAGCATCACTGCAGAAGAGAGATCTACCCCTGCCATCAGAAGGGGCTGCCTCACACCCAATGTCTCAATAACAGCAGCAGCTAGTTAAAGACACAGACCATTGCTATGCCCTGCTACATCAGCACATCAGGGAGCAGGGCCCAGCATGAGAGAAGGCAACCTTCTGATCACCAAGGTGTTGCAGAACCTGACCTTAGCTGTGCGTCCAGATCAGTTTCTTGCTCGCAGTGCTAGATCTGAGTCCCCATGTGGACTGGGTAACAGAAGGACAGGAGAGTAGCTCCTTACAGCACAGCTCCAGTTTGGGATTGTTTCAGTTAAGAAAGCCTGGCACACGCAGCCTAACCCGAAGGCCTTTCTCCTTCTGCGCTCTTCCTCCTCCCTGAGCGGTGTGCACAGCAAGCAGACGAGGGTTACGCACAGCACAGCTAGCCCCATTCTTGCTCAGCCTGAACAGAGAAGGGATTACGGTGGCTAGAGTCAACGTATGGAACCCAATCTTCCAAATATGCTTGAATAAGTCCTGTAAGTCTAATACATACCGAGCACACCCCATTGCACAAGAAAATAGGAGTAAAAACCCTGACCCTACAAGTATTCAGGCACTGCCCCGACTGGTCATATCAGAAGCAATATTTCCACTTGTGAGTCACTTCATGAGAGCTGTTCCTGAAGAAGGAAGAGTAGAGGGTGCTGGGGAGGGGAAGTAATCTTTCAAGTTGTATACCACAGCTCCTTTCAATGATCTCTAGGATCCATTGATCATAGGTAATCTGTCTCTATGTGCTGATGAAGTAGGCTAGCGTGTTTCCAAATAAAAGCGTGTATCAATCCTGACTGACCAGTTCTTGATTCCAGATCATCTTGTTGCCTCACAAAGAGGATGGTGATGATGAAGCAGGTTGTTTAGGTTTAGACCTGGGTTTAAAAGGCCATACTGACTCAGATTGCAGTAGGTAGAGAAGGGCCTCCTTACAGATGGAATTAAACTCGAAGAACGAGCAGTCGATCTTCAATTTTTCCCAACAACTCATCTTTTTGCTAAATAGTCCCTCCCCTTCAAAGGGGAGATCCTTTAACATAAAGCTAGTGTCCACAATTAAGGATGAGGAATGGAGCCATATGTGCCTCCTATCATAGTATACACTAACACAGGATCAGCAGATAGTGCTCGATCTATCGGGGATCGACGTATCGTGTCTCGTCTAGACGCGATCATCGATCCCCGAACATGCTCCCCGTCAACTCCGGAACTCCACCAGGACAAGAGGTGGAAGCGGAGTTGACGGGGGAGCGGCGGCCGTCAATCCCATGCCTCGAGAACGTGAAGTCGATCTAAGATACATTGACTTCAGCTACGCTATTCTTGTAACTGAAGTTGCATATCTTAGATCGATTCCCCCCCACCCCCCCAAGTGTAGACCAGGCCAAAGTGTCAAAGGAGGCTTTGAGAGAATGCTTAGCTACCTTCTGACCATCTACTAAAATAGCACTAGCCAACTTTCTTCTGTTGTCTAGCAAGTCTTATAAAAATAACATCATTTTCCCCATAGAGAGAACTGGTAATGGGCCACGACCGCTTGGTTATTCACCATCCTACTAGCGAAAGACAAGGAAAAGAACACTTTTCTCCCCAAATTGATCTTTTTTTGCCCTCTTTATTGGCAGGTGCTCACTCTGTCTGCCCAGATCTTGCCCTACTGCTGGCAACAGCTACCACCAAGGAACTGCACACAAGATGAGTGTGAAAATAAGAAAAAACTTTAAAGATTGTCTGAAACAGTTTATTCACCGTTCTGGAGAAAGGTGGACAGGATGCAGTATGGCATCACATGTATTTACCCAACTGTAGCAATCTATCCAACATGGGTAGGACTATCCTACTCACAGTTATTGCACTGAGGATATTGAATACTGGTTGAGAAGGTTCTTCCACAGTCACTACAGGTAGATTCAAGGTGGAAACTTTGAGGTCCATCTGATCATGGAACTCATGGCATCCTTGTATAGAGAGGAGGCTGAAGTCCCCCCCCATATTTGTTGGGTGATAGGACTGGTTCATAATCAGTGTCTGTCTGCTCCTGTTCAAAGAGCGGAGCAACTGCTTCATCCTCTCCCTCGGGCAAAATTTCAGGCTTCACTGCCTATAGCATCAGCAGAATCCGAAGAGCTGAAACTGAGGGTCTCTGGCATGTTGGGACCTTAGCAAATGAAGATTCATCCATAGGAAGAATAGTTGAAGTAGTCAACTGTGACGGCTCCCAGGACAGCAACTGGGGTTCAGGAACATGCTGCGTGTGTGAAGTCCAAAACGTGGCTTGAATGACACCACTAGTCTCTGCATTTTCTCTCACTCTTGGTGGAAGTCTGGATCTGAGACAGTGAACCCAGGACAACAACAGATCTGCTGACGGATGTGAGGAATTGGCTCCTCATGGAGACCCTAAAGGGCTCCTAGGAGGAGGCAGCATAGGAGGAACTCTGAAAGGTTCCCTCCCACCTTTTATCCTTTTCTTCCTGACAGGTGATGAGGAAAAGGATCCCTAGAGTTCGGGAAGCATGTCTCCTCTTAGAACTTTTGCATTTCACACTTGGCTCTGACACCTGCAGTGGCACAGAGAGGTGACCCTGGGCTGCCGTGGTGACAGAACTCTCTATAACCGAAGCAGCAGTTGGAATTGGCACAGGAGCCAAAACAGGAACTAACAGCAGACACAATAACTGAGACAACACCAGATGCAATGCTGTACTCAACTCCATCTCCATTATTACTAATGCTGAGAATGGAACTGGTCTGCATTTTGGGGCTGTGAACATCCTTGTGCCAATCAGACAGATACCATAGTTCTGATGCACAGGCAAGGCTAATGGTGGCTGCCTTGTCCTTATGTGTCTCTCTCTTTGGTGCCGTGATGATCAGTATTGACGATCCCAGATCTGACCCAGTACTGCAGTACATCCTTCTAGATCTGAAGAGGGTTTTGAGGTTAACTCTGGTCCTGCAGCTACAGGATCAGAAAGCTGTGAGGCATGAGGTACGGTACTGGCTAGGATGAACAAACTGGCTTTCAACCTCTTCTCCAGAACCAAGGCAATGGTATCTTACCACTTGGCCTTCTGTTTGGCCATGTGGGGCCTCAGAGACTTAACAGATGGAATCATAAGGGACTAATCCAGTCCCAATAGGCAATGTGGCCTATTGGAACTCTTTGGTTCTTTGCTGATGGAGCCCAAGGGAGGTGAAACTGGACTTCGACAGTGGATCACATTACAGTTTGGATCCAGTGGGTCTGGCCTTGAGGAATTCCTTCAGGAGGATGACATTCAGGTGAGTCTCCCTCTCCTTACAGGCTCTGCGAGTAAAGGTTTGGCAGACTGAACACCCAGACAGCAAACCACCTTCTCCCAGGCACTTAAGGCACTGCATGTGGTTGGTGGATGCCAGAAAGATGGCCAGGCAGGAAGCACATCATCTTAAATCCTGGCTTTTAAATATTTCTTCAATTCCATTGTAATATAAAAATTAAAAGAATCACTAACAGCTAGCACTGTCTAAGAAAAAAGAAGCAGCTCCGGCAAAACCAGAGAGGTTCACATCTGTTTGTGGAAGGGACTGAGATGCTGAGAGTGCTCCATCCCATTTACAGTCTCACACTCAGAACATTGGTGATGCTGAGGGGAGGGACGAGGATGTAAGAATGCTCTAGCTGACACGCCTACAAGAAAGTTTAACTGCAAGGCACCACAAAATGGCACAAAATCTCTAAGTGGGAATACACAAAGACACTCAAATTATAATCCCTTCTGAACTAGAGAATTCATTTTTTAATATTTCTGCTAAACTAGCAGTAATGAAGAATAACAGAGAAACTAGTAATTAAACCTACAGATGAAAGGAAGTGAGGTAAGAACCCAGACATCAACAAGAACACACATTCATCATAAACAAACCAGGGCAGTCAAGAAGCTAAGTACAGCAGTTTTATCTGATGATATCACAGAATCTAAAGGACAGGGATGCGATAATCCACCTCTCTGCCAACACAGGATTTTTTCCTAGTATTGTAAGAACATAGGAATCGCTACGTTGTCCAGTATCCTCCAACAGGCCCAATATCCAGCAACTGATAATGGATGCTTCAGAGAAGGCACAAGAACCTCCAAAATGGACAATTATAGAATAAGCTAGCTCTTGAAGTTTCTTCCTCAGTCCATTGAAATATTGGTTTTTGTCCTGTGTAGATATATACCAAGCAATGGGCCTTCTACCATTTCCCTAGAGGAAAGCATTCCATAAGCCTGTAGTTCTTGTTAGAAATATTTTTGTGATATTTATAGCCTAAGTACTGCAGTAACACTAAGTTTACTCCTGGAGGAATTCTGCAACAAAAAATTAAAAATTCTGCGCACAGTATTTTCAAATTCTGTAAAATTCTGCATATTTTATTTATCAAAACAACAATATAATCACAACTGGTTTGATTATTTTTGGTCATTTATTTCAAAATACCTGTCAGCAAGTAGGTCTGTAACAATACAGACAACCAAGATTCAGATTCAGAAAATGTTTTTTGACAAATAGATTCCTTACTAGGCGTATTAATACAGAACTCTGAATAATAATTCATTTAAACTACAATACAGAACCATATTTCCCGCACCCCGCAACAGCACTGCAAAGGCTGGGGAGAGTCGGGGAAATGGAGGAGCTGAGGGAGAGGGAAATAATTGCTGGGAAGGAGCCTGGACTTGGATGGCTGTTGGGTATGGGTAGAGGAAAAGTATGAAACAGGGTTTGGTTTTGTTTTTTTGGGGGGGGGGGGGGGGGGGGAGACTATTAGGGAGCTTACCCCATGCAGACCCTGGCTGACTCCTAGCCTTTTCCATTCAGTCAGGTACGCATGTCCCTCCACTCCTACTCGGACACTCCCTCCCTCCATCCCCATGTGCCTTGCACCCCCTTCCCATTTTCATGTATCTTTGTGCCTCCACTCAGCCATTCCCCCAATCACCATGTGGCCCTTCGCCTCCACTCGCATTCAGCCCCTGCCCCACTCTGTTCTCCCCCGCTAGCCCTTATGAGCCCATCTGACCCCACCACACTGTCTCCCCATAGCCCCATCTCCTGACCTGGCCCTACAGGTACTGTGAAGAAGGCTCTGCTAGTTCTCTCTCTTCCCTAGCTGGCTGGGAACGACTTCTATGATCTATCGCCACAGCGCCCTCTGGTCAGCAAAAGGTGGAACTGCAGCAACTTTTCAGCACACATTTTTCTGCGCAAAAGAATTAAAAATACGTGCAGGTTATTAAGTATGCATGTGCCCAGTGGCACAGAACTCCCCCAGCAGTAACTGAAGTCTTCTAGACAGCAGTTCAGTGCATGGCAAGCTGGGGTGTAAAGCTTTGGTGCTCTAGTCTGCTGTGCACTAGCTCGCTGTTTGGACCCTACTGCCTCACGCTGGAAGTTCTGTAGTATGCACTGACCTACTGCCGACAGCAGTAGGTCAAAGTACAGGAGGAGACTTCCAGTGCACGTCAGTAAGCCAGAGCAGTGGTTCTCAACCTTTCAAGACTAGTGTACCCCTTTCAGGAGTCTGATTTATCTTGCATACCCCAAAACTACTTGCTTACAAAACCAGACATAAAAATACAAAAAAAGTGTTACAGCGCACTTACTGAAAAGTTACTCACTTTCTCATTTTTACCATCTAATTATGAAATAAAACTAGAATATAAATATTGTTCTTACATTTCTGTGTAGTACAGAGTAGTATAAACAAGCCATTGGCTGTATGAAATTTTATGCTTTTTATGTAGTCCATTGTAAAACTAGGCAAATATCTAGATGGAGTTGATGTACCACATGGAAGACCCTAGGGTACCCATACTCCTGGGGGTTGAGAACCATTGAGCACTGCAGATTTATCTCCTGGCTTGCCACTAAATTACTATACAGAGAAGACTTTAGAGGCTCCAACTGAGATAAATGCCTTATTATGCTAGATAGTTTACAAATACAGTGTGTGCTGTGTCCTGGGCCTGAGGAGCACATTCTGGATAGGTATGACTGAGAACAGGTAGGAGGGGGAAAACAGAAGCACAGTAAGGCAAAATAACTCACCCAAGTGCCACAGAGCAGGTCAGTTGCACAGCCAGGCCCCCAACTCCCAGTCCAATTCCCTATCCACTGGATTGTGTGGCCTCTGATCTCATCCTTACTATTATTTATAGACCTATTTAATATCCAAAAACTACCACTCCCTATTGGTGTGCAATATCCGTGATATATCTACCCTTCAAGATGGTTCTCAGGCGCTCTCCTATTTTTGTTCATTTCTTCTCGAAAGCATTGCTGCTCTGTGACATTGTGCTTTTTAATTATTCCAATGACACCCAGTTACATTAAGTTGAAATCAAAGGAGATGCCCCAAAATGAACTCCAACATCTCAGAGTACAGTAACTTTGCCAGCAAAGCTTAGGGATCCCGGGAAAAGGAACGACAAAGATCCTCCCAGCTGCAAATCTCTCAAGGACCCCAACAGTATAAATTCCCTCCTACACCCCCCACCACCAATGAGGCTCAACACCAACTTTTTCCTCGTTCTCCCAAACACCTTTCACTCCCCTCTCTCCCACCCATCAACCCTCACAAGCAAAAACCACACACTATCCTCCTCTCCAAGCCTATGTCCCACCTCATGCCCACTTCCCTACACAAGGTTCTTCCCCAAGCATGTGTTTCCCCGCATGTATACCTACCTTCCTTCCCTCCATATCCCATTGGTCTGAGTGTGTCGTGAGTCTGTCACCCTCAGATCGCTTCTCTGAACATCCTTCCAGAGGGGAGAAGAAAAAGAAGCTGCTGCTAAGCAGGGGAAGCACAGATCAGTCTCCCCTCTGGAGCTGGTTCAGGCCCCTTTTCTGCACTTGGAGCCTGTGGAGGGAGCTGTGGCTCAGAAGCATCCCAGCAGGGGACTACAGCACTAAGCAGCAGGATGCTGTAACTGTGGCTAACTCCAACTGGTCCAGCCAATCAGTTCAAAAGAAACTGTTACTTACTGTAACTGTGGTTCTTTGAGATGTGATGCAGACATGTATTCTTAGGTTTGTATGCACCCAGCACACTGCAGCCAGAGAATTTTGCCTAGCAGTATGTGCAAGAGGTGGCGCTGCCTTGACCCCCCCACAGTTCAGGAGCTGGAGGGTGGGCTGCGGAATACACATCTGCATCACATCTCGAAGAACCATAGTTACAGCAAGTAAACATTTCGTCGTCTTCTTCTTCTTCTTCAAGTAGGTCCCTTCCAACCCTGATATTCTATGATTCTAAGCAGATGCAGCTGTCTATTACACTTAGGTGACTCACAAGCAATACGTACAGGTGGCGAGGCTCAGAGTCTATCTAAACAAGGATTGCAGGGCTGCCCTCCCAAAGTTTGTGTCAGCTCTGGATGATGTAATGACATAATGGTTTGTAAATATATGTATTCAAGATCACGTTGCAACCCTACAAATGTTCAATGTTGAGATGTCACTGAAGAATGCTATTAACGTAACTTGCGCCCTCGTAGAATGAGCTCACACCCGCTGACAGGGTGCAGTCAAAGCTATTTCATTTGCGGCCTTGATACAGGATGTTATCCACTTAGAAATCATTTATGAAGAGACCACTTGCCACTTCATACAATCAGCATATGACTTAAACAGATGGGGCAAAGCATGGAACGTTTTAGTGCTGACATCTATGGAGAAACAGCTCCTCCAGAAATAAATGAGACTTAGGAAAGAACACAGGTAAATATGCCACCTGGTTCAAACGAAACAGACCACTGTAGACAAAAATTTGGGGTGCAGTCATAAAGTCACTTGCTCTTTGGAGAACTGCGTGTAAGAAGGCTCTGCCATCAGAGCCTACAACTCTCTGAATCTCCCTGCAGATGTTATCACCACAAGGAATGCAGTATTCTGACACAAAAGGAGAAAAGGAACAATGCCAGAGGGTCAAACAGAGGTTCCATCAAGGCCCCTAGGACCCTGTTAAGTTCCTATAGAGGAACCAGCTCTCGGATCCGAGGATGGAGACAAGCCCTTTTAAAAATCTTGCTAGAGTGTGGGGGATGAAAAGCTGAAATCACTGCCAGATGCACCCTCAATTATCCAAGTGCAAGGCCCCACGACTGAAGATGCAGCAAGTACCCCAACATGCCCTGGATAGAAGCCAGCTTCAGCCGAACTCTACAGGCCAACAACCACACCGAAAACCATTTCCATTTCACCAAATAGGCCTTTCTCGTAGACAGCTTTCTACTATTGAGTCTCACCTGCTGAACCGCCACCAAACAACGCTCTTCCTCATTCAATCACAAAGCAGCCATGCAGTGACATGTAGGGAGCCAAGTGCGGGATGCAAGGTGTGATTCCATGTTAGCAGGCTGGGATAGAGAGGAAGGGATATAGGAGGCTGAACTGACAGCGCGAGATCAGAGACCCAACACTGCCTCGACCAGGCCAGGGCAATGAGCTCGATCCACTTTCAGCTTGAGGATGACCTGTAGAATGATTGGGATTGAAGGAAAAGTGTACAGGAGACTCAAATGCCAGCTGATACAGAGGACATTGGTCAGGGAGCCTGGACTGAAGCCCCCTCAAGAGCAGAAAAGACATTTCCTGTTGTCTCTTGTAGCCAACAAGTCGATCATTGGAATGCCTCAACGTGCAAAGATGACCCACAGGACACTTGCCTTTAGGGACCACTCCTGACTCAGGGGAAAATTCCTCCTGAGATGGTCCACGAGATTATTCTAAACCCTGGGCAAGTGACTAGCTATCCGAGTGACATTCTCCTCAAAGCAGGCCTGGTACAACCTGACTGCCTCTTGGCAAAGCACCTTGGAGTATGCTCCCACTTCCCTGTTCACATAATACATTACAGTGGTATTGTTGACAAGTACGTGAACCACTGAGCCCAACACAGTCCAGAAAGGTGTAATAGGCATCGTAGATGGCCCGAAGCTCCAGCACACTGATATGCAGTCAGGCCTCCTGCTCCAACCACTGAACCTGAACGTTCAGTGACCCGAGATGCGTTCCCCAGCCCATAAGGAAGGAGTCAGTGACAACAGATCTGGTTGGTAAGGGCCAGACCAATATACATCCTCTGGAAGTGTCCACCACTGCAAAGAGTCCAGGATCAACAGAAGACAACCACCAATCTGTCTAAGGGCTAAGAGTCAGATGGTAAACTATCTTGAGTCACATCTGAAGGGGGCGAAGACGTAAACTTGACCACCTGCATGCAAGCCAACATGTGGCCCAAGAACCTCAGGCACATCCAATTTGTCATGAAAGGCTGAGACTGTAGACCCAAGCAAAGGTGATGAATTGCCAGAACACACACACTCAAATTCAGAGTCTATTCGGGTCCCAATTAACTCAATTTTCTGAGTGAGAACTAAAGTTGACTTCCTGGTGTTGAGTAGAAGACCTAGACAGTCAAGTAAGTGCAATGTGTATGTGAGAAAATTTCCTCCCTGGACCTGCCCCTTGTTGTCCAGATAGGGACGCCCTTCTTTCTGAGGAATGCTGCATAATGTAAAAACCTGGAGGGCAGAAGAGAAGTCGAAAGTAAGCACCATATACTGAAAATGGTGCTCAGCCACAATGAACTGGAGCAATTTTCTGTGGCTCAGAAAACTGCCACATGAAAATAGGCTTCCTGAAAGCCCAGAACAGCAAACCAGTTATTCTGAGACAATGCGAGGATAATCGATAGAGCGTCTACTTGGAACCTCATGTATCTGATACATTTGTTGAGGCTCTGAAGGTCGAGAATAGGTGTTACCATTCCTTTAGATTTGGGAACCAGAAAGTACCAGAATAGAAGACTTGATCCCACTGTCCTGGAGGAACCAAAGCCAGTAGAGAGCAGACCTGCTTGCAAAGCAGTATCTTGTGAAAGGGGTGTCTGAAGATGAACGGGGAGGGTGGGGTTGAGAGGAACTGGATCGCACAGCCCGATCTAATGGTGCTTAGGACCAAGGTGTTGGTGGCAATAAGCCCCAAGCATTGTGAAAATGAGTCAGTCTGACTCTGAACTGAAGGGATGGAGTAAAAGCTGTGGTGACTGAACCACTGCTCTGGACAAAGGAGTCAAAATGGGCACTTGGGAGTACAGTAGAAGGATGTGTCGAATGGTTAAACCCAAGACCTGAATGTCTCCTCCTCTGGGACCTAAGTCCCTTTCTGGGGCAATCTTGCTGTCTTGGGGGAGCGAAGGCTGCCCAAAGGTGCACTATGAACAGTATTGCTGCTGCTGACCACCATAGTGGTGCCTTTGCACTGCTGGTGTGTAAACCCTAAAGGAACATAGAGAAGTCCTAAAATCTGAGGAGTGCAGAGTCTCATCTGTCTCTTCTAATGAGAACTCTCTGCTGTTGAAGGGCAAATCCTCTACAGCCTGCTGCACATCAACAGCAACCTGAATTCTGCATCCAGGATGTCCTCCTCAGGATGTCCTTGGTCAGTCAGCACCAAGGCCATTGCTCTGGTCAAAGCGTCCACGACATCTAGCATGGACTTCAACCATGCCTTTGCCACCAAGCATCCTTTGGTGATGAATGCCCAAAATTCCACCCTGGAGGCTTCAGGTCTGCAAACTTAAGACATAGACGTCCAATTCACAAAGTCATATTTGGACAATGCCTGCCATTTCACAATCTGCATTTGCAAGAAAGAGGAGGTATAGATCTTCCTACCCATTAAGTGCATCCTTTTAGAGTCCTTGTCCTTAGGAGTGGACTTAAATCTGCCTTGCCTCGTTCATGAGAGTTACAACCAGGGAATTTGGTGCTAGATGGGAGTAAAAGTCCTTAGATCTTTGCATGGCGACAAAATGTTTCTTCAAGCACCATGCAGTAGGTGACACCAAAGCCAGTATGCTCTAAAGAACCTTTGTTGGCTCTAGGAATACATCATTAATAGGGAAGGTGACTCTCCCAAGGGCAGATGGCTGCAGGATACTCCTGCAGAAACTCTAACTGAAGGTCCAAGGAAGCAGCCACATGCCACAAAAGGTCCTGGTAGGCCTTTAAAGTCCTCAGGCACTGAAGGAGAGGAAGAACGAGGCACTGCTGAATCATCTGGAGATGAAGAGGCAGTTAACTGTGCCAGGGCCAGATACCACTCCTGGACTGGCAGACCTGGACAGAACAACTCCAGAGGTTCTGCAAAGGCAAGGCTCAATGATGCCTGAACCTGCAGTGGATCAACTGTCCCCACAATCGACCTGCCCAGTGATCTCCTCTTAGAGCACAATGAAGAGTACCACCTCTGTGACTAAGGAGCACGCCATGGATTCCATGGAGGCCATTGGGCATACGGATTGCGCATTGGTGGCCAGTAGGCACTGGGCCAGGGGCCCCCATTCTGACCATGAGACGAGTACCAATCTTGGACCCACAGTGCTCCATTAACGGTCCCTGATGTGGGCCAGGTGACAGAGAGCAGGAGAAAGAAGATCCCAACCTCAACGCCAAGGAGTCTCGAGTTTCCAGGAATAAAGGTGGAGCCAGCCCTAAGCAGTGCGAGTAAGCAGTGTGGCTCACAACGACCAAAACAAGGGAGGAAGTAGTGGCAATGGTGGAAATGGTGCCAATGGCACAGAGTATAACTCTGTTGTTCCCAGTGGCAGAAGCAGCGTTGACTCCAACGTCCGGGGAAGTACTAAAGTAGCTGACAGTGTCCAAGTGGAGAGTGATGAGCTCTACCACTGGCAATGCAGAATGCAACAGCACCTGCCCTACTTCCACTGACTGCAGAAGGGAAACACCAGGCTGCAGTGCTAGAGGACCCAAACATTCAGCAACCTGGCCAGCCAAAAGGGCTATAAACAACATAATTAGAGAAGCTGTCAGCCTAGGGTAGGTTTCTTGAACAAAGGCGTCCCAATAGCTTCCTTAAAGATGCTGATAACCTGCTCTTCCCTCCCTCTCCAATAGAAAGTATTGACAATCTCAATCAGCAATAGACCCATTGCTTCATTGCTAGCCTTCACCAGCCAAGTGCATGCTATGGTGGAGTCAAAGAAACCTCTTTGGTTGTTAGAGGTGTGCAGGAGAAGACTTCAAAAATTGTTCATTCATAATCATTACAATTGTACAAGACTTCTGCCATCTATGGTTCTAATCATTTCCCCCTTCCCTCATCATCATTTATAATCTATGGTGGGCCTTTTGAACTTGTACAGGATCTTTATCAAAGGCTCTCATAGCACTTGAGGACGGTAAGTACCTTCCTCCTATAGTAACTGATGGGGAAATTGGGATACACGGAGGGTCCATGAGTTACTGAAATTCACACTGCAAGTCAGCAGCACAATCTAGATTATAACATGACTGTACAAACCACTAGATATGGGGTAGGCAACCTATGGCACACGTGCCAAAGGCAGCACACAAGCCGATTTTCAGTGGCACTCACATTGCTCAGGTCCTGGTCACTGGGCTGGGCGGCTTTGCATTTTAATTTAATTTTAAACATTTTAAAAACCTTATTTAAGAAGCTTCATTTACTTTACAAACAAAAACAGTTTAGTTATATATTATAGACTTATAGAAAGAGACCTTCTAAAAATGTTAAAATGTATTACTGGCATGCGAAACCTTAAATTAGAGTGAATGAATGAAGACTCGGCACCCCACTTCTGAAAGATTGCCAACCCCTGCACTAAATACACTGACTCCTTGGGAATTTCTGCCTGCCAGCATCAAGGAATTATGAAATCATCACTCCACCTACCTACATTTAACAATGTAACATATGACTTTAATGAAGAAGTCAAAGTAACCTCCGTTCACTTTATTTGAACTACTGGGTGAGTGGGTGAAGGGGAAAAACGTCCTTCAAATCTTGGGTAGTAGTAACACGCAGTAAGTAAATACAGAACATAAAGATAGTGTATTTATTAATGCTTTATCTTTTCCTGTAACACATTAATAAAAATGTATAGATCTTGTTTCTAACAGAAGATTTGGTTCCTAACCTCACTCCAACATACACTTGTCAGCAGTTGGATTCCCTGCATTCCAATCAAAGTGGATTATTCATCACCGTCAACATTCTCAAAGCTCTGTTTATTTTTACATTTGTTCATATGGTTAAAAATTTAATTATTTGAAAATCCCTTTCAAAAATTCACCATCTTAACAGGTTTTATAATGGGAGATGATGTGGGGTCCCGTGGGGTTGCTCTGTAAATACAGTACATATATAAATGATTTGTGGAGCCCACTACATAAAGTGGGCAGTATTCCTTGACCTGCCAACACTGTACATTGTCATTACATTTTAAAATGATATACATTTCAAATGCTAAGTAAAACTGTGGTGTCAATGGGAATGTTTTATTTAAATATACTTTTCAAGCCCAAATACCCTCCACCATCAAAAAAAAAAAAAAAAAAAAGCTATAAGAAAGAGCATCTTTCCCTAATTTTGAAGAATAAAGGAAGGATTTGGGGAAATGGGAAGAAACAACACATCTAAAGATGTACATCATCAAAATGCAAAAAAATACATTTCAAATTATTTGCAAAGCTTTATATTGTACTTGGGGTATTTGAAAAAATAAAAAAGACAGTAAGTCCCACTTACTTAATACAAAATCATCCAATGAACAAAATATAAGTGCCAAACTTTGAGAAAAGTGGCATTGTGAAAAAAAATCTGATGAGCATTTCCCCGTCCCCAACACATTAAGTAAAATAAAACCCAACACCTTTCAAACCAAAATGAAACTTGAGAGATTGTTACAACACTGTACAGTTTACTCAGAATTAAGATTTTAAGTTGTGGGGCGAGGGTGGGGCTAGTAGAATAAATCACACTCCAAAAGGGATTGTTAACACAATATGTGGACTGTAAGTAAAGTGCATGAAAGGAAGCCTGCTCAGCTAAATGAAGTAGACTGAAAGATCAGAAGTCAAGGGTCATTCACCAGAGCGGCAGCAGGCCCGAAAACCACACTGCAAGTTCTGGCATCCACTGGCGGTTTCAGCATGAGGACCTGCATAAAAACAGAACAAATGTGAAAGGAGGAAAACAGGGTTTTGTTCACCTTTAGGACTGTCCTGGCAACCTGGTTATTTACAAATTAGCTAATTTTGCACCAAGGAATGTAGGTTTAGAATAGAAGAATTCTGAAAAAATCTTCATCAGTATCCCTGCGTAAATGCATCCCACTGAATACTTAGGATTTTCCACTGGAAAATCTTCACAAAATAAATTTGGCCAGTGCCTTAGTCCCACCCAAATAACACATTCAGAGATCACAAATTGCAGGCTGATATATGCAAAATTTATGGATCAGCAATTTTAATGATATCCATTCTGCCAAAAACTAGCAGTCAGGAGTGGGATATTTTCAGAATGCACATTTATCCCCCATTTTTAAATCACTCAGGCAGCTTTGTTAACCTTGTGGCACTATATACACACCCATTCTTCAAAACTACTTCTGTTTATGTGGATGCAGTTTTTAGCCTGGAACTTTTTCTGGGAAATGCTTCCATAATTAGCCAGGCCTCTGAATTCTCACTCGAAATTCAAGATCATACAGAAAGCATCTTCACCCTTTGGAAGACGCTGTTAGATCATGATTTGTCCCCAAACAAAGCATACAGAAGATTATTTGCTAGTTTATTTAAATTTTTTTAAAAGAAAAAAAAAACTAGGGCACTGTCAGAATGCAAAAATAAATTGAAAATATATCCCTGGTCTACATCAATAACTTAAAAAACCTGAAATGTAACTTTACCCAACTTTGAAGGAAAAACAATCTTACAGCTAGCATATAAAACGTATGTAGTCATACAAAAACTGTAGAATAAAAAAAATGCAAACCAGGAATACTGTGGATCTTAATGGATTTTCAGATTGATCCCCACACACAAAAAAAGCCATCATTTGTTCGTAAGTTATACATTTGTATTTCTCTCAGGCAGAAGTTGTGTGAATTCAGATAGGGAAGTTTTCAACTAGCAATAATCACGCCTCGGATTAACCTCATTGGCTATGATACTGCCACTGCGCAAAGCTTACTACTACTGAAATTCTACCAAACATCACTTACTTTCACTTACCGTTACACCTTTAAATTAAAATATCAAAAATAGCATATAACACAGAAAGTAATCTGACTGCATTACCTTTCACACTACCGGATTTCCTCTGATATGTCTGTATTATTTTATTTTACCCTTTCAGAGACATGTGCAATTGTTTTTCCATTGAGATTCACTTAAGTCTGGCTTCCAACATAATGCAACCTCACACATTCAGTTTAAATAGTATGAGATTGTGCAAAGCTCTCCAGAACAACCCACCTCTTCCCCTCAATACACTGAAAATACAAACAAAAACACGAGATGTATTTTTAATACATGTTAGAATATGATTACAGTCAGGTAAGTTATGCACTGACAACAGCATTTGAGTGGGTCTGGCATCATTTGATCTCAAGCAGTAACTTAAGTCAGAAGTAATGAGTTTCCAAGTAAAATGATTTCTGCAGGTTCCAGCACTGAAAGCAAAACCTGGTGTCTGGAAATCTGTTTTCTGCTTCATACTGTACACAAACAAGCAAGAACCTGAAGTAAAGAGTTTAGCTAGCATTTTTATTCATGCATAAGGCAGAATAAAATCCACGTGACATGTCCGCAGGATACTGGCTCCACGGTGCTGAAAACAAAAGTGTGTGTTCATCAACAACCAACAGGTATCACTGGGAAGACAATGAGCTGAAAAGGTAAAATGACAAAGTGCCATTTTACAGTAAATGTTTCTGATCAGCTTTCTAATCACTGTGCCATATTTTGATCTTTGAGTTTTAAGCGCTGAATGCAAGGGACCCTCTAGCTTTTAGCAGTGGAGGAGGGAAACAAAGTGTCTTCTGGATAGTTGGTCGGAGGAAGAAGAGAACATATTGTGGGCAGCAGCACCTTTAAAATATGTACCTATTGCTTTCCTGGCACTGCCCAGAGGTAAAGTCTGTGGCCACCCCAACACCACACATTTTAGAAAAATCTCTGAACCCCTACCATTACTGATAGACTTTGTCTGAAAGAACGTGACCAGAACCACAGGATTCCAAGTGAGACCATACCGTTGGTTTATAAAATGACATTAGTATACTTTCAATATTGTTTTCCAACCTATTCTTCATGCACACTAACACTGCTTGCTTTTGTACCCAAGTAGTTACAGTTAATTTAAAACCGAGCAAATACATGAGGAGTTCCAAGTGTTGCTTCCAAAGTACATTATCTTTCATTTGTCAATACAATTGCATCTGATGCTGCATTCCCCCATTCTCCTCGCTTTGTTAAGTCCCTCCGAAGTTCCTCAAAATCTCCTCTATTCTTAACTAACTTAAATAGTGTCATCTGAAAATATTACCACCTCATTATTTTCCAAATCATTAGCAACTATATTAAAAACAAGACTAGCCCCAGTCAGTGGTGGATTAGCCACTAGGGCAACATGGCCTGGGTCTAGGGCCCCGGGCAATCGGGGCGCCCGCACACCCCACCCAGAGCTCCTACTGGGGAGCAGGGAAAGCCTCTATGCCCTGATCCCATTTCCCTGGCAGGAGCACTAGGGGGAGGGGAGAATGAGGGGGACTGCAGGTGGAAGGCGTGGGGAGGGGCCCCTACTTGCTCTGGCCTAGGGCCCCACAAAACCATAATCCACCTCTGGTCCCAGTAACCTTGAGGTACCCTACTAACCTTAAGCCATGCTGAAAATTAACTCTTTTTTCCTATTCTGTTTCTTAGCCCTTTCCTAATCAATAACAGTTATTTTCCCTCTAACACTATAAGTACTTCATAGTTTATTGAAGGTCTTTGACAAAGTGAAACAGCTGAAATTCCAATTAAGTTATATCTACTCAGTCCTCCTATACTGACTCTTTGCTGATATGTGGCTCTGGTGTGGGCTGTTGACCCGAACTGGGTCCAGACACTGCACGCTGAGGCCAAGCTGCTCAGGGCAGAGTCTGGCTGGGGAGACTCAGACACCAGGCGGAGAGTAGCTTCCACGAGGAGGGTCCTCAAATGGATGTCTCGCTCTTTGCGTTCTGGGACGAAAGTTGTTACAGATATGACACTTCTCCTTCACATGTGATTCCCCCAAGCATTTGAGGCAGCTGCTATGGGGGTCACTAACAGGCATAAGCCTGTTACAATCAGAGCAGGGCTTAAAACCCAGAGACTGGGGCATGCCCCGCCTGGGGCGAAGTCTCCGCTGGGACTCTATCTTTAACTACGCTACTTAATAACTACTGTAACCAAACTATTTAGAAAGCCTTTAGGCTCAAAGACTGAAGCTAGTCCTTGCGAGGCAAGAGAAAGGTGCTCCAACTAACCACCATGGGCAGTAAGAAGGGATTGAGAGGGCACAGGGCCGGCCTGACGCATGGGCGTGGCATTCAAGAGGGCACTGCAGCCAACCCTACAGATACCACTAAGGCAAAAATCTCCAAAAGCCATGCATGTGGGTGCACACACACCTAGAATGGAATCATCATAAGCAAGCAGTCGAAGAAGAATCCACAGATTCTCTCCCATTCTTCCTGGGTCTGATATACTTAAAGAATATCTTGTTTATTTGTTTTTTTAACTAGGTTCACTATATGAGTACCATGTATGTGTGCTACTTGCTCTTCAAATTCCATCTTTACCTTCCTGATTTCAATCTTACATTTTATCTGCCATAGTTTAGGTTCCTTTCTATTGGCTTAATTTAGGCTGGATTTCCAGTTTCTGAAGGATCTCCGTTTGGCTCAAATAGCCTCTTGAATCTTGCCATTTAACCATACAATTTTTTTTCTGGTATAACTGAAGTGGTATAAACTCCTAGGACTAGCATGGATGCAATTGTACCAATACAAAATTTGCATGTGGACCAGGTCTTAAAGTGAGAATCTGAAAACTCCCAACACATCTACAGAACTGATCCACTGCGCCCTCTGCAAAGATCCCCCAAATCAAGTGAGTGAAAGTCTCTTGCAGTGGACAGGCAGCACCACATCTGAAAAGAGGTTGTGATTGAAAGTAAAGCCCTTTGAATGCCGTAAATGACAAAGAGAAGTTTGTATCATTCACAATGTGATAAATACCATACTACAGAGTCCATTTTTTGTGTTGAAATAGACTGCGAATGAGGATTTTTCCAATATGATTCCAGAACACATCTTCCCCCAAAATAATCCATGATAAAATGATGAGAAGAGAAAGTATGAAATACCTAACAATCTATAGACATGCAGAGAACAGTTATTTAATCTCTGTGCAGTGCTTAGAAATATAGTGCTACATATGTGCAGAGTATTACTAAATTAAAGCAACAGAAATTTAAGATGATGCAGATGAGAAGTTATTTTAAACAAACAGTTTAGTTTATTGCCAATTATTAATTTTCCTGCAGTTACTCTGAGAAACATCAAAGTCATATAAGAATAACTTCAGCAATCACAGAACGCAAGTCTCTCTGAAGTGGAATGTAGGACACTGCAACACTGTTAAAATGAAGAATACAATATCTAACAAACTGCGGAGCAGATTTAATGAAAGAATGTATTATCCAAATGAGAATGCTGCTGGGACATGATGGCTAACTCTTTGAGCCCTTGCACTGGGTAAAAAGATTGTGGTCTTGATTATGCTCAGCTAAGGACTGTGGTTCTCAACCAGGTGTATGATGCAGAGGTCTCCCAGGGGGTACATTAAGTCATCCAGATATTTGCTTAATTTTACAACAGGCTACATAAAAAGCACTAGCGAAGTAAGCACAAACTAAAATTTCATACAAAGACTTGTTTACACTGCTCTATATACTGAAATATAAGTACAATTTTTATATTCCAGTTGATGTATTTTATAATTATATGGTAAAAATGAGAAAGTAAGCAATTTTTCAGTAATAGTATGGTGTGACATTTTGTATTTTCATGTCGGATTTTGTAAACAAGTAGTTTTTAAGTGAGGTGAAACTTCAAAACTCAAGACAAATCAAAGTCCTGAAAGGGGTACAGTCATCTGTAAAGGTTAAGAACCACTGGTATAGGAGATCATTAAAGATTCTATGACCCCTCTCCTAAGAGTAAGAGCAATTACATTTTGTCTCCCTAAATTACCCCTGACGTAGTAATTGTTTACACAGCATCCAAAAACATGCTGGATGCTTTACAGAACAAACAGAAGGACATAGATTATAAAGATCTTCAGGGCAGAAACTAATTTTGGATATGATGCAGTGAGTGAGGGTAAGGACCAGCATTAGAGCAGTAGGACTGCAAAATTTCTGAAGCTTGGGCATGTACATCTCTGTGCTACAGTAAGAAGTGTTTTTTGGTTTTTGGTTTTTGTTTGTTTGTTTTTTTTAATGAATAAGACACATTTTTTTTTTGTGGGCAGCATAAAAGAGCCAAGACTTAATGGGCTGGGAGGAGTTGGAGATTATTGTGGCTTGGCAGACTAGATTTGGGGAAGTGTTCAATACATTAGGGGGTGGAAGTGGAAGAAGACATGGAAAGAGCGACATGAACAAGTCATCTCGGCCTTACGGCTAAGATCAAGTGTAGGAGCTAAGATCAAGTGTGAGTAGTCTCTTGGCTTATCCAAGGCCGTGATCAAGTGTCTTGATGTTTTTGGTCTTTTAGCCTCAAGATGAAAACCTTGTCTGTGTCTCTGGGACCTTGAAGTAAAAATATTATCAAGGTTGGCATCACTGACAATGAGCAAAGAGAGGGGAATGACATAAGCAACTACCTCAGAGATGTAGAAGACAGGTTTGCACAGGCCTTTGAAAAAGACATTGTGCAGAACAGGAAATCACTTAGGAATTTAAATGGGAGAGGCTGACATGATCAGAACAGCTGACAAGGAAAATCATTTTAGCAGATGCATCCTGAATCCCATGCAGAAAAGCAATGAGAGCACTGAGGAAGCCTGAGAAAAGACAGGGTGCAGTAGCTGAGATGCAGAGCGCAAGTATAAAAATGTTAAGTATTGTAATACCAAGCAAGAGTGGATTTTGTTAAAATATTTAACTTCATCTCCAGTATTAGGGCCCAATCCAACTCGAGCTGAGGTCAATGTAATCTTTCCATCAACTCCAAGGGAAGTTGGATTAGACCCTCAACTTGTCAGTTTAGCTTTGCTTACTGTTAAAGCTCTGCCAAGTTCCACCTCAGAGCTAAAGTAACATGCCTTCAGGATGAAAAGCACTATACAGATGAAGTTACATATACAAAAGACAGAGTGAGCCAGTGGGGACTGTTGATTTTTAAAGAATATTTAAATAATTCAGAACCATCAAATCATGCACAGTTAGCTTATATAACTGTGTGATGTCATCAATATTACCCTCAGTCACCTCTCCTGCCCTCCTCTTTTGTTACACTTACTTGTGGCATCTTGACTATATCAGAGTACAAGCCATTAGGGACAGGAATCATGAGTTCATATGAATTTGTACTGTACCAGGTACAGTGAGATTCAAGACTGACTGAAGTTTTTGGGGGCTATCAAAATATAAATAATATAGCACACTCACTAGTTCATCTAATCCTCAAGATTCCTCCCTCCCACCCTTGTTTAGCCCCACCAACCAAGGTAATAGCAAGAGGAGGGTTAGAGGATTGAGCAAGTATATATCTATCATTCTGAGACCATAACTGCTCACATTTTAGAGAAGTGAAATACTCCTCTATGTATTATCTAAGGACCTATTTGTCCTTTATAGCAAGTCCTCAAAATCCACATTTAACAAAGACAATAGTGGTGAAGAAATCTTTACAATATATAATTTGCAAACAGTTCAGGGAAGATGACAAAAGCCTTTTTTTTTTTTTAAACAGTCATAAGACACTCATTCTACTACACTAAATTTATAAAAATATCTGCATCTGTTCTCTAGGTTCAGCACCGCTCAGTGCTATCCAAGTAGGTATATAGGGTCACTGAAGGTAGCCTATATCTATCTATTCACTGTGCCTTCTCTGCCTCCTCATTAGCATAAAGAGAGCAGAAGTGGATGCAGGTGTCAGTGCTGAGAACAGGCAATGAAGGTAACTAAAGTAAAAATGGGAAAGTCAAACATTCCCCTCAGAGAAACCCAAACCCTTCAATTATACTCAGTTACAAGCCAACCATAAAGTTTCTCTGAAGTGAAGCTGGAACCTAATTCGCTGTACAAAGCCTAATTTACTATCTTGGTACCACTGTGAGCTAGAAAGGGGCAAAAACAACACAAAGCTAGCATCACATCTTCCACAAAGAAGGAAGTGGGTCTTACAAAGCATCTCAGCATAAACAAAGTTAGCACTGACCACAAGGGAAGGAGATGCCCTGTGTGAACACACATACATCAGTGCTCTAGTATTATGGATTGTTCTGCACATTGATCAACATGATCTCTCTCCTCCATGCTACTAGCACTTAGCTTTAGTCTCATGGGCCCACATGACTAGTGTCACTACCATAAGAAAGGAATCCCACTGAGGGTTTGGGGTTTATTTGGGGGGGATTTATTTGGGGGTGTTCATTGTGCTGAGGATAACCGATAAAACAGAGAGATTTCCATCCTTTGTTACTTACATTTAATTTAGATGCAAGATACAAGGAATCACAAATATGCTTCCTTAAGTAATATTCACCTATACAATAGGTATGCTCTCAAACTATTTGAAATTTTTAAAAATCCAGTGTAACAAACACAGAAGAAACTGAGGCAAAGGCTAACCTGATAAACTACAGAACTCACTGTTATACTGCAAAAAAAGTTTAAAAAATTCTCCAAATCAAAACCTTGAGCCCCAAAGGTTATCATGTACTTTACAAAATGACATTACCGTTAATGTTGTCACAGTAGTAAAAGTGTTCATCGTTTAAAGAAGGACATGCAGCAACCAAATCCTGCAGGCCCACACCAGTTATAGTAAGACAACCCGAGAGATTAAGATGTTCCAAATGCGGCAGTCCTCCTCCCAGGGTCAACGCCCTATGATCAAAGAGAAAGTCAAGACATGTTAAGACAGAACAAAGAACTGGATTGCAGTCAACGCAGATATTTCAGCTGCGTTGCCAAGTTCATGATTTTCTAAAATCAAGTAATGTTAGCATTGACACAAGGGAAGGTGATGCCCTATGTTAACACCCTATGTCAATGCTCAAGTATTCTTTTTATAAAAATCAAAGGAGTTGTTAATGCAGTGGTCAGCCTTTGAACTTGCCAATTTTGTATTAAATTAGGTGAGATTACTTCAGTATTAATACTATTACCTGAGCTTCCCCTGCTTATTACAAGGAGTGCCTACTGCAGATGCTAAAGCAAAGTTATTATTTAAGACAAACAAGAAACCAGCGCTTCCTTTTTCTCCTCCTTACTCCAGGTCCCTTTTTTGCCACTCTTTTCCTTTGAAAGGGAAGCTCTGGACTGTCCAAGCAACCAGGCTGAGTGGGCTGGAGTTCTGCCTTACAATATTAGAGCCCGCACAGACAAGAACAAAATTCTTCATTCAGCGCTGCACCAACATCTGAACTCCTGTTAGGGCTCAATCCAGATAGTAATTGTCCAGTTGCCCAGTTGGGGCTAGAAGTCAGCCTTACTTTTTCAGAAAACCCAGAGCCAAACAACATCCCCCAAAAACATTACTTTAGCCAGAGATGCTCAATTCCATAACTTGTGGAACTGTTCCCAATTTCTTATCCCCAGACAGTAACTTCCAGAAGTTTAACTTAGATTGTGACCAGGTCCTCTTGCTGCACAAGACAAAGGTCAAGTTCCTCTACGGAACCCATTGATTTGCACACAGAACCTTCATTCAACATTGGTGTAGTCTCTCATTTTTACAGAGGACAACAACTTTAGAACTGCACGTCTGAGCTTAACTCAAGTACTGTTTTTAATAAGACAACGTGGCATTATTCCCTGAGAAACAAACCTTTTTGATTTTAAGAACAGGTGATTCCACATTTTATAACAAAGCTGATCTTTGTGCTATTTTATAATTTGTTATTGGATGACAGGCACTTAAGAAGTGAACTCAATGGATGTTTTGTCAGAATAAGAACCACAAAATTAGCCACTGTGTATTAGATTCACCCTAGCATTTGTTTGGTGCACAAATAGTACCACACTGCAAAGTTCAGGGCCAGATTTGAACTTGTCCTAAATCCAGGCACAATAAGATAGAGGGTTTTGATTCAGTGCCATCATTGGTATTGTGTAAATGTTTAATTCAATATACACACATTTATGGTGATATGGTCAAAGACAGACAGAGCAGATAGAGCAAATGATATGTGCTCCTTTTAATTTAATTTTGTAAAAACTGAAATTTTACGTTTTTAAACAAGAATAGAAAATATTACACATACGCAATAAAACTAAATTAAAGTCACTATTGCAACCCCAACTTTTAATTATTTTAAACAGTGTATTTTTAATGCTACATTCATTTAGGTTGTAGTGTTCAATTATCTTATTAATGTGAACCTTTATACACTCAGTTTTAAAACCTGTATTCCTAATGCTGTATTTAAGAATCTATATGCTAACTGAAACCAATGAGAGGAAGGTGTTGCTCACACTTCTGAAAATCAGGCCAATGGGAAAATTTTAAAACTCGAGTGACACTTTATATCATGACACCTGTATTTGCATGACTTTATAATAAATCTTTAAAATGTGCAGTATGATGTAGAGTGGGCCGCATGCGGCCCGTGTGGGCTCACTCTGCAGCCCGCGGGGCGTGAGTAGGTGGGCTCACTGTGCGATAAGTGGCGGGTGAGGAAGGGGGGCTGAAGAGGCGAGCGGGCAGGCAGTGGCGGGGGGGCAGGTGAGCTGGCAGCTGGGAAGGGGGGCTGAGGAGGCAACCGTGCAGGCAGTGGCGGGGGCTGAGGCAAGCCGGGGACGGGGGGGAACTGAGGAGGTGAGCGAGGAGTCAGTGGCTGACCTGTTCTACTGCTCTGGTCTGGCTCCCATCCCCTTTCCAAGGGTTCCAGCTGTCTGGAGGTGCTGCCTTCCACAGTCACACCTCTTTCATTCAACAGGGCAATTGATTACAAAGTTGGGGGAAGATCTTATTCTCTGTCTAGCAAAAAGACATTTTTCTTTTACCTTAATTATACTACCTTAGGGGCCTGTTACAACATATTACCAAGGTTCAATACCGCTGTTTTGGTGGGGCAGCGCTGGGGAAGGAGAGTTTGTTTCCACGGGGCAGGCGGTGCTGCGGGGAGGCGGAGAAAGAGTATTTCAGGGGGGCTGGGCAGTGCTGGGGGGTTGTTGTGTTTCAGAGGGCCTTGGCAGCACTGGGGGGGGTGTTGGCGGGGCTGGGGGTTCGACCCTCAGCTGTTTTCTTTGGGGTAACATGGCCCTCACCACTTTACGAGTTGTGCAGCTCTGGTGCAGACAAAAACAAAAAATGGCAGAAACCTTATTAAAAAAAGCGACTGATTTAAAGTTTTCTGCTGCATCAGTGGTTTTCCGTCTTCTCCAAAGCAAGGCGTGTTTGTGTTTAAATTATTTATGTGTTTTGATGTTCCTCATGAAAATAGAGAAAGAGCTCCTTTCCCATCCTGTCCTCCACTCAGACAGAGCAGCAGCAGCAGCAGCTCATAAGTCTGGAAATACTGAAGGTCTTAGGAGATTTTTTTTAGTCTTCGCTAAACCATAGGCACCAAGTTTATAGATTCATAGACTCTAGGACTGGAAGGGACCTCGAGGGTCATCGAATCCAGTCCCCTGCCATCATGGCAGGACCAAATACTGTCTACACCATCCCGGATAGACATTTATCTAACCTACTCTTAAATATCTCCAGAGATGAAGATTCCACAACCTCCCTAGGCAATTTATTCCAGTATTGGTTGCTTATTAGAAAGCAAAGAAGGTGGGTGAGGTAGCCTGTGTGGTTTGAAGGTTTATCTCTCTCATCAAGAGAAGTTGGTCCAATAACGGATATTGCTTCACTTAACTTGTCTCTCTAGTGATCTGATTGTAAGAGGTGAGGAGCACTCATTGCTCTTAGTCAATGGAAGGATGGGAAGAGCTTTTCCAAACTAAATAAACCCAATTCTTTCAGTCTTCCTTCATAGGTCATGTTCTCAAGACCTTTAATCATTCTTGTTGCTCTTCTCTGGACCCTCCCAATTTCTCCATATCTTTCTTGAAATGCGGTGCCCAGAACTGGACACAATACTTCCGTTGAGGCCTAACCAGCGCAGAGTAGAGCAAAAGAATGACTTCTCGTGTCTTGTCTACAACACACCTGTTAATGCATTAAGTTCTTAATGTCCATGTCAAGATTCATTTGCTATGCATTACAGATGCTCTCCAGGTTACACAAGACCTGACTTACACAAATTCACACTTACAGAAAAAGTTCCATAAGCCAGAAATAGGATTTTCGAGTTGCGGAAATTTTTACATAATGTATGGGTATACGTTTTCGAGTTACGCAAAGTTTTCCAGAACAGAATGATTGCGTAAGTCGGGGGGCGTCTGTATATATCATCTCACACACAACTTGTTCTTGTTTACATACAGTTTATGTCCAATACTGTATCTGAACATTTTTAAAGGAGACACTACTCTAGCTTTTCAGGTTTTCACACAGTAAGCCCATGAACCAGCCATGAATCTCTTGCTGAAGATGTGTATACTTCTAAGGATTGGATTCCAAGACCCATATAAAACTCCTGTCCACAAAATGTTGATGCACCTTCAGACAGATAAAACAACGTATCTTCTGGGGATTCAAAAATTCTTTCTTCCAGGGAAAAACTAATTTTTAGAACAAGTGCCACAAAGCCAAAATTAAATTAAGCCATAAAACATGAAAAGTAACTACATAAAAGCTAAGCTTTAAATTTCTCCCGCAATCACTACCAGGAAAATGTTATGTCGATCAGGCTATTAAAATTCAGTCATCATGTAACTGTCCCTATATGTCTCTGAACAGGGAGCACTTTGCATTAATACAATTTAAAATGTTTCTTATTTTTATAAGAACGACATACGATCTCATCTTGCAAGCCTAATTTGAAACCATTGTGTAAAAGGACTCTGTTGCCCTCATCCTATTTGATAGCTTTCAAGGAAGAAAAAGCTAGGAAGTTCTCTTCAATGACTGCAGGAGCTCAAAAATGGCTACTTACCTGAGACCATGGTCTGTGATCTGATAACATCCAGACAGGCTGAGGAACTGAAGAACTCGTGCAGTCTCTTGGTCTGATTTTTCACTCCCAGAGTATGCAAAGTCTCTTCCCTCTGACTGTCTAGTCCTTGTTGCTTTTTTACACAGTGCAGAGGACTCTGGAAGTGCTTGTATAGTTCTTAGTGCTGTCCCAGCACAACAAAATGAGTGACTGCAATAAGTAAAGGCAGTAGGCGAACAATGCTGCTGCCAACAGACACTAGTCCTTAGTCCAACAATGTCTTTATTGTAACAGGATGCTGAACAACTAAAACTGGATGCTGGTTCCAACACACAAAGTCCCTCAATATTTCTGCGTCGCCCCACAGCAGCATCTTCAATATCAGCCAGATCATCTGCATCTAGCATCCAGACATACGCAGAGCTGAAACTTTCTGAGCTGACAGGGTTAGTCCAATAGTGCTCACTACCTTCTTCCTTGATAAGAGGTTCATTAGTTATATCATGCAAACTGTACTTCCTGTTGGACTGCATGGTAATATCTTTGTTTCTCCATACAGTCTTTGCACTTCGGTTTCTGCAACTTTTCAGAACTCCTTTGTTGTTGTGAGCTGATAGGATTCCCAATGCTATGGAAATCTTCTCCATAGCCACATCTGTGATTTTCTCACAACCAGACAAATCCAGATGGCGAAGACTCTGACAACAACCAACCCACGACCAACTGAAATCAGAAAAGGATACATTGAACGCACAATTCTATTTATGTTTGTAAACGCTTTTAATGAACAAACATAGGCAGGTAAGTAGTTTTCTGACTTTTGTAGAGAAGTTAGGTATTGAAATTAATTCATTAAGTGTTTATATTACATGTTCCTCAGCTCTGAAGAGACAGAAGAAAAACATTAATAATTTAAAAATATGATTTGGCACTCATACTACAGTGAGATGTACTTTTATAAATGCCTAAAGAGAGTAAGGATATCTAAAGAAACATGGAATGAAATATGTTCAGTAATGTTACTTAAAACACTACATATGGGTGGCAAAATTACAACATTTTAGCCACCAGAGGTCCACAACTACTGTTTAATAAATTTCCAAAATGATTTGTAAGACAAAGTGAAGCTACTGGAAATCTCTGGGTTGAACAATTCTCGGAAGCAGTTCTTGTTCACTATATATATAGTTGCCAAAAGCGCTGTCCTAATCTACTGGAAATTCCCAAGCAAGTTGAACACTGCAAGATCACACAATGGCTTGAGCAAGCTGGCAAAGGTGGAAAAGATACTATACTCTGCCATTGGAAAAATATGGAATTTGGCCCTTGTTTTTAAGTCTTTCAGACTAATAGTTCTTTATATAATTCCTACTGTTACAGTTTTTCAAGTTTGGCTGTTGTTTGTATTAGTGTATTTAATGTATATCCTCCTCTCGATTTCCTCACATTTCACTTTACTAAAGTATTAAAACAGAGGCTATTTGGATTCCAGGAGCTCTAGTAGCATATTTGCTTCACAATATGACTCCATTACTGAAGTTGAAAGATTAGAGCTTGCACTGGAAACAATTTGGTCTTTTGACAATAAAAACAAAAAATCCCACACCTTTTAGCCTGAAATCTCATCTTATTCTTAGGCAAAAGATTTTTTTTTTTTTTTTTACATTAATGGAGTAGAGTCATTTTTGAATTATGGGCTTCTAAAGATGTGCTTATTTTTTCCATTTTTAGAGTAAAGATGTTATTTTTTGCCCACCCATAACTAAAAATAAATAGCCCTGAAAGTTCAAATTTATTTAGATGTACTAAAACACATTTGGGACTACTCCAAATATAGTTTCCTAATTAAAAATTAGGAAAGGTAAAAAATGTTAGTTGAAACCTTCCAAGTACCTTGGCAGGGACGGTAACTTTCATAAGATGCTTGATAACATTTCTTAGGAGTTACAAGCTCTGCAAGTGAATAACTTCCAGAGGGCCAGCATCCCTCATGGAACTTCGATATGGCCTTGAAGAAGCAATGACATCTTTTAGCATGTGACAGAGTACTGCCACCAGCTTGACATTTGAAACAGACTTTAAATGTTGCACTAAGGAATCTTTTGCTCAGATGTTACATGCGCCACCACAACTTTGACAGCTTGTAACCTTCATTAGCCCCTCACTTATGACATACATGCTGTTAGAACATGCAATTTCAGTCCGCTACTGTAGCAGGATCTATTAGTGCAGAACCCGCATCCAAACAAAGTCCCAGTGACGCCAATGGAACTTCTACAGCCTCATCTGTTAAAGTGAAATCAACAGAACTCCATCCAAGCAAAGAGGTCCATGACACCTGATCATAATGCAGTATTTGAACTCTTACAATTAGTGCGCTAACCATTACAGGCTATATCAGCTCTAGAGCTACAGGGAGAAAACCCGAGACATTCTTGACTACTACATAAAAGGAAGGAGACTTACCTTATAGTAACTTGAGTTCTTTGAGATATGTGGGCCCTATGTGTATTCAATGTGGGTGCAAATGAGCTCCATGCGCCCGGGACCGGAAGTTCTTCAACAGAAGCGTCCATTGGTCCACGGCTGCACCCTATGCCTCCTCATCCTCCCAATGAGGGTATAAGGGGCGGAGAAGACCAACCACCTCTCCAGTTCCTTCTCAACTGTGAATCACAAGAGAACTAAAGCAGAAGGGAAGGGGGGCAGGTTGTGAATACCAATAGGGAACACACATCTCAAAGAACTCCAGTTACTATACGGTACACAACCTTCCTTTCTTCTTTAAATGCTGGTGCTTATGGTTATTCACTGAGGGTGACTCCTAAGAAGTGCTCATTGAGGAGGAGGGTTGCAGGAAACATTCTGCACCACAGACTGAAGGATCGCTGAACCAAAGGAAATATCTTCAGCCAAAGCTTACATTAGGGCATAATGCCTGGTGAAAGTATGAATGGAGCCCCAAGTCGCTGCTCTACATATTTCTGAGACAGGAATTCCCTGTAGGGAAGCCACCAAAGCTGCTTGTGGTCTAGCCGAGTGGCTTCTGACAGCCTGAAGTCGTAGGGCTTCCATAAGACCGTAAAAACGGAGGTTGGAGTTGTGGAAGTCTTTGGGAAAAGAAAAATTTCTCCTTTCTTTCTTTCGGCAATAGTGACGAACAATCTTGGAGACTTCAAAGAAAGGGTCTTGTCCCATGCAAGGATAAGACTAGAGTCCTGCATATATCCAGTGAGTGGAGCTATCTGTCTCCTGTGCTATGCAGAGACTTGGGACAGAACACCAGAAGATGAGATGAAATTCAGACGGCAATTTAGAGATGAACTTGGGATGCAACCTCAAAGGTACTTTATCTCTGTGAAAGACCATGCATGGAGGATCTGTCAGAAGGGCCTCAAGCTCACCTATTCTCCTAGCAAAGGTAATCACCATCAGGAAGGCAATCTTCATAGATATGTAAAGACTGAGTGGGACCTTGACAGGTCATCTATTCCAGTCCCCTGCACTGAGACAGGACTCAGTACTATCCAGACCATCCCTGACAGATGTTTGTCCAACCTGTTCTTAAAAAACCTCCAGGGACTGAGACTCCACAACCTCCCTAGGTAATTTGCTCCAGTGCTTAATTACCCTGACAGGAAGTTTTCCTAATGTCTAACCTAGATCTCCCCTTGCTGTAATTTAAGCCCATTACTTCTTGCCCTGTCCTCAGTGGCTCAGAACAATTTATCACCTGTCTCTTTATAATAACCTTTTACGTACTTGAAGACTTATGTCTCCCCCGCAGTTTTCGCTTCTCCAGACTAAACAAACCCAATTTGTTCAATCTTTCCTCATAGGTCATGTTTTGTAGACCTTTAGATATTTTTGTTGCTCTTCTCTGGACTTTCTCCAATTTGTCTATAACTGGACATAATACTCCAGTTAAGGCATTATCAGTGCTGAGTAGAGCAGAAGAATTATTTCTCATGACTTGCTTACAACACTCCTGCTAATACATCCCAGAATGATGTTTATTTATTTTTTTTTTGCAAAAGTATTATATTGTTGACCCATATTTAGTTTGTGATCCACTATAACATCTCTCCTCCCCCTCAGAACCTTTTCTGCAGTACTCCTTCCTAGACAGTCATTTCACATTTTGTATTTGTGGGGACTGATCATTCCTTCCTAAATGCAATACTTAACATTTGTTCTTCTTTAATTTCATCCTACTTAAATCAGACCATTTATCCAGTTTGTCAAGATCATTTTGAACTCTAATCCTTTCCTCCTAGTAGGCAGCAAGAGTCAAATGGGGACTCACAAGTGAGGATGAGTTTCAGGTCCCAGGTCTGAGCTGCTTTAAATACCAGAAGGAATGTCCTTATGATACCTTACAGGAACTTCACAGTAGTGGGGAGTACGAATAGAAAGAACATATAAATAGCCACCAAACATACACTTATAGAACTGATGGACAGACCTGCTGTCTTCAGCGAAAGAAGATATTCCAGGATTATATGGATTCCTGATTCCTCAAGATTTTAAGCGGTGCTGATCACTCCACAGGAAGAATCTCTTGCTATTGTTAAGGATGGATTGGACATTTGTGGTGGATTGGTCCTGCTCTGAACAGGCAATTGGACTAGATGACCTCCTGATGTCCCTTCCAACCCTGATATTCTATGATTCTATGATCCTGTGAATTGGCCATCCAAAAACTATGCCACCAGATAGATAGAAGCTGAGGTGAAGGTGGAAGTGGCTGATGCTGCCATTTTTCTGAGACAGTAGGTCTGGGAACAGTTGTACGTGAATGCACAGGCATGAGGCCAATTGCAGGATGGTGGTGAACCAGAACGGTCTCAGGCACCAGGAAGATATCAGGATCACTGCTACTCTGTCCAGCCTGATTTTCCTGAGGACACAGAGTTGTAAGAGGATGGTAGGAAAGCAGTACATCAGCAGGTCAACCACCACACTAGGAAGGCATCCCCTCTGGAGCTGAGGTCCAGAGCCACTCTGGAGCAAATCTGTAAAGCCCTTTTCATTCCACTGAATTGCAAAAAGCTCCCAGGATGGGACACCTCATTAATGAAAGATGCACAGCGCTACTGATGGGTGGAGCTCCCACCTGTGATCCCTGTGGAAACACCTGCTGAGGCTGTCCACAAGGGAGTTCATTGCACCGACAATAAGTACTGCTGAGAGGGTAATCTGATGAGGGATACACCAATTCCAGAGTTGGACCCCCTGTTAGCAGACTAGGATGGATCTTGATCCGCCCTGTTTGTTTATATAATAGACAATGGTCATGTCTGAGCTTCCCTGGATATGAGCAAACCAAATAAGGTAGGAACATCTTGCATGTTTCGTGTACCACCTGAAGCTCAAGAAGATTGATATGTAGCCTAGATTCCTACAGGAACCAGGAATGCCAAACTGTCTGGTTGAATAAGTGTGCTTCCCATCCCAGAAGAGAGATATCCATGATGAATGTCTTTGTAGGTGGTCTGGAAACAAAGAGGACCCAATGCACACTGTATTCTTGGTCCCTCACCAAATGAGTAATGGCAACACGTTCCAGGGGAGCAAGACCTTCTTGCCAAAAGAGTCCCTACTGACCAACCTCAGCCAAACCCAGAGACCTAAGCAAGAACAGGCCATCATCTGAGGGCTGAGATGAAGTTGGCGACCAGGTCCCTCATTACAAGGAATCAGTCCTGAGGTATGTAGGCCCTTGCCACAATTGAGTTCAATTTCATTCCAATAAATTCCATAATTTGTGAGGGAGGGGGAAAGAGTACACGGATTTTCTGAATTTACTTGAAGCTCTAACGCATAAGATAGTTCAAGTGAAGTGTCTTACTTGCACTTCCTGATACAACCAACCCATGAGCAGACAATCATCCAGGTAGGGAAATATTGGGCCAACTCGTTTGTGGAGGTACACACCCAACACTATAAAGTACCTTCACAAAAACTCTCAGGACCACCAATAGGCCAAAGGGGAACACTCTGTACTGAAAGTATTCTGGGCCTACAGTGAAATGAAGAAATCTCCTGCGAACTGGGCGAATATCCAAATGAAAATATGCATCTTTCAGATAGACGGCAACAATCTGTTCACCTTTGTTTGTGGAGATTATTGAGGCCGGGGGTGTCACTGAATGAAGCAGACATTTAGTTGTTTGGTCCAGGATGGGTCTCCAGCCCCTGTTCTTTTTGGAGGTGAGGAAGTATCTTGAGCAAAAGCCCTTCTCCTTGTGAGAAGTGGGCACAGGATGTCTTGTGCCCAACTGAATTAGGGAGTCCCACTCTTGTTTGAGAATCCTCATGAGAGCAAAAACAACAAGGAGTGAGGTGGTACCTTAAATACTAACAGATTTACTTGGGCATAAGCTTTTGTGGGTAAAAAACCTCACTTCTTCAGATGCACGAGAGGAGTTCTTGAAAAGGGATGAGGAGGGGGGCAGCATTCTAGGATGTAGCCAGTTGAGATGATGTCCAAAATCCATTTGTCCTATGTGATAAGGTGCCACATCAGGAGGAAACAGGCCAGGCATCCACCAAAAGGGGTGGGAATAACAGGCGGTATGGAGACTAGTTGGTGGCTCTCAAGCACCCCATCAAAATGCCTTCTTGGTAGGCAGTTGGGACTGAAGAGAGGAGGGCGGTGGTGTAGAGCGTCTTCCACAATGGAGCCTCTGTCATTTTCCAAGGGGTTCCTAGATCCCTTGACAGAAAAATGACTGAGGTGGTCTGTGGTAACCAGAAACGGCAACCTGGAATATTTCCTAAGGGGTGCCAAGGTATAGATCCCCAAAAAGCAGAGGATAGCGCAAAAGTCCTTGTGAGTGTGCAGTGACTTCTCTATCTTTTCACTCAAAAGACTGTTACCGCAAAGGAAAAATCCTGTACCATCATCTGAACATTTTAGGGAAGTCTCAAGGACTGCAACCTGAAGCCCATCTCATAACCACCAAGGCAGGTATGCAACATGATGCAATATCCACTGCATTGAGAAATGCCTGGAAGGTCAATTTTGGAACCAGATTTCTCTCATCCAGGATGGCCTGGAATTGGAACCTAAATACCTTCAGCAATTTAGAGAATTTCAACAGCTTATTGTAATTCATGAAGTCGTACTTGGACATCAATGCCTAGTAATTTGCTATGTGGAATAGTAAGCTAGCCAACTAAAAGTTCTTTCTGCTAAAGAGATACCTCTTGGTATCTCTGTCAAGAGGGGTGGAACCGGGCCAGTGCAGCGCGCTTCGCTCCATGACAGCCTGTACCACTAAGGAGTTGGTATTAAAGGTGGGAAAACAAATATTCTGCTCCCTTAGAAATGAACAAAGTATTTCTTTTAAGCCCTGTTCAGGGGCAGGGCACAAGTACCAGGTATGTGCCAAAACATTTTACAAAGCTCCAATACGACCTTGTTGATGGGGCACACCACCTTAGAGGAAGCCATAGCTTGGAGAAAATCCAGGAATTTTTGGGTAAGATCCTGAATCAACTGTAGTGGAACCTTAAAAGATTAAGCTGGCCTCTTCAGGAGGTCATGGGACTGCCTGTAATCATCTGGTGGCAAGGGAAAAGCTGGTGTCACTGCCTCATCTGGGAGGATGAAGAATGCACTGCCAAGGGATCCAGTGGTTCCCACTGTTCCTACTTAACAAGTGCTTCTATAGGAACTTGGGCTATTGTTGGCAGTAATATCCAGGATCCTCATATGCTGGCACATGATATTAATCCCAAGAGCCCCAACAAGGTCAGTGGACAGGATCATAAAGGCATGAAAGTGGGCCCTATGTGGGGTACTATTGGTCCCACAGCAATATTGTGGTTTACGAAGACATCCGGAAGACTTCAGAAGTCCTGTTAGGGATGATAGCTCTTAACTGGATTATATCAGGGGAACCATGAGTACTGGATCATTTTCATCTGACAAGTAGGGGTTGTCAGGCTCTTGTAGCCAAGCCAATAGGTATGTAACCAAACCCTGACAAGCTACAGACATGAGCCGATGAATAGTACATTGACAGTGCTGGAGCCTCTGCCTGATGGCTGGAGCTGGGGATTGGCAAATGTTGAGTTGATAGTGTTGGGACATCTCTCAGCAGAATCGGTCTAAGAGGATCAGAGATTCTGGATACACACAGAATGCCAGATCTTCAAGCAGAGTATACTGGGATCTCACCAGAGAAGAGGTGGCATGCATCCTGGTTGGATCTGCCAATGCTTTCTTTGAAGCAGCAGATTTCTGCTGGATTGGTGCTAACAATGCAGAGGGCAAACAGTCCTTTCTGCTTCTGTGCGGTGTTGGATTGGTCCTGCCCATTCAGCACACAATTTCAAGGCATTGGTACCTCTCAGTATTGTTGATAATGGCCTCTGCTCCCTGCAAGGTCTCGATGTACCCTTTCTGGGGCATCAGATGGTGTCTGAGGAAAGGGAGAAATAAATCTCTTTTTGGAGGATTTCTGAAGTGATTTATTCCTCTTCTTCTGAGGGTGTTTACCCTGGCCTTCTTCATACCACCGTTTAGTGGCGTCCTTAGATTTCTTGAAAGACTTAATTGAAGGGCTGCGGTTCTGGAGGGATGCTACCTGGAGGTTCAGATACGGTAGATGTGGAGCAGGAGAGCCCCAGGTCCAAACAGGGCCTCACAGAGAACTCCATAAGGCACCTACAAGTCTGAATTCCTGACACTACCTAGTACACTGAGGAAAGGCATGGCAGATGTCATACCTGAGGGGATCTGTGCTTCCCCAAGGCATTACAGACAGCTCTCGTGTAGGTCACTCAGTGGGAACCCACGGGGGCAGGCCAGCCAGGCTATGAAATCTAGAACATTGGGCATAATAGGTGTACCAAATGGTGGGGGAACGAAGGGAGAGGAACTCACTACCCTCAAACTATCACTACAGCTACCTATCTAAATATAAAATACCTACAAAACTATTTAAAATTTATTTAAGGAACCGATCATCAAGCAGGAAAGTTGGAAAGGTTACAGACAAAGAATGGTTCCATTCCAGACTGCAAGTGGTAGAATGGAACTCGAGAAGCTATTGGCCTGCACGGCCCCAAAACGCTCTTGGTTGGGATCATGGAAGCAGCGAGGGCACATTCGCAAACAGCTGCTGTTTTTCAAGAATTTCCAGTCACGGGCACAAGGTACGCATCCGCACCCACAGCAAATACCCAGTCTAGCGCTCAAAGTAGTAGTAGTAAGTATGGATTACATTCATTAAGTGTTAACATTATTATGCAAGGGTTGCAACTCACTGGGGTTATGTGCAATACTGAAACATTTGAAGTCTTTTCAAAATGTTCCATTCCACAGTTATAAGTTTTGCCTGCCATATTAAGTAGAATATTAATGTTGCTGTAGTTTGATTGTTGGTTATGGATGAATGCAAGTTCTATGTATAATTACTATACTAGTCACTGTATTGCTCTAGGTTTGGTGGTTGTTTTGTTACTGGAAAAGCTATAGATACAAAGTTTTCAAAAGCAAATAACTAACCTTTCAAATGCAGAGTCTGAAATATCAGTTTGAGTGAGATCCAGATGTTCCAAGTTAGGACAAAGTTCCAAGAACTGTCTAACCTAGCAAAGGAAATGAAAAAGAAAATGCAAATAACGTAGACAATTAAAGAGAGTCTCTCAGCCAACATCCAAATGAACACTCATTTGAGTTGCAATTCAACTTCACTGACAATACGGACTCAAGCACACCAATTATATATTATTACTAATTATAGCCTGCACACTCAAATGTATTAGTGCTGAGGATACATACCATTTTGTTAGAAACTGCAGAACTGTAGGCCAGTACTAGTGTTTTCACTGAAGTGCCTACATGTGGGAGAACATTATGAATTAAGCCATGGAGTAAATGCTTTTCCATCTGTGCTATGTTAATTGCAAGTGATTCTTCTGCAGCCTCTTCTGAAAATAAACCAAAAAGAAAACTAAGTCTTTATAATGTATTTAGAGAGATTTATAGAGTTCTTCTCCCCATATCACATTAAATACAAGATTTACAAAAAAAAAGTTACCTACCTCATGCAGCAATGATGGTTCTTCAAGTTGTCTCCCGCATGGGTACTCCACTGTAGGTGTGTCTGCATCTCTGTGCTGCTGATTGGAGAATTTCGTAGCAGTGTCCATTAGGCCAGCATATGCGCTGTCTCTCCTCGTGCTGTGCCACAAGGTTAGTCAGCACACGTGGGCTAACCATCCTAAGTTCCTTCTCTACCACAGAGTCATAAAAGAGAATGCCAAAGTAGAGGGGAGGAGGGTGGTTTGTGGACAACTGTAGGGACACACATCTTAAAGAACCATTGTTACTGCACAAGGTGAGTAACAACTTCTTCAAGTAGTGTCCCTATGGATGTTCCACTGTAAGTGACTCAAGTAGTACCCCTTCTGGAGGACTGGGACTTCAGAGTCGGGTCAGTTAAAGATGACAGTACTGTGGAGCAGAGTATGGCATCGGAGACACTCTCTCCAGCGATTGCATAGTGTTCTCCATGTCCCATTTTGACGCTCTGCAGATCTCTGAGATAGTGACATCCTTGAAGAAGGCAACAGATGAGGAGATTGATCTTGTGGAATGTGTACAGATCAATCTAGGAGGTGGGGGTCACGTTATGAATTTGGGAGCACTGTCTGATGCATTTCAAGACCCACATAGAGAATCTTTGGGCTGATATTGCTGAGCTCCTGGATCTTCCTGACACAGAGAGGAAAGTCTAGGGGACTGCCTGAAGGCATTTATCTATCAAGGTAGAAGGCCAGGGTTCTCCTAGCATGTGGGGTATGTAGTTAATCTCCTTATCATCTTGGTGAGACTTGGCGTAGAAGATTCAAAGGTGAATTGATTGGTTCATGTGAAACGGAGAGGTTACCTGAGGAATGAATTTTGGTTGTGGCCTGACTGTAATCTTGTCTGGAAAGGAAACTGTGGAAGGAGGATGCGCCATCAGACCTGGATCTCCTATCCTTTTGGCTGAAGTAACTGCTATCAGGCCAGCTTTTTTCATTGATAGGTAGGTTAGTGAACAGGTGGCCATGGGTTCAAAGGGGGGGCCTAGTCAGCCCTTTCAGTACCAGGTTTAGGTCCCACATGGAGGTAGGGAGTCAAAGTTGAGGGAAGACGTTTTTTATACCCTTAATGAATCTTTTAGTGGTGGGGTATGATGACAGCACAGAATATCCCTCTACAGGATGGTGAAAGGCTGTAATAGCTGCTAGATAGACCCTAAGAGAGTTTAGGGATAATTCTGACTTTTAAGGGTCAGAGCATATTCTAGAACATGTGGAAGAGTTGCTGATGTTGGAGAGATCTGTTAGGACATGCACCAAATCTGAAACCTAGACCATTTCTGCAGGCAAGTACCTCGTGTGGAGGACTTTCTGCTGTGTAATTGAACCTATTGTACTACCTTTGCAAAAGACACTTCTAGGTCTTGGAATCAAGCCGAAGCCATGCTTTGAGGCAGAGAATCTCCCTGTTGGCATATGGTACGCCCTTCAGCTTGTGAGAGCTGGTGTGGAAAGGTCAGGACAGAGATTGGCAGGCATGTTGCGAGCTGTGTCAGATAAAGGCAACAGGTCTGTCTCGGCCAAGTAGGAGCAATCAGGATAATGTTAGCTCCATCCCTTTTTATTTTTAGCAGGACCTTCAGCAGACGAGGAAATGGAGGAAAAGCATAAAAGAAGGTGTTGTCCCAGGGGAGAAGAAAAGCACCACCCAGAGAGTGCTGTTCCATCCCTGCCCTGTAGCAGTAGCATGGACACGTCCTGTTCTGGTAAGTGGTGAACAGGTCTATGAATAGTGTTCCCCATTGTATAACAAGTCATGGAGTACTGACAAGTGAGTCTCCCACTTGTCATCGTGCAGGAATTTGTGACTGAGGTTGTTCATTATCAAGTTCTGCATACCCAGGAGGTAAGTCACAGACAAAGTGACTTTGTGAGAGATGCACCATTTCCATAGTCTCATTGCCTCCATGCACAGAGAGGGTGAACTATCCCCAGCACTCCCAGTTGCTATGGCTATGTTGTCTGTAGGATCTTTGTATGTGATCCTGTGATCAGCGGGAAGAAATGGGCAAAGACATGCTGACAGCTCTCAGTTTGAGGGGACTGATGTGCAGAGACATCTCCAAAGGTGACCATTTGCCTTGGATCATGATGCCATTTAAATGTGCAACCTTCCTTAGGAGTGATGCTTCGTGGTAAGAACTAACAATGGTGACGTGTGGGAGAAGGGGATCCCTGACACGTCAGGTCCTTCCACCAGTTTAAGGAATTTTTGATACCGGTGGGGAGTGACAGGGGTTTGTCCTGTCTTTAAACCAAACTGAACCATAGTTGGAGGCAACGCATGTGGTATCACTGCTGTGCCTGCTGCCATGTGACCCATGAGTTGGAGGCAGAGTCTGGTCAGAATCTGGACAGTATTGTATGGCGTCTATGAGCAGAGCCAGGGATAGGAACCAGTGGTGAGGTAGGAGGGCTTTGGCCTGTATGGCGTCTAGGTTGGCCCCAATGAATTCCAGGCATTGCACTGGGGTGAGGGTTGACTTCTGGGTCTTGACCTGTAAACTCAGTTCTGTGAACAAGTGTATTGTAATGTTGACAGCTTTGTGGGCCTCCTGGAGAGATCAGACTCTGAGGAGAAAGTCATCTAGGTATGGGTAAATCATTATCCCTTGCGAGCATAGGCGAGTGGCTACCACTGAGAACACTTCGGAAAATACTCTCAGGGCTGATGACAGCCCAGAGGGAAGGACTCTGTATCGATAATGGTCATGTCCCAGAGTGAACCTAAGAAATCATCTATGAGCTGGTAGGATTGAGATGTGAATTGAGAGGCGTCCTAGACATTGAGGGCCAAAAACTAGTCTCTCTGTTCCAATCTTGGAATGACAGTCAATAAGGTGATCATTTTGAACGTCTGAGCCTTGACAAACTTGTTGAGAGCTCTGAGGTCCAGTATCATAGACTTTAGGATCAGAAGGGACCATTATGATCACCTAGTCTGACCTCCTGCACAATGCAGGCCACAGAATCTCACCCACCCACTCCTGTAACAAACCCCTAACCTATATCTGAGCTACTGAAGTCCTCAAATCATGATTTAAAGACTTCAAGATGTAGAGAATCCTCCAGTATGTGACCCGTGCCCCACACTGCAGAGGAAGGCAAAAAACCCACAAGGCCTCTGCCAATCTGCCCTGGAGGAAAATTCCTTCCTAACCCCAAATATGGCAACCAGCTAACCCTTGAGCATGTGAGCAAGACTCATCAGACACACACCCAGGAAAGAATTCTCTGTAGTAACTCAGATCCACCCCATCTAACATCTCATCACAGGCCATTTGGCATATTTACTGCTAATAGTCAAAGATCAATTAATTGCCAAAATTAGGCTATCCCAACATACCATCCCCTCCATAAACTTATCAAGCTTTGTCTTGAAGCCAGATAAGTCTTTTGTCTCCACTGCTCCCCTTGGAAGGCTGTCTCCAACTTCCCTTTCTTCAGGGAATTAGGAAGTAATGAGAGTAGAACTCCTTGCCTCACAGACACTGAGGTACCAGTTCTATGGCTACTAACTGGAGGAGATGATTTATCTCCTGTCCTCAAACTCTCATGAGAAGGGTCCCTGATGAGGGATGGGAAAGGGGGTTGTGGAGGGGCTATGGAGCTGAAATGAATGGAGTACCCAGATTGGACGATCTCTAGAACTCATCAGTCCGACATTATATGTTCCTAGGCAGTGCAGAACATTGCCAATCAGTGGCCAAATGGGTATACAATCACAGTTGGTTGTGTCAGTTGCGGGGAGGGGTCTCATGGCACTTCGACCTGCCTGTCAAATGTGGTGTTTAGATGCAGGGAGTGAGGACAAAGTTTGCGGACCAGACAGTTTGCACTTCAGGAATTTCCCTTTCTTCCTCTGCATTTCATAATGGTTATGAGGCTGATATTGAGCCACATATGGTCTGTGCTGAGACTGGAGACTAAAACGCCCCTTTTGCCCCAATGTATAGATTCCCAGTGACCTGAGGGTAGCCCTGGAATGGTAGCCTAAGGTATGAAAGGAGGCGTTGGTCTTTTCAGCGAAGTGCTTCATCCCCTCAAAAGGAAGATCTTCCACAGTGGACTGCACCTCTTTCGGGAACCCCAACAAGTGGAATCATGGATGTCCATCGCATCACCACCACTGTGGAGATGGGCCTAGCGGCTGTGTCGGTGGTACTACGGACCAATTGTAGCTTTGTTTTTTGCTACTAATTGTCCCTCTTGTATGATGCCTTTAAAGGATTCCTGATGTGCCTTGGGTAATTTGTCAGTAAAGTCATTGAGTTTGTTATAATTTGCGTAGTTATATTTGGCCACGACTGCCTGCTAGTTGGCGACATAGAACTGCAAGATGGCAGAGGAATATGCCGTCCTGCCAAAGGGATGAAGGCGTTACCAGTTGCCGTCATATGGTGTAGCCCTGTACTGGTGCTGCTGTGGATACCGAGCAAAAGAGAGATAATTTGCAGCTATCAATACGCTCACTTAGGGAACTTCCCTGCCCTCTTCTTGAAGGACTCACAAGAGGAGAGGAGTCCCCAGCCTGTTTCTTTGACCCACTTCCCTTAGAAGTTGAAAGTTATGGGGAAGACTCATGTCTGTCAGGAGACTGAGGTCACAGAGCTGCCTCCAGGAAGATAATTTTCTGGTGGAGCTCTCTGTTCTTGCAGGATCCCAGCCAGAGCTACTGGCTGAAGGTGCACTTTTGCTGTATGTGATCCTCACCAAGGCAGCAAATAAACTGAGTGCTCTTATCTGCAACGGATCGCCTCGTTGCAAGTGTGGCATTTCCTGGAAACCCAGGGAGACGGGCATACCCCACTAAGGGGAACAGGCCCCCAGGGGGGGAAGAGGGGACGAAAAATAAAGGGGTTTGGATGGTTTGTGGGTTTTTTAATTTTTTTGAAGGGTTGGAGAAACGAACAAAGAAATAACAACTAGAACTACAACTAGAACTGGGGAAAACCAATTGCAAACTGCAAACAGAAGAACTTAACGCACTGCTAATAGCTATGTCGCTAGCCAGGGCGGTTGAGAAGGAACTGAGGATGGTTAGCCCGCACAGGCTGGCTAGCCTCATGGCACAGCATGAGAGAAAGCACATGCACAGGCACAAAGGACACTGCTACAAGTTCTCTGATCACCAGCACAGGGGGACAGACACATTTGCAATGGAGCATCCATAGGGACACTACTCAAAGAACCACTGAGGTTTAAAACATCTACATATCTTGTGCCTAAAAGAACGTGAATGTAAATGAAAAGTTTAACGTAACACGTCTGAGGATGCACTTTAAAATTTGCTCAACTCTGGGAAGCAGGTTCCAGAGGTGCAGTTTTCTAGTGGTCTATCTTGCTAGCTGTCCTACAGAGAGAAACCCCAGACACGAACAAGAGCAACCAACCCAACAGAAAGCTATTACAACATTGCTCAGGAAGAAGGAAGTTTCTTTCAGATTCTGCACCATTTAGGGTTTTACAGGTTGCTACCAAAAATTCAAAAGGTACATAGACACAAACTGGTAAAATTCAGAATACAGAATGTTATTTGGTCATAATGGTCACCTCATTCCAAAGAATAATACAGCATTCTGTACTAGCTGAAGCTGCCAATTACTTTTTCCATTGGAACTCTGTGTAGAAGATGTTGCAGTAATTAGTTACAAGTTACAATGGCAAGGTTACTGGACCTGGTTTACAAAGAGACAAAATTGCAGCCTCTGGGCCAATAGTAGAGAAAGGAAAACTATTGCGCATTACTGAAGTCAACTGGGCATCCAAGAGCACCTTTATATCTAACAGGATTCTGAGATTAAAAACTTGAAAATAGCAACATACTTTTAAAGTCAATTTTATCTTGGAACTCACATACCAATTGGACACACACTACTGAATATGTCTTCAAGATGGGGAATTTCTGACAAACAGACCAGACTGAAAAAAAACATGGTACTGCCCTTCCACAATGTTCAGTTCATGCTGAACTGAGTACAGAGCTGGAAATGGGATAGCCAAAACAGAGATAGACGCATAATTCATCCAAGCCTTAGTAACACAAATAAGGTAAGATGTTGAAGCTATCATTAAATTGTGGACAAACAAAGTTTGTGTGTGCTGTGTTTTGCATGCTTCACAGATATTGAAATTATGAGACATTGGTTAGGGTGACTGCTTGCTTCTGCTTTGCTTTAGTAAACAAAAGTGTGGTTGCCTAACAAAAAGTAGTACCATATTTGGAAACATTTTATATCCACGTAATATGTAGAGGACATCAACTAACTGCTCAAGAGCCAGTGCGTCTGTGTTCTTCTAATTATATTAGTTTAATCTTAATTCTACAGTAGTTAGTTGAAACTGTCCAAATTCAAAGTATTTTCTGCTAGCCCAAGGTAAAAGTACACATTCCAGATTAAGTGTTTCTTCATTTATTCATAATTGTAATGTATGTACTAAAATCAATTAAGATAAAACTGTTTTTCAAAAGGAAGTTGTAGTAAGATGAAGCCCTGAAACAAACTCTTGTGTCAGAGGGCCAGTCTGAGGCCTGAGGCCTGAACCAAAGTACTTCCAGGCATTGCTAAGCAAAAGCTGGGCTGTGAGCCAGAGGCAGGCCTCACTCACAGAAGTTGGAGAGAAGAAGGTTGTTAGAAGCAGGTGCATTCACATATAAGTGCTAATAAGAGGAACTTGTGCCAAGATGGCACCTGGACACTTCACAGCCATAACAAGGAACAGGCATGTGCAGAGTCAAAGAGGACAGCATGATGGATAGATCTGTTTGACTGAAACAAAGTGGGAGACAGCACCCTAATGAGCCAAGGGGCTGTACCTCAGTACGTTAGTAGGGATGAGTAATCTGTCCTGTAACTGTATAAAAGTAGGTCCCGGAATGCGCATCTTTGTCCAGCCTAGGGGGCAGTGGAGTGTCCCGCCACTGACTGAGCTGTGTCCATTGTCAGGGGGCACATATTCATAGTATGTCCTGTACAGTCTATAGGAAACTATTACTGTGCTTCGTTTGACAATAAACCTGGCTCGGGTTCCTTCACACCTTACTAGAGTCTGTGGTTTTTGGGGGTTCTCTCAGGGTTTGCTGTGTCAGCTATCTGCGCAGAGCCAGGCAGCACACAGAGGGAACACACACGCAGCCAACAGTTATCATCATCGAACAAGAGCAGAGCACCACATCAGTAGCTACTGACAACAGAAGTATCTACATTTGCCTCTGTATAAAATTATAGCTATATGATTAAATCTGAGGGGTTTTGCATCTTCATCATGAAAAGCTGAAAAGGAATTTTGCATAGCAATTTATTCTAGATTATATTTTGCCTACCAGATTCATCTATGTCAGCATCTTCATCCCATTCCTGAAAAGCACGACTTTCATCTTTTCTATTTTTCACCCACTCCTCATCAGGTTCAGTATCAAGGTCAGCTGCAGGACCACTGTACCAGTCACCTACTCAGCCAAAAAAAGGAAATAAATGAAAAAGCACTGTAGGAAACATTTGATCTTTATAACTGAAAACTCCTGCAATTGTGTGTTATATATTGGGTTACAATCCAATGATATAAGTGAAAGATTTTCTGTTTTCTTCAACTGAAATTGAATTGGACTGTTATATTACAAGCATCAGGAAATGTATATGTATTTAAAGTGAATGTTCAAAAGCATTTAGAATTTCTGAGACAATTTCAATATCTCATTAGGCTAACTATTGTTCTATTTCTTAATGAGGACTCTCTATTTTTCATATTTCCCCACTAGGGTCCAGTATGAAAATGCAAAGTAGAACTGAAATAACAGTGCGCCTCATTGAAAAAATTTTTGATTTCCTGTTTCTAAAATCTATAACAAAATAAGTATATTTACATATACACAGTTAATTTAACAATTAGTGTAACCAACAATTGATTTACTAAGCAAAAAAACCTGCATGAAACAAACAAAATTCCTTTCTAATATGAAATCTTCACAATTTATTGGTCATGTCACTTGGTCAGAAGTTGATCAGTTTGGAATAAAAACACTTCCAACAGCTATAGTTCATGAGTTTTCAATTATACACTGCACACATGACTCAGTTGTGTAGAAAACAAGCTTCTTCCCAATGGACAACCAGTTGGATATGATGTTTCTCTTACTAATTGTGGGGAAACAGTGACATGCCGATTGTAGCTTGTCATAAATGGATAGGTAGGTAAGGGTTAAGTTTCTTTTACCTGAAAAGGGTAACCGAACACCTGACCAGAGGACCAATCAGAGAACTGGATTGTTTAAAGTCAGGGGCGGGAATTTGTATACCCGGGGTCTTTGTTGTTTTCTTAGCTATGAGGAAACAAGTCTTCTTCTAATTCTCTCCTAATACTTCTTCTAAACATCTGTAAGTACCCAGGAACCGCAAAGTAATTCAGCTATGATGGTCTTTGGGGTGTATTTACCTGTATGTTAATTTGTTGTGCTGGTTTAATTGGGCTATCTTTTAAATCAGACTGTTTCTTTATATTTTCTTATAAGCAAGAGCCTGTATTGAGTTTCTTAATGCAAGATGATTGTTTTATATTTTCTTTCTTTTTTTCTATAAAGTTTTCTTGTTAAACCTTGTGAAAGTTCTTTTCCTAGGGAGGCAAAGGGAAAAGCCAGGCTGTGGGCTATTTTCCTATTTGGGTCCAGGGAAAGAGCAGACTACGGGGAAAGAGACGAAGAATTCTCTCTGTTCTCTGGTGGTTACAGTTTTTCCCTCATTCCTGGAGCAAGGGGGGTGGCAGAGCCCAGCTGTGGGTATTTTGCATCTCCATTGTCCTGAGGGAAGCAGAAAAGCTGGTTTCTTGGGTCACACAGGTTAGCCGCGAGGCAAGCCTGATAAGGAGGGGGAAGGGGTTATTTTCCCTGCTTTTAGCATCCAAGGGATTGGGAATCTGGGTGTCCCACCAAGGGAGGGTTGGGGACACCAGAGGGAGGAAAGGGGGGATCAGGCCCCATAGATTAATTCCTGATCTGGTGGCAGCGAGAATATCCAAGCTGGTAGTGAGCTTGGGGGAGTTTCAGGTAAGCCCCCAAACTTTGGACGCAAAAGTCCAGGTTTGGGACAGGACCAGACTGGTGGACACTAAAGTCCAGGTCTGGGACTGGACGGCTAGATTACCACATAGCTATCTGCAAAGGAACAGGGGTTTTGTTGCTTCTGTGGCTTGTACCCTTTATGGGAGTCTTGCAATACGTAAAGAGCCTCTAAAAACTTTGTCTGTACAAGAAAAGCCTGCAACGTAATAAAAATATGAAATATTTCACTTTTGCTATACAATTTCTCTGAATCCACTGCAATAAAACTATTAAAGCAGCCACACGATCACCATTTAGAACACAAGAACAGAGAACACTATATACTAACCTTATTTCTGATTACTAAGATGTATTACCAATTAACATAATTGTTAGGTCATGTATGGGTTAGCATAATACTGTTTCATTTAACTTGGGTCCATTCTTGTATATACTGACTTTTCGTCACTACCAAAAAATAAAACATTAAACTAAGCTTGTAGTTGTTCTGTCTATCAAAATCAACTTCTATCACATCAAATTAAGCTGTGTAATACCACCATGACCAAATGGGGCACCTACTCTCAGTTAATCTAGATTAGTTACACAAAATACTATTATATTTTGCAATCTCCAAAATCAGATCCCTGAAATGTTTTCAAAACAGCTGAAAAATTCAATCACCTACCTCTGGCCCACTGAACAGGGTAAAGGTGTTTCCAAAGAGATCCAGTTTTAACCAGTTGAGACCACTTAGTGCTTACTTGACTACATCGACACAACTCCTGAGCGTTAAGGTAACTGAAAATGGTCAGCATTACTTCAGGAGGAAGATGGGTAATATTTGTGGTATGCCCTGTCACTTCAGTTTCTGAAATATAAAATGTATGTGTTAATAAAGGGGTATCAGCGTATGCTTCTGCAGTTAAGTGACAATGACTGGACTCATTTTTTCCCAAGGTGATGCAATGATAAAATGCATTAAAGCTAACACAAGAAAACATTCAATTCGTTTGGTAATAAGAGCTAAAAGAATATTTCATATAAAAATATTCAGAGACACTAGGGGGGAGCAGGTGTGTTTTTTAAACATTCTATGCTATAAATGCCACTGAAGATCACAATAATTCAGTTCAACGCCTACCATTTCCTGTACAGATTGTACAGCCTAATTTCATTTCCAAAGTCTGTCCAAGAAAGGGATCTGAATGCTACTCAAGCCAGGTGGAATGGAAGCAATACTTTGTGGTAGTGAAAACTTATCGAAATAGGCAGAAGCAGGATTTGCACCTTTTAACAGCACGTATGCCTGACTTTGCCAAAACACAAACCATGGCTGCTCCAGGGACTTTTCTCATCTGCAGCTAGCAAGGAAGCTGCAACTAGTCCAGTCCAATGAGGATTATGTTTTTATTACCACCAAGCACTCAGCCTTCTTGACTGGGGTAAGCTAACACAAGCACATCCTCTATGCTTCAAGCCTCAAATCTTTGCACTTGGCTCCCCATCTCTTCTGAGTGCAACTACCTAGTGTAGGTAATACCTTTTTAAACTTCTGAACAATCAGGACTAACAAACAAAACCAAGTAAGTGTCTTACAAAGTGCTCTAAAGCACAGGTATCATATTTTGTTTTTAGATTCTGTTCGTTCCCAACAAACAAGCAGTAGCTTTAATATACCTCATTGTGGGTGAATTTATGTAAAGTATTGTTTAAAATAATTTGTACATAACCACTAGATGCTACAAAATAAATATATCGAGAAATAGTTTCTACTGGCTGGGTAAAGTCTGTGGAATTTCTGTAAGCAGTAGTGTGAAAAATTCAATCAGTAAGGAATCAGATTTTTAAAATGAACATTCATAACAAAGAAAGACTATGAGAAGTGGTACAAATGATTTGAAGGCTAAATATTTGTCTTTTTTTCTTCTACTCCTTAGCTCTAGTCAGAAAGGGAAGGTGATACTCACCTTATATAGGTCTTTCAGACACCAGAACCATAGAGGCAATGCTATTCTTTCCCATTACTTCCAAAGAATAAGATTTTCTCCAAAGGTAAGTGTGTTATAATGGAGTCCAGAATGTGTGCTTCCAGAATGTGAAAACAGTGAATTCTCATAGACCAGATTCAAAACCAGTTCAACTACTTTACCATTCTGAGTATCAGAGACACTAGTTCGTTACGAAAGAAAAAGTCAAAGTGATTTTTCCAGTGGTCAGTGACTTGCTTCCAGAGACTGGAAGCAGGCTACAACTTCTGACCCTTATGGATTCTTACACATCAGGATCGAGCCCAGTCTCGGGTTGTATCCCAGATTTCTAATTAAGTAAGCACAGAAATAGTACCCTCAATTCATGATGTTGGCTTGCAAACATTTAGCAACTGCTTGAATATACTGTATTTCATTTAATACTGAATAGGAATGCATGTGTTTTCTTATCTGGACAATTGGACATCCAAAGACATTACTATGGAAGTGATCCACGGAACTGATCAATTCACCACAGGAATTGCTGATGTCATCGAAGTTAGGCTTTTCTAAATTACATTCATATTCTACAAGCTACCCAAATTTCCAACTTATTCCCATAAAACAATTTGTATATCTAGAAGACATATTTGATGAGGCTAAGATCAGAGCTTCCCATAAAGACTGCACAATAAGGGAGATCACCCTGCAGGGTTCCACATTTAGTATCTTGGTCCCTTTGGGAACACCAATTTATTTGTATGCCTGGAGCTGAGCTTCAAGCCTCAAGTGCACACAAGACTTCAGACAAATGGTATCCCAGAAAACTGTCAAAATGAAAATCAAGCCATGCTGTTTTACATGCCTATTCAGAGAGGGGCAAAGTCTCGTTTCTTGTGTTGAGAAGCTTCCAAAGTAAGTGCAGGACAAGACAGAGATTTTGTCCAAAAAAATGTCCTGTTTGCCATTTCTCTGGCAGGAAAGGAAAATGCAATCATGCACAGGTTCACTTGATTGTCTAATATAAGGTGTTTGTTATTCAGCAAATCTTCCTCAGATGAAATATATATATTTTGCTTTATCTCAAAAGAAAGTAGCAGTGCACAAGAAACAATCAGCAGCAATGGATACCTTCTCCCATTTTTTAAAATGGCTGGAATTCATATGCTTCCTTCAAAAAAAAAAATCACATAACTTCACATATGCTTCCCCCACAAATACACTTTAATACCAAAGCTGACTAAACTGAGGATAGGAAAGTTGTAGAAGTCTTATTAACGGAGTGGGAACTGGGGGTAGAGATGGCAGGAGCTAATTCCAGCAGGCTGTGTGTCTGCCATATCAGATTGGTCAGAGACCAAGATGTATTTTGCATTCTAATACATGATTTTATTCTGTGTCAGCTGGGCCTATAAAGAAGAAATTGATCAGTTTAGTGGTTCAAAGGAAGTCTCAAAACTTGTCACTGTTTGGATTACAGTCTTCAATTCAAGTTTGTTAGATTTTCATGAACTAACTTAAGTAGGAACAGTACCTTCTTTATCCTTGGTAGTCAGTTTCATGAGGATGTGCTGTATCTACTATCCCATTACAATATTCCTGGTGTTGTAGAAAAACACAAGGCTCCTACTAAGCTGACTAGGCTACCTTTTCAGCTATGAGTATTTTTTACATTGAAAATTTTATTGATGCTCCAACATTCAGATTAAACGAGCTACTGGCCCTTATCAAGTGAACCATCCTATACTAAATTTTATAAATGAAAAGGTGGTGTTTCAGAACTGTCCAAATTTCATTCTAAAAGTGAGGATGAAATTACACTGTATTCAGTCATTCATCTTGCAGAAACATTTTTCTGACCTTCTCCTTCTCTGCTTATCCTCCCCTTCTGGCTCCTTGGACAAGGAAGACCAAGGGGGAGTTCTATTACTTGGGATAATGTCAGCTGACTTAACTCTTCTGCTCTCTTGAGGATATCAGCTGAGAAACCTCCAGACCCTGCCTTCAGGCAGTGAAGGCAGGGTCTGGAAACAGACAATACAATCTGAAACTGAAGCATGAAATTAAAAGTTAAACACCAGACTCCGCATGTTTGCTATAATTTGGACAGAGCATTACCAGGGGAAGAACGAGATATGCTTGAATACACACCCACATTGAAACTTCTAAAAACAGCAATATTCTTCCCAACACATCACTGCAATTTTGAAGAAAGACACCATTTTCTAAGTAAAAGCATTCAGCAAATATACAGTGACAACTCTTCACTAGAGTGATTTCAGTGGATTATACTTGCAAATTTAAAATTGCATTTGGTTTAATCAAAAATGGTTCACCTTGATCTGTTTTCTCATCCACAGAGCTCTTCAGATGATTCCAAAGGCTAAGACCTCTAACAAGTTCTGCAGCTTCCTTCTGTGAGCAGTGTTGATCAATAACTTTCTTTTTAATATCCTTCAATTCTTCGTAAGTAAAATATTCCATCAACATGGGCTGAAAAACCTAAACCAATAAATGCCAGTTATCCACAACCAAAAATCCCACACTGCTGCCACGTGTTTAAAATGATATATATATGAAACTTATCTAATTTAATGTTTACAACAGGAGTTACAAAAGGAACAACATGATGCACAGTAATGAATGCCAGGTGAGGAATCTGAAATTCCAGAATTCTAATCCTAAATCTGCAAACATCTGATTGCATGGCCTTGGGCAAGTAAAATCATTGTGGGCTTGTCTAAACTTAAAATGCTACAGTGGTACCATTGTAGTGCTTCAGTGTAGACAACTACCTATTTCACCAGGAGGGAGTTCTCCCATCCGTGCAGGTAATCCACCTCCTCAGGAGGCAGCAGCAGCAGCTAGGTCGATGGAAGAATTCTTCTGTGGACTTTGTGCTGTCTACATGGGGATTTAGGCCAGCTTAACTATGTTGCACAAGGTTGTGGATTTTTCTGAGCGACATAGCTGGGTTGGCCTAAATTTCTAGTGTAGACCTGTCTTGTTTCTTCGGTTTCCCCATATATTAAATGGAGCTAAGAATGTGTGTTTAACTCAGACAATATTATTAAGATCCTCACGTAGAAGTATTACTAATAATAATACATGAGAGGTCTTCTCTCTTGAGCAGATTTGGGAGGCTTTACTCTCTCCAAGGATGCTTCCCAATTTTTGGAAACACATAAAACAGAATCAGACTGGCAATGCCAGTCTGTATATGTCAAATATATGCAGCAGCTTGAGAGAAACTGTTTAATTCATAGGCCACTGGTTTATAACTTCAAACATTTTTTGGTTTTGCTTTTAACGTTTGTAGATCTTCGGCCAGTTTTATTAGATCTTTTTTTTGGAGAAGCTATTTTAAAATAATTGGACATTATGTTTAAAATTTAAGAAAAATACACATTGTATGAAATAATATTCTCAATACATTTAAAGGATTTCCTTAAGAAAAAAGGCATATTTTTTTAAACATAGAAAGAATGCATTCCTAAGATACCACAGTCATGGTATGAATACCTAGAAAAACTATCAAATTAAAACAGTCCATATGCATTACTCATTATTCCCATAATTTTATACTGAAAGTTTAAATTATGGAAACAAACTGTTCAAATATCTTTAAAATTCCATGTTCCATTTACTAGTGAAGCTCAGAGGCAACCTATACATCAAATCAGCCATAAGATAAAAAGCAAGTGTGCTTTGAACGTCTATAATAGATGTCATATTCATTTCTAATCCAAAATTAGGGTGAAATCTTGTACAATTTACTCAGTGTAAATACTTCTTATCAAAAAGGCTAGTCATGTCACTATACCTGGAATTTTAAATTATTTAATAAATATTAGAGAGACAAAATGAGTGAAGTAATCTCTTTTCTTGGACCAACTTCTACTGGTAAGAGACACAAGCTTTCAAGCTTACACAGACCTCTTCTTTGATTCTCAGGACCGGAAGACCAGCAGTTCCAAACAAACATTCAGAGAAGAAAACTGGTTTAGCTTTAAGAGAAGTTCTACATACCTCCTCCTCCTCTTTCATGTGAGGAAGGAAATCCCTGGTGAAGGCTTCCAACCTCTCTTTCAGCTGTTTAGCATAGTTTAGCTGTTCGTATTCATTCTGAAAACAAAAAGTATGATTTAACCAGAAAAGCTCTCCATAGGGTTTAAGAACTGAAAATTATATCCATATCTCCCACAGCTCTCAAGATTCTGCCTTTCCAGAAGTGGTTGTGTTAATTTTTAGAACATACAAAAAATGGTTAAACTTTTAGTATAGAGATCATTTGCGTATTTCTTACTCTCATAGATGTCTTCTGCACTAAAAAAGGTGTAGTTTATTTCTTCTGCTACAATCTAAAATGCATTATGTCATCAGTCAGAAACAGCATAATCTTGCTAACCCCAGGTCTACAAATCCTAAAGAACAGATCACAACATTTCTCAGAGATGCTATATGTTCATATTAACAATTCAATTATTTAAAAAATACAGTACACTATGCTATGAAGTACCACAAATAAAACTACATTAGTCAACATAATAAAGTACGTTCTGTGATGAAGCATCCTTTTTTTTTTTTAAATCTTGTTTGTTCACTTCTTTGATATTTCACATCAATAATTCATAATAAGTCGATAATCCATCACTAGTCAAATTAACAAATACTTTATTGTAATTCTAGTCTACTTTATTATCACATGAATTATCTGACTTCCACTCTAAAGTAATTGCAAGATTTACATGTAAGTATTAAGACTGTCGTAGATTAAAGCCTACCAATCTGCCACACCAAAAAAGTTTAAATTAATAAATTTAATCTAAATAATTTGGATGGGAAGTTCTGCACAAGTTATATACTAGCTTAGCTTTGTATTTTAAATATATAAACTCTACATGAATTAACTGAATATCCCAGTTAAATAACAACTTGTAGTTTCTAACTAAATGCGCCATATAAAAACTTATTTTGAAAGAGTCAGTTTTTAAAATAAATACTTTACTTTAAATGTTGTGGCTTATTTGCTAACTGACCTTTCTCATCTATGAATGTTACCCTTTCTGTATTCCCGTAATAAGAATCTGGAGTCTGTCCAGATTGTGACAGAGAAGGAAATTCTTTACAGTGAATTTTGCAATAGTACAGGAAGGAGACAGTAACTCAACCTTGCATCATTAATTTTTTTTTTTTTTTTTTTTTGAGTACAGTTTGGTGTTTTTTTCCTGTGTTGAAAATGAAAAGTAAACAATGCAAGGCTAATATCCTTATTCTGTTGAGCTATAATACTCAATAGGTGGACTGAGAAATTTCCAGTACTGTGTATGATAGCCAATATCAGTAATGTGGTCATGGGCTCAGATACAAAAAAAATAACTAATGCAGAAGAAGAAACATGCTGAAATCTTTTCTTAAAACTGCTTTCTACAAACAAATGTATCTATTCAAAGTTAACACAACAATACAGCAGAGAAAAACACAAGTGCAGTCCAACCTGTTTAATTCAAACCAGATCAAAAAGCCCTGGGAAAGTATTTACCAAAATTGTCCCAAAATTCCCATTTCTCCTTTAAGGTTAGTTTTCTACATGAGAAGCCAGTAAAAATTGATGACAATATCTGAGAAGCAAGAAGATGAAGATGGGGGTTGGTTGTTAAATGGTTATTTCCTCACTTTGTCATGTTAATTTCAGCAAATTGTTTCCAAAATGTCAGGCTAGAGTCACAAAACTGTCCTGGTGCCCTCAGACCCAGTGGCTAGGACACTCACCTGGGATCCTGAAGCAGGGATTTGAAGCCAGGTTTACAACATCCCAGGTTAATTCCCTAGCCCCCAGACTATTGGCTATTCTGGGTAGGTCCTTCAGAGTCTCCCCAGCAGAAGCCATTTCACGTTGTATAAACAAACAAACATTCACTGGAGCAGGGACTGAAACCTGGGTGTTCCCCCCAGTGAGGGCCCAAACCACCAGGTTTCACATCCATTTTCTCTCTCTCTCATTGGACCAGTTCATGATTAATTATTGATATGAAGTGGAACTGCTTTCACAAGAGAATGAGCAAGAATGACACCACAATAGCTAATAGCCTGGTGGGTACGGAACTCACCTAGGTTGTGAAAGACCTGGGTTCATGTCCTAGTTTCAGAGCAGGGTTTCAAATGTACATCTCCTGCATGAGTGCCCTAACCACCAGGCTATTGGGTATAATGTGGATATCCCCACTTCTGTTTTGTGAATCTAGCCATTCATTACATTTGCTTTTATTGAAAAATGGTTAAAAGTGCCCAAAATTTAAACAAAATGTTTCACTTGGTATCAAAGGGGGCTTTTTCTTTTGTTTTTACATGAAATGAAGTTTTCCAACTTTTTGATTAATTGAAAACTCAAAAAAAAAGTTTGGGGTTCACTTGAAAAAAAATTTCCTTCAATTTTTGAGACCTGCCAATGATCAAAAAAAAGTTTTTTGCCCAGCTGCAGTCAGTAGCAAAAAGCACGTAGGTTACATATGTCTGACAACAACTTCCTATATGGGCAAAGCTCAGAAGTAAGAGATAGATCAAGCTCAGATTAAACATCAAGATGCACTGCGTTTCCACTATCAGCCCAATTCTACCCTCCCCCATCCCAGCTTCACAGTGTGTCATACTGGCCTCCACTGGCAGGTTACGCCAGGGGCTAAAGTAAACTATTTCCACACAATGTGAGCTGAATTGGACAAGAAGTTCCTTAAGTATGACAACCCTAGAAATATGTTTCTCACTTTTCTGACACTCAGTAGCAACAAAAACACAAAATGAGAGAAAAACATAGTCTGCTTGACTCCTTTTACTGAGATCGAGTGTCCAGGTCAACATTTAGTGACCATGATCAAAAGTGATAAGTTAACATTTTTAACCTAACTACAGAGCATCTGCTTTGGCAAGTTAGAATCTCAAATGATCAATAGAGACCCAAGTTTTCATTCCAAAAAGTGAGGTGAACAAAAAGAAGAAAGAGAAGGGCACAGCAGAGGAAATTCCACATTTGGAATAAAAAAGTATTTGTCAAAAGGTTGATTTGAAAACAAACCAAGAAGATGGCAATCATTTACAGCTACTCAGCACTGGAATGTTAGTAGCAGTCCCGGGCACTATGGATTAGAGGGCCAAGTGCAGGAGAAGTAAAGGACCATAATAAATGTAATTACCTCCATACAAGAGATGTGTATATCTTTAGAAAACAAAGAATTAGATTACTCAGGCTTTTGGGGCATGTTATGAAAAGATTTATGGTCTCAGTAAGCAGAAACCAAAGTGTATATTTAATCAAGTAACACAGCTGTTAAATTAATCTCATTTTAAATTTTCAGGTTTGAATTTTGTGATTTCAAAGAAAGTCTCCAAAATTTCTCCTATATAATACTTACTAGTAATCTTCTAGGCTTTCCTCTGTATTCATAACTATTCTCTTTACAAGAACAAAAATATTGTGTCAGTAGCATTTTGCTTTGTAGCATTTTAAACTTTTATCTGTCTAATATATAGAGGAAGATAGCTAATTTATGTTCAAGTTATATATATAAAATAAGAGAGAGAAAAAGATCTAATAGCTATGCTAATAGATGAAACTTGCACTGCAGTTTCTGCTTACTGAGACCATCAAGTTGTAGTAACATGCTAAGAAAGCTTAAGTATAAGCCAAGATTTTGTTTTCTACAGTTTCTCATCAAATAAATGAAGCAGAAGCAGACCAATGACTAATCTTAGTAAGATTCCCTTATTACACAATTAAAGGCTAAACAAGTACTTCTTTTAGCCTATTTTTGGCAGTTTACCTTTACACTCTTCAGCCCTTTCTCAAAAAGACTAAGCATCTCCGAGAGTTTGTTGTCCGAATGAACGTTATATACAGTCCGACTGCGCTGCTGAAGTAAGCCAATGATGTATTCATTTTCAATCTGCTCATGCATTTTAAATTCCTTGAATGTGGCATACAGTGATTGCAGAAGAGCCCGAAAATCATTGTTGTTGGAGAAGTTGGTCTTGGAAAGCTAGAAGAAAGATAGGTTAATTGTCCCTCTGGATTTTTTTAATTCTTGAAATTCAAGTTAGTGTCTAAAGTAGTATATGCAACTCCCACTTCTCATATGTAGGGCCCTACCAGATTCATGGCCATGACAAATGCTTCATACCCCATGAAATCTGGTTTTTTGTGTGCTTTTACCTTATACTATACAGGTTTCAGGAGAGAGATCGGTGTTTCTCAAATTGGGGGGCCTGACCCAAATGGAGGTGCAGGCAGTCATCAGGTTATTTTAAGGGAGGGGGTCACAGTATTGCCACTCTTAATTCTGCACTGCCTTCAGAGGCAGGCAACTGGAGAGCGGTGGCTGTTGGCCAGGCACCCAGTTCTGAAGGCAACACCATGCCAGCAGCAGCACAGAAGGGTGGCAATACCATACCATTCCACCCTTACTTCTGCACTGTTGCCTTCAGAGATGGGAGGCTAGAGAGTGGTGGCTGCTGACCGAGGGCCGAGCTCCACAGGCAGCAGCGCAGAAGTAAAGGTAGCAATACCATACCAGGCCATCCTTACTTCTATGCTGTTGCGGGCAGCGGCTCTGCCTTCAGGGTTGGGAGTCCAGCCAGCAGCCACTGCTCTCCAGCTGCCCAGCTCTGAAGGCAGCACTGCCGCCAGCAGCAGTGCAGAAGTAAGGGTAGAAATACTGCAACACCCCTCCTCCCACACACAATAACCTTGTGTCCCCCCTTTCCCCCATCTTTTTCAGTCAGGAGCCAAACAAACAATTACACCACCATGACATTTCAGATTTAAATAGCTGAAATCATGACATTTACAATATTTAAAATCCTAGGACCATGAAATTGACCAAAATGAACTATGAATTTGGTAGGGCGCTACTCATATGCACTGTTTATCCCTCATCCCAGCTTTAAATTCAGTGGGTAAATAACCCATTACATAAGATGATACTGATACACCTAAACTAAAGAAGTTGAACAATATAATGAAGCAAATAATTAAGCAAACAATTTGCAAACACCTAGATGATGATAAGGTGATAAATAACAGTCAGCATGGATTTGTCAAGAACAAATTATGTCAAACCGACCTGACAGCTTTCTTTGACAGGGTAAAAGCCTTGTGGATGGGGGGGAAGTGGCAGATGTGGTATATCTTGCCTTTAGGAAGACTTTTAATAATGTCACACATGATCTTCTCATAAATAAACTAAGGAAATACAACCTAAATGGAGCTACTATAAGGTGAGCACATAACTGGTTGGGAAATCGTTCCCAGAGAGTAGTTATCAGTGGTTCACCGTCATGCTGGAAGGGCATAATGAGTGGGGTCCTGCAGAAATTGGTTCTGGGTCCAACTCTGTCCAATATTTTCAATGATTTAGATAATGACATAAAGAGTACATGGGAGCTACTTTCCATGAAGGAAAAAAAAAAGCTGGGAGATGGGTAGATATATCCTCCTGGCTGCTAGGCAAAAGGAAGAGGAAGGGTATCTGATCCTGACTCCTCCTTGGAGCAACAAAAAAGACAACATAGTTTCTTCTCCCTTTAATCAACTAGTGTGGACATCGGACATCTATTAGCCAGAGACGGATATAAGCCATCAGCCAGGGCTCTGGGCCAGCATTCCTGGCAGAAATCCCTATACTTTTTCCTTACCTAGCAGCCAGGAAATCGATCTATGCCCTTCATCTAGTATTTCCCCCAGACCTCACCGATGAGCCTTCTTCATGCTTGTCCTTTGAACCTACTTCAGAAAGAGCTTTTATTCCTCTGGGCAGTCAGTATGCGGTAAGTTGGAAGGACTTGAAGCTTGTAACACCAAATATTTAGAGCTGATAGTTAAGATTTCTAGTGTGTTGATGGCTATCAAACCAAAAAAGTTATCCTGAAGCTCTGAATAACCATAGCAGTACAACATACTAAATATGCATATGCGCTGTGTTAGAATTGCTAGGCTAGTCATAACACTTCTGAAGATTTTACATTCATAAAAGGAAATACAATCATAATGCTGCATAAAGTTTTATTTAGATTTAATAATGCATTATCCAGCATGTGACTTGAGCACGTGTCCCTGCATGACACCGATAACAAAAGATAGACTTTTCAGGGGAAAAGAGCAATAACAGAAATATTTTAATTTACTTAATCATGAGAAATGGGAAGAGGGGAGCCTACATGTATAACAATAACGATGATACTGCCAGACCTAAACTAATAGTTATTTCTTATGTATGCAATCTTTCCCATAATTTACAAGGCAATTCAAATTCTGTAGAAGTGGTACGTATGTGATTCTCGTTTCCAGTGCCATATTTTCACTTTCTTGGCAACCACTTGTGACGCAAGTGAAACGTTGAATGGCTGACAAGCACAGTAGTTATGCAACTCCAGGTCAGCACAGTCTACATTGCATTACAAGCTGTACTGTGCAAATGGGCACAATGATTCTGTCACTTATTCAAAGTTTACCTAACCTCAATAGAAGCAGTCAACAGGATAAAGTTAAAGTTAAACCTCTCTTAATATATTGAAGCTGAACAGATTAAGGACAAATACACCTCTACCTCGATACAAAGCTGTCCTCCGGAGCCAAAAAATCTTACTGCGTTATAGGTGAAACCGCATTATACCGAACTTGGTTTGATCTGCCAGAGTGAGCAGCGCCCTCATCCCCCGGCGTATATCCAAATTTGTGTTATATTGGGTCGCATTATATCAGGGTGGAGGTGTATGTACACCAGAGACATATACATTTCATTCTACATTACATGGTGCTGCCCCAAATACGAATAGGAGCCAAGATCTCATTTTTAGAAACCTTTCTCTTTAGAAAAATTCTGAGATTAGGGGATGGAGGGATCAGTCTCCCTGTCTACTGCAGTATTTCCTTCAGTCCATGGTAGTCTCAGGACTTTTCACTCTGGCCATGGGGTAGACATACAATACCACATTTTACCCGTGGCAAAGACTTGAGATCCCCCAGGCTTCAGAGTTCCTGTGCTCCAGACCCAGCCCCAATCCCCACAGCGCTATTTTTAGTGCTCTCTCTGCACATCTAAGTTCCCTCTAAACTGTACAGCCACAGCAGCAGTCTATTACGCACTGCGCAGGTGCTCAAGGCTGCAGCAGGGAGAGATGCTTCTCCCCCACCCTCGAACAAGCTGCCGCATGAGGTGCCCCTCCCCCAGCCCCAACCCAGCCCTGAACCTATCACAGCCAGGGGGAAGAGGCACCCCTCCCTTGGCCCCAGTCCAGCCCAGCCCCGAGCCTGCCACAGCCAGGAGAGCGGTGCCTATCCTGCAACCCCAGCCCCAGAACTGCTGCAGTGTGAAGAGAGACCTCTCCCGCCCCGCCCCCCCCACCCAGGTGCTGCTGCAGGGAGAGAGAACTTGGAGAGCTGGGGGGAGAGAGTCCTCTGTCCCCACTGTAACCCTGGGGCCACCTGCCCCTCAAAGCTCTCATCCCAGCCCCACCACAGAGCTGGCACTTCCAGCCAGAGTCCTCACGCCCTCACCCCCCAACTCCCTGCCCCAGCCACGAGTCCCTTCCCACACTCCGAACCCCTCGGCCCCACCACATGAATTTTGTTATGTGCACCAATATGGAGGTGATGTGTCATACATCACCTCCATACTGGTGCACATAACAAAATTCATTCCGCACATGCATGAGAAAAATTAGAGGGAACACCACACACTCATGTGAGTCCATCTACCTGGACTGGGAGGCTTGCTCCTCGCTGGCGTATAGACATATGTTTAGTTCAAAAACTGACAGTACACAGGACAGGAGGCAAAACCCCTAGAAACCTTTGGATTTCTCCAAACCAGTCATCAGAAAGAGATCTAGTTCATTTAGATATCAAAGTCAATCTTAGGATAAGGTTGGGAGAAGACAGTCTTTGGATTATGCCTATCTAAATAAAACAGACAAAAAGGCAGGACCAAAGGAAGACCCTTAGAACACAAAATTTCTTTTGTAATAAAACTGCTATGTTTCTCCTTAGGATATAGCCACCACATCTTTTTTTGGCACTTGGAAGGATGATTCAATGCAAAACAATGGTGGTAAGATCAATAATTAGCATACATATAGCTCTCTACATATCAAGACTCTGGACAATTAAGAAGATAATCCTAGTAGCATGCCAGTGTAAAGAAATTTTTATCCCTATTTCAGAGAGGGGGAGATGTGAGATCAAGTATAAGGATACACAGCAAGCCAGTTGCAGAGCCAGGATTAGAATAAAGCAGTTCCTGCCTCCCCTTCTTGAGCTCTCTCTAATAACCACACTTCTCCTAGATCAAGGAGTATAGCACTCCAAGTTGAAATAACACTGAACTCATTTTAAAATTTTCCCTTACCTATTCCTCTACCACCACCTTAATTTATTAAGTGGATTTTTAAATAATGATTTTCCTTACGCTTTCAACATTTCATTAATTTTGGACGACAAAGACAGACTAGTCGATTTCACACTCTGGTTGTCATGTGTTAGTAAAATATAGTAGTGATGGCATAAGCTCACCAGAGAGGAAGGATGGTCTTGTGGTTGAGGCACTGGTCTAGGATGGTAGCTGAGGAAATCTAGGTTCATTTTCTGACTCTGCCACAGAACTCCTGTGGGAAAGCCATTTAGTATCGTTGTGCCTCAGTTCCCCCATCTGTAAAATAGGAATAATAGCACTTCCCTACCTTACAGGGATATTGAAAGGATAAATACCATATACATATCTAAGATTTGAGAGGCATTCAGATATAGCGATGGAGGCCAGGTAAGTACACAAGTTGATTCACAATGCTGTAAGACTGTTGGGTACTACAGTGGCACAGCTGCAGCTTTAACTAGTAATCCCCATAGTGTAGATGCTTCCTACACTGACAGAAAGATTTCCTTCCATTGATGCAGGTAATCAACCTCCCTGAGCAGTGGGAACAGAGGTATGTCCACACTTAAACTGCATGAGCAGCACAGCTGCTACACTGCAGTTGTGCCACTGTAACGTCTCAGTGTAGACACTCACTACAGCAACAGGAGAGAGTCTACTCCCAGGACAATTCTGTGCCACTGCGCATGCACAGAATTAATGTCCCGCACAGATTCTCTCCCCTCCCCCTCAGCAGAAAATACATTCAGCTGGAGAAGTGCGGTAGTTATGCCTTTCCTCTACAAGGGGCTGCTGTGGCACCAGAACAGAGCACAGCTGCTCCCTGGCAGGAGCAGACCTAGCTGCTGATAGGGAAGAGAAGTGGCTGCATTCCTCACAGCACCCTGACTGTGGAGCCATATCAGGAGGCACAAGACATGAAGGGACAGACAGCATGGGGCCCATGAGGTTCCTGGGGGTGGTCACAGACTGGAGTTCAGAAAGCTGGTAGGGCAGACTGGAGTGAAGGATGAATGGGAGCAGAGGTGCAGGGCCACATGGGGACAGGGAGGGGAGTGTAGGGCCATATAGCGGGGCAGGGGGGTGGCTGGCTAAGTAGGGGTGCAGGAACACCTGGTGATGGGGAGGGGGCAGAGAGTGGTTGAGTGGGGGTACAATGACATATGTGGACAGGGGGAAGGGAGGTACAGTGTCGCTGAGTGGGGGTACAGGGACACATGGGGCCAGGGGCAGGAGGGGCAGCTGAGTGGGGTGCAGGGACACATGGGAACAGGGAGGTTCAGGGACAGATGTGTCTGACTGAATGAGAGGGGCTACAGGTTGGCCAGTGTCTGCATGGGGGAGGCTCCACGCCCTCTTCCAAAAAAACCCACAACCTTCCCTACTTCTCCCTCCCACACCCAACAACCCTAAAAGTTCACACCCAGACTCCCAGCAACTACTTCCCTCTCCTTCAGCTCCTCGATTACCCCTGATTCCCTCTTACTTTACACTGCTTTTGGAGGCAGTGCAGGAAACATGTTTCTATATTGCAGTTTAAATTAATTGCTCAAAGTTCTGTATTAATATGCCCAGTAAGCAATCTGTATGTCAAAAAAACATTTCCTGAATCTTTTTTGTTGTCTATATTGTTACAAACATACCTGGACAAGTATTTTGAAATAAATTACCAAAATAATTTAAACTGGTGTGATTATATTGCGTTATTCTGATAAAATATGCAGAATTTTAAAATATTGTGTGCAGAATTTTTAATTTTTTGGCACAGAATTCCTCCAGGAATAAGATTCTCCCATTGTTGTAGCTAATCCACCTCCCCGAGAGGTGTTAGCTAGGTCAACTGAAGAACTCTTCCATTGACCTAGCACGGTCTATACCAGGGGTTAGGTGAGCATAGCTACATTTCTGAGGGGTGTGGATTTTTCACAGCCCTGAGACACACAGCTATGCCGATGTAAATTTTCAGTGTAGACCAGCCCTTCTGTCGACCTAGACATGTCTACACTGGAGGTTACGTCAGCTTAACCATGGCATTCAAGAGTGTGAATTTTTCACATATCTAAATGGCATAACTAGGTCGATCTAAATTTTAAGCATAAATCAAGCCTACTGTACCCTTTGAAAATTACATCTGCACAGCTACGTCAGTTAGGGTGTGAAAAAAAACACCCCAGCCGACATAGTTAGGCCAATATACTCCCACGTGCTTCTGTCAACATAGCTAACTTCTGGGGACATGATGTTCCCACAGCAACAGAAAAACCGCTTCTGCTGGCATAGGATGCATCTCCACTACAGAGCTATGCCAGAGTTGCTTTGCCAGTACAGTCTCCATAACAGACATATCCTTAGATCTATTATTTCCAGTCCCAATAGCAGAAAGGGGAGGGGAAGAAGAAAAAGCGTGAGAATAAACTTGAGGATAACAAGGACTCTTCCTTGCACAGTCCTGGCCAGAGGTCTCTGCTCTGCTAGGCCAGGAAACTGTAGCCTCCCCAGTACCTTGTGCCTGCCAGTACCAGGCAGGGTTCACCAGCCCCACAGCCGTGCAAAGAGTCCTCTGCTACTCTGCTGTCATGGCCCTCACTCCTGTGACAGCAAGACTACAGAGGGTTCCTTCCATGACCATCGCCACCCAATCCGAAGGTACACACACTGTTATCAGCTGTTTGGGGGGCTGGGTTTTTTTGTTTTGTTTTGGAGGGGGCGTGTCACTTTCAGTGTGTCAGCTGAAATCGATGTTTACCAAACAATTATCCATTAAAATCAAATTCTACCAAGCCTAATTTTAACATGCCATTTCTCTTTGTAGAACAGTATCTTAAATCTTAGAAGTCATTAGACTATCAACTAGCCATGATTTTTAACACATACAATAATTCTCAATGTTCTAATTTTATGTAACATCAGTTAATGCTTATGTAACACCAAGGAATTCAAAGCACTTTACAGGCATTAGTGAATTTATCCTCACAACCACCTTGTGTAGTGGCTAAATACTGTTATTTCCATTTTACAGATGAAGAAACTGAGGAACAGAATAAGGACAAGGCTCAAGGTCACACATCAAGGGCCTGTTTCTGGGCTCCATGGTTGAATCTTTATAGTAGCTCAGCTTCCAGGGGCTGCAAAGCCACTTTAACCAGTCATTAGAAATAACTGGAGCTCTAAGACAGTATATTACCTCCCCATTCCCAAGCATAGGGGTGCCAGATGAATGGAAAGAGAACCAGCTAATCCACCTAACACTCCCAACTGTTTCAGATGCATCAAGCCACCATAAGTCAAAGTAGCCCATCCTATGCTATGCCTACTGTGATATGCAGGACAGGATTTGTCCCAAGTTCATGACAGAACGCTAAATAGAACTCACAATCTCAGAGCCTGTAACTGATATAAGTCTATCCTCCCTTACACATAAAATTATCAAATGATCTGTGATTCTATTAAAGGCTTCAGTAAAGTTTAATAAAAAGCCACTACATTTAAACAAATAAAGATTAAGGCAGACATTTTTGTTTTAGAAAGGCTGATGATTATGCAGATAATTTCAAAGGTTGGAGGGAGCACAGCAGAGATGGAAACAAACATTTCAGTAAGTCTGCCGATTTTATAGAAGGATATTTTGCATTATTTGCCAATGCAGCTGTTGGGCAGAACTACCCAAAGCAAACTAACTATCAACTGGGTGCAGTCTTGCACTGAAAAATAGAGCACAGCAACTCATTCTGGTTTCATATTTGTACCTCTCTCAGCAGCATGAGAGACTATTAGGAAGGGTCTGCACTAGGATTTTTCAAAGGTCTAATTCTCAATAGGTGCAGCTCTACCACTGGAAACTATAGTGAACATACGACAGCTATTTGTACCACTGAGATGCCTGAGCTTTGTCTACACACTACAGTTTCACTGGAGGAACTACACTAGGAACTAGCAGATCTAATAATTTACAAAGCTTTTAGGCTCTATATCAAATGTGTATGAAGGATGAGGATCAGGGGCGAAAAGAAAGCAGTACCAGGGCATGTTTCCACTGCTACAGTGACTCACCATTACAGAAACTGCAGGAATGTTTCTGTCTTCCTTTGTCAGTCAGACAATTCCCTAATGTGGGTCTCCAAGACAGTCATGTTGAAAGGGGACATCGAGAAAATACCCGACTTTTGCTTAATCCCCCATTTTGGGAGACATTAACTGCAAAAACACACTGAAAAGATATTCTAACAAATTGCAAAGTAAACCCTGACTTTAATGAATTATTTCAGACATTATGCAGTGTGTTGTGGGATAATTGCATAATACCTGAATAAATACGGCAAGACACTAATAATAGCGTCTGACTTTACAGCTTCTCTTCTCTCCTCTCCTCCTGCTATTACTGGTGGCAGAAGCAGAGATGGTGATGAGGCCATTACTACTGGAATAGGGTGGATAAGGAAGAAGGGAGACCCTGCTAAAGCTAAAACTGCTAAGAGTGGGGCTGGGCGAAGGAAAAGCTGCTGAGGCTGGAGCCAGGGAAGGCAAAAGGCAGGGGGAAAACTGCTGAGTGACTATAGGAGAAAACAAGAGGCTGCTGTTGCTGGGATGAGGAAAATCTAGAGCTGCAGGTGGTCTGGAAGGACAGAAAATGATAGGGAGGAAAAGGGGCTCGAAAGAGGTGAGAAAAAAATTTACTGCTAGACTGCTTCGGCGGGAGGGGGAGAAGAAAACTGAGGTACCAGTTGCTGCTTAGGAGGATTTGAGGGTGGAAAGAGATAGGGTTGTGAGGAGCCAGAGAAGGGGCTGATTCTGAAACATTCTGATATGGTAAGGTTCACTGGTTTCTCCCATGTTTTATAGACCTCTGACTTACATGAATACAACACATTTGAAAGGTTTTTATATTAGGAACTGGTTGCAATTTTCATGTGTGAATGAAAATATTCTAAAGAGATCCAAGAGAAATGATGAAATCAGTGTTATTTTCCAATATGCATAACAAGAAGTTGTAGGATTGTCCACAAACCAAGATAGGAAAAGGAGTGAATGGAGTCACTGACAATGGTAAGGGGCATGGCTAGTAAGTGGATTCAACAGTCTTGGGATGTTGAAGAAGGGATAGTAAATGAAGTTGTAAATTGTAAGGAGGCCTGATTTACTTAAATCTAGAATCTTCTGTAAGGACATCATTCTATATAGCTAACTCATTTTATTTTTCTATCTTAGCAGTGCTGAATTTGCTTCGTGGTTGTTTCTCATTCTAAAACTAGTTAAGTGTGAAAGCTGCTGATCAACAGTGTATTATGTTGCTTAGAGTTCAGTTATTACCAAGTATCACTGCATGAGTTTCTGACTCAGCATGCCTACAGTTGAATGAAATGAAAGGAAATGAGTGAGAACTGAAATAATGGAAAGAATTTTTCTAAAGTAAAATGAAAATATTGTTAAGAGGTGTTACGCAGCAAGACAAATTATTTGGGCTCATCTTAAGTGCAGAAAAAAAATCAGTTTCTTCACAATCAAGTGTGTCATTCAACAAAAGTTTGTCTTTGAAATAGAAGATCAGAATGTTGATAATTTTGAGAACCTTAATAGTGAAATATTTTCAATGCTTGTGTGGACACAAAAATGTAGCCACAATTTAATCATGAAAACCCCCGATCCACGCCTTCCAGAAGCATTTCAATTTCAGTTTCAGTCAGGAGCATTTTTCACCTCAAAATTCGGCAAAGATTAACCTGTGATCATGTTATAAGAACTAAAAGTAAAGACACTAACTTAATAAATTGCCCTCAATGTAAAGAAATGGAAAGATGCTTTGATCTTTAATGTGCTCCTCCAGACAGATTTAAAAATGTACAGGTTAACATATAATGTAAACAAAAATTAGTGAAAACTAAAAGAATCAAAATTGACTATCATGACTGGCAGAACATGGAAGACAACCTGAGAATAATTATGAATAATTCATACAGCGAAGCCTGATTTGATCTGATTAACAAAGAACTGTAACCTCATAAGAGCAGAAGCAAAAAATTCAGAGCAGCTAGGAACTTTTCCACATCTAGCCAACATGACTGATCTCAAATACAAAGGTCAGAGGTTGAATTCAGATAAAGCAGCAGCCGAAATACGGCTAAGAGAACACAATCTTATATATTTTCCTTCTCTTCTAACACTTAAAATGGTAAGTCCAGATTTGCCCCCATATGTATTTCGTGAAAGTTGCGCCACGGTTTATTGCATGAAAATGTTGGAAAATTAGAAGGCAAACTCACAAGACAGGATAGTTGAATTCAAGACTGTCAGTGTTTGACCACCTACACTCCTATCCAACCAGTTCAGCATCACTACAGTGTGCTTTTAGGATAGTCTGATTAATTTGGTAAAAACTTTGTAAAAATGTTGAAAAAGTCCATTAATAAAATTGTGAGAGCATTCCAAGACTAATATTAAAGTGTTAAGGCCTAAGCCAACAGCACTCAAAGGCTGTGTTTTACAGTCATGGTTTCTCAAACTTTTTCATAGCATGGAGAACATGTTAGAGATTGTCTCACAGACCCCCCTCTCCACAATGCCTGTACCTGCAATAGTAAAGACCACCAGACTGGCCTCTCACAACAGGCAGATCAATTGTGACCACATAACATGGTTACTTACATGGAGAAGTAACATTAAGAAAGTATTTAACGGATTCTTAAAAGTGACCATCAATGCAGTTTTGCAACTTCAAATGAGAAAAGTCAACACTACAAGCAAGCGATGCCAGCAGCTGCTCTGCAGGCCACCACTGGGTGAGCAGACCAGTTTAGGAACCTCGGATTTACAAAACTGCAAGCTTTTCAATGTAAACAGTGGGCGTTTTTATGTCTGAGAAATTCACTTCATAGACATGTCACAAACAGACCCTAATCCTGCAGTGGATCCTGGCATGGGACCCTGATACCTGCACAGAGCCCTGTAGCCCCAACTCCCAAATGGGAACCCTAGTCTGTATGTCACCTCAGATTATAAAATAAGAGTGGTGGGAGGCTCCAGAAAAAGCTCTGTTCTTCCGACTGGGAAAAATCCGCAGAGCCTTGCTGGGGGCTCTCGGGGGCTGGGAAACGCACACTAGGGAGGAGAGAGGTGGTGCGGGAGGAGGACGGGGACACCCCGCAGCCAGCAAGACAGCCCCGCTGCCGGGAAGAGCGGGGGCGGGCGGGAAGCAGACGCAGTTACGGCTGCTGAGGCAGGCGGAAGTTGTCGAGCTCGCGGGGCTGGCGCAAGAAGCAGCGGCTGCTGCGCGGGGATCGGGCCCGCGCTAGGTGCTCGGCAGCCCGCGAGGGCCGCATGGCCCTGCCCTATCCCGGGGGGGAGGGGCGGTGACAGCTGCGCAGTCAGTAAATCCTCCCCAGGGGGCGTGTAGGTCCCACCCCACTCCGGCCGCGGGCTCCCCGCGCTTCCCGCCCGGTACCTTGTCGCAGTAGAGCCCAACCAGCTGCTTCATCCGCCAGTGCGGAGCCGTGAAGACATCCACCTCGTCGGGGAAAGGAGCCATGTTCTCCCCATAGAGACTCGCTGTGCCCAGCGCGAGCAGCACTAGACGCGGCAGCGACAACCGCTCTGCGCATGCCCCAACCCGCCGAGGCCGCTCAGGGAGCAGCCCTTGCCCCCCGTCACGTGACAGGGGCTACCTGACTCGCGCCTGCCGCAACGGCCGCAGTAGCGCTTCCCGGCGTGCGCGAGCTGTTCGCAGACTGCTGACTGGCTGTTTCCGAGGGGGCGGGAGTGGGGGCGCGGCCCCGCGCTGACTTCCCTGCTTCCGGTCCGGGCCAGTCAGCTGCACGCTCCGCAAAGAGCTAACGGTGGGGCGTGGTAACGCACCTGGCTGCCACCCCCACTCCCACCCTCGGGCTGCCTGGAGTATGTGCCCCCACCCCCGGGCTGCCTGCAGCCTGTGCCCGCACCTCCCGGCTGCCTGGAGTATGTGCGCCCACCCCCGGGCTAGCTGCAGCCTGTGTCCCCACCACCGGGCTGCCAGCCCCACTCCCGGGCTATCTGCAGCCTGTGCTCCTTCGTTGGGTTGCCAGACCCACTCCCATCCCCGGGCTGCCTGCAGCCTATGCCCCTCGCTGAGCTGCCAGCCCTACTCCCACCTCCGGAGTGCCTGCATCCTGTGCCCCCAGCCCCGGGCTGCCTGCCGCCTGTGCCCCCTCGCTGGGCTGCCTGCAGCCTGTGACCCCACTCCCAGGCTACCTGCAGCCTGTGCCCCCTCGCTGAGCTGCGAACCCCACTCCCACTCCGGGCTGCCTCCATCCTGTGCCCCTACCCCTGGGCTACCTGCAGCCTGTGCCCCCTTGCTGGGCTGCCAGCCCCACTCCTTCCTGCAGGCTGCCTGCAGCCTGTGCCCCTAGCCCCAGGCTGCCTGCAGGCTGTGCCCCTTTGCTGGGCTGCCAGCCCCACTCCCATCTCTGGGCCTCCTGCAGCCTGTGCCCCCTCGCTGGGCTCCCAGCCCCATGCCTGCCTCTGGGCTGTGGCCCCCCCATCTCCAGCCAGCCCTTATCCCCATAGAGGGGCAAAGGGTTAGAGCATTGGATTTCAGGGGATTCACCTGTTCCCACCCCATAGATCCCGTGGCGCACCATGCAGGGGTTGCTGCCCTGGCTTGCCCCACAGCTAGTGCAGGAGAGGCTCAGGGGAACTGATCAAATCAATATCTGGCGCTCAATTAAGTGCATAAGTGTTAGTAAGTTTAGCTGACATTGGGAACAGCAGCTCCCCTCTCTGCACTGCTGACATCAAGGAGGCCCACACAGCCCTGAAGTTTATGCAGAATCAATTGCAGGAGTCAAATGTACTATCTTATATGTTAAGTGGCCACTTCTGAAATGTTTTGGGAGATACTCAATGGGAGTGGAAGGCACTCATCATATAGCTGAATCCAGTCCTTCATGGCCTGGTACATGAGCCTGACACCCCCACCCCACCCCCAGGCCACTCAATTTACAATCTCTGTCAGTTGGATGGGGCATTATTTTGTAAAGTCTCGTTCAACTGGGTGAAAGCTTAGAGGCTGCCTTATTAAATTGGGTGTGATACCATGGTTACCAATACCTGAATACAAGAGATGAATGTAGAGGACATGCACAGTGTGATTGGAGGGGACAATCCTTTTTCCTAAACTGGAGTGAGGGATCCAATGCAGACCCCAGCCCAACAGCTTTTCAGTATTTCTATGCCACCTAATACTGGACAAAGCAAGCAGAATACTAATCATATTTAATACCCAACAGAGGAGGTAGAGATGCAATAGCTTACACTTTGGGAACTGTGTTGACGTAATATCCTTAGACTTCTGTAAAGACGTTTGACGTAGTACTGTGCAACACTGATAAAAAATTTAGCGCTACACAAAATCAATGCAGCATATATTAAATGTATTAAAAATGGCTGACAGATCTCAAAAAGTAACTATGAATGTGGAGTCATCATCCAACTGCAGTGCTTCTAGTGAGATCCCAGTGCTAGCCACCATCATTATAGATGAATTGGAAGAAAATATAAAACCATTGTTGGCAAATGAGCAGATAACACAAAAAATGGTGGAGAGATTAATAAGGTCAGATCAGATGTACAGAATGATCTCGATCAGTGTTTCTCAATAACTGGTCCATGGACTGACAATGTTCCCTGAGATATTCCAGATAGAGTTTAGAACAGTGGTCACCAACCTGTCAGTGGCTATCTCTGGTGGTGTAGTGGAGCTGCCACTAAGGCAGGTTCCCTGCCTGCCCTTGCCCAACGCCACTCCCAGAAGTGGCCAGCATGCCCCCCAGGAGTAGGGGCAGAGGTCTCCGCATGCTGCTCCTGCTTGCAAGCACCACCCCCGCAGCTCCCATTGACCAGGAACGGGGAACTGCAGCCAGTGGGAGCTGTGCGGGTGGTGCTTGCAGGCAGGAGCAGCACCCGAAGCCATGTACCCCCACACCACAGGGGTGCATTGGGCCCTTCCGGGAGTGGCATGGGGTCAGTGTAGGGAGAGAACCTGTCTTAGCAGAAGCCCCACTGCACCATCAACCAGGAGCTGTCGGAGATAACTGCCTCCTGGCAGGGGCCCACACCCCAGTCCTGAGCCCCCTCCTGGAGTCAACACCCCATATCCTCTCCTGCACCCCACTCTACCCCAGCCCAGAGCCCCTGCCTGCACCCAATCTCCGAGAGCCAACACCCCATACCCCCTCCTGCAACCCAAGATTCTGCCCCAGCCCAGAGCTCCTGCCTGCACCCAAACTCCCTCCCAGAGCCCACACCTCCTCCTGCACCCTGACACTGTGCCCCAGCCCGGAGCCCCCGCCTGCACCCAAACTCCCTCCCAGAGCTTGCACCCCTCATCCTCTCCTGCACCCAACCCCCCTATCCCATACTCAACCCCAAGTCCCCTCTCACACTCCAAATCCCTCGGGCCCAGTCCTGAGCCCTCATCCTCACCCCCTCCTCAACTCCAACCCCTGCCTCAGCCTGGTTCAAGTGAGTGAGGGTAGGGGAGAGCGAGTGACAGAGAGAGGGAGGATGGAGTGAGCCGGGACGGGGCGGGGTAGATCCTGAGTTGCACTTAAATTCTAAAAGTGATCTTGTGCATAAAAAGATTAGACACCACTGGTTTAGGAAGACAGCAAGCTGATCCCTAATATCAAAAAGGTTGAGAAACACTGATCTAGATCACTTGGTAAGTTGTACTTCAACAATGTACTTTTTAATACAGTCAAATGCAAGGTCATACTTCTGGCAACAATGAACATACAGCACTCTTACAGTATGGGGACTGTATTTTACAAAGGGTCTAGAAGTCCTGGTGGATAACCAATGCAACATGATGCAGTGGCGTTAAGAGCAAATACCTAACAATGAGAGCCTAAAGAAGCTCAATCTATTAAATTGTTTAAAGAAAGGATTCAGAGGTAACTTAAATCTCGCAGAAAAAGGCATAATGAGATCTTGTGGCTGGAGGCTGAAGCTAGATAGACTAGAAATAGGGCACAATTTCTTTAACTGTGAGGGTAATTAACCATTAGAACAACATGCAAGGATTTGGTGGAATCACCATCACTTGAAGTTTTTACATCAAGAGTGGATATCTGTCCAAAAGATATGCTCTAGTTTTACAAGTGTTTATGGGTATGATACAAGAATCACTTAGTGAAGTTTTATGGCCTGTGTTATGCAGGAGGTCACACTAGATCAGGGGTGGCCAACCTGTGGCTCCAGAGCCACATGCGGCTCTTCAGAAGTTAATATGCAGCTCCTTGCATAGGCACCAACTCCAGGGCTGGAGCTAGCGGTACCAACTTTCTAATGTGCCAGGGGGATGCTCACTGCTCAACCCCTGGTTTTGCCACAGGCCCTGCCCCCTACTCCCTCCCCTGAGCCTGCCAAACCCTCACGCTTCCCCTTCAGAGACTCCTGCACACCACAAAACAGCTGATTGGGAGGTGTGGGGAGGCACTCGTTGGTTGGGCTGCCAGTGGGTGGGAGCTGCTGGAAGCAAGTGGTGGGAGCTGCTGGGGGGCTGCTCACGTATTACTGTGGCTCTTTGGCAATGTACATTGGTAAATTCTGGCTCCTTCTCAGGCTCAGATTGGCCACTTCTGGACCAGATATCGCAATGGTTCATTCTGGCCTTAAAAGTGAGTGAAATCCTGGTTCCACTGAAGTAAATAGCAAAATTCCCATTGACTTCAATGCAACCAGGATTTTACCCTTTGAGTCTAAGCCAGGCTTGGGGCACTTGCAGCCATTGTGGATACTATATTGATGTTTGAAGCCATGCTTCAGAGATCTAGGGAAAAGGAGTCAAGTGAAATCTGGACAAATGCATCATAAGACCAGCTGAAGTACAGTATATGGATTACTTTGTCTCAGGAGTTTATCAAGACCAACAGTGCAAAAAAGTGGCATCCATTTCTGAGGTAAAGCTACTGGAGAATCATGCTTACCTGGAAATATATCGGGGATGGCAAATCACCTTGCCAAGTTTCTACCACAATTTGTGGAAAACCTTGGCCCCACCAAGAGTTCTCCTAAAGAAAGATGATTAACAGGAACTATCTTCATCAAAATGAATCAATTAACTTACTAGCACAAGCATATAACTAGAGGGTTAACAGTTCAGGTGTTCAGTGAGGATTTAGGTATGTGCCATTACAAGAAAGGAAACCAATGGTATATATCCCAAGTGTTCACATCCACAGGCAAATGACACAGTTGTGAGCATTTCCATCAATACGTAGAGGAAAGAAAACTGACAATGGAGCTACGCTGATTTACATCTGCTGAGGATCTGGCCAAGATCTTATCCAGGGCAGACAGTGGGTGGAGAATGAATGTATATGTATATGTAAATCAATTTGTTCAATACACAGGAAGTTAAGTTTAATCCATCTGATTCTGAGTACAATTGATAACAGACCACAAGGCAGTTTTCTTCACCAGGAATACTTTATAATTTGTCTTATCAGAACACAAGTTTTGTTGCCAAAATCCATGGAGAAATGAAAAGATATGACAATACTTATGTCGCCTATACTGATTGTGTTGTAAGACCATCTGAGAGTTAGGATGTGTTAACTCTTGTTATGAAGTTAGTCCTTTAATTGTTGTGTGTTCCTTTGCAGTTCCCCCTTTGCAGTGTTGTTGTAGCCATGTTGGTCACAGGATATTAGAGACAAGGTAAGTGAGGTAATATCTTTAATTGGTCCAACTTCTGTTGGTGAATGACACAAGCTTTTGAGCTACACAGAGCACTTCTTCGGGACAGAAGTTTGTCTCTTTCACCAACAGAAATTGGACTAATAAAACATATTACCTCACTCATCTTGTCTCTCTGTTTATTCTTGACATTGTTATTTCAGCAAATTGTGCAGTCAGTAGAAAAAGGTATGTAAGAAGTGTAACACTGTTTGAAATTAAACAGTATTAAAATATTTTCATTACAGCAAATTGCCATGTTCAGTATATTGTAGGATTGCAATGAGTATTCAGCAAATCTGAAGTTTTGTTAATGGTACATTAGTGATATGTTTAGAGGGGATGTAATATTATCTAATAGTCACAAGATGGCAATAGTACAAATAGTTTTACAAGCTGGATTTTTTAAGGACTTTTAGCCCTGCACTAGTTCCAGGAAGCTGTTGCATTTCACAGTAAAGTTCATTTTCTATCTGACTCTGCACCTAGAATCATTTAAGTGCAGGTCCACAGCGTATATTGATACACAGACATAAAACTGCAGTCTTCTCTTTTCCATTTGGACATTTGATTATTTTGTTTCTTTATGACTTTGGTTCTCAAAATTTCATGATGAAAAGCTTCTTCTTGTCTCTGTTAGTAGGTCTTCTTTTCAGTAAAGACTACGTTAAACCCACAGAAATAGATGGGAAGAAGAAATGGAAAGGTGAAGGTACCACACCTAACCTGGAGAGCATTGTAATTGGAAGGTGTTATGAATATATTAGAATTGTGAATCCAAGTATTGGGTAAGTACTTTTCTCTTTCTGAATCAGTCTCCACACTTTAATGGTTTTACAAATCATGGGCCTGATACGACAGTCTTAATCATAGGAGTAGTCCTATTGAACCCAACAGGTTTGTAGTTGAGAAATCCAAAATTCATTTTTAAGAAATCTGATAAAAATAAATATATTAAAGAGACTGTGGCAGGGGAGGAGTGAGCAGTATTGTCAGGAATTCTTCAAGTTTTAGCTGATCTTTTCTTTTATACTTTAGGGACCTTAATGAAAAAAGTCAAAGGGATGGGATATTTAATTTAACGCTCTTGTGCTTTATGTTGTAACGTGAATTTTTGATAGCCAAAACCTGGCCGTATTGACATGTTTCTCATAGTAACTTTAACTGTATTACATTAACCCTAAATTCTAGTTCCAGTGAATGATACAATAGACTTGTGGACCCATATGAATAACAATGGTGAAAATGTTGGAACTGGTGAGATGAGACTTAAATAGGATTTTAGCTGAAATTGGTGTGACCCAATTTTACATATTTTAAATAAAGACTAAGATTCTGAGCTCACCCTGCAAAAAATTAGGTATTGACTGGAATGTTTAGATTAAAACAAAGCTTATGCACCTTTCTGACAAAAAAACAAGTCTCTTGTTGTTCTAAGACACTCATCTGTTCTGAATAATGTAACATTTTCTAGGAAGGGTGGGGAACAAAAAGCTAGTTCCAAGGAGATTAGAGCAGAAGGCTTCTGGAAAGAGACTAAGAGAGATTTCTAGAAGAAAGAAACAATGTGACAAAGAGTAATAGCTTTAAATCTAGGAGTCCTTGTGGCACCTTAGGGACTAACAAATTTATTTGTGCTTAAGCTGTTGTGAGCTAGAACCCACTTCATCAGATGTATGAAGTAAAAGATACAGGAACAGGTATAATACGTGAAAGGATGTGGGTTGCTTTACCAAGTGTTAAGTCAGTCTAAGGAGATAAATCAATTAACAGCAGGATACCAAGGAAGGAGAAATTGGCCCATTACAGACAGTTGACAAGAAGGTGTGAGTAAAGGTAGGGAGAAATTAGTATTGGGGCAATTAAGTTTAGGTTTTGTAATGACCCAACCACTCCCAGTCTTTATTCAGGCCTAATCTGATGATATCTAGTTTGCAAATTAATTCTAGTTCTGCAGCTTCATGTTGGAGTCTGTCTGTGAAATTTTTTTGTTGAAGAATTGTGACTTTGAGGTCTGTTATCGAGTGACCAGAGAGATTGAAGTGTTCTCCTACCAGTTTTTGAATGTTATGATTCCTGATGTCAGATTTGTGTCCATATATTCTTTTGCATAGAGACTGTCCGGTTTGGCCAATATACATGGCACATGATGGCTTATATCACATTGGTAGATGTGCAGGTGAATGAGCCCCGGATGGCATGGCTGATGTGATTAGGTCCTATGATGGTGTGCCTTGAATAGATATGTGGACAGAGATGGCACTGGGGATTGTAGCAGGATTTGGTTCCTGGGTTGGTGTTTTTGTTGTGTGGTGTGTAGTAGCTGGTGAGTATTTGTTTCAGGTTGGGGGGCTGTTTGTAAGTGAGGATTGGCCTGTCTCCCAAGGTCTGTGAGAGTGAGGGATCATCCTTCAGGATAGGTTGTAGATCCCTGACGATGCACTGGAGAGGTTTTAGTTGGGGGCTGTAGGTGACAGCTAGTGGCGTTCTGTTACTTTCTTGGGTGGGCCTGTATTGTAGTCTTATAAATCTAGTAACTGGACCAGCTAGTCTGCATTTACAAAAGATTATTACAGGTGAAAGTTAAATATTCTTCTCAGACCTTGTTCAGCAGAAGCTGAGAAGTAACAATGCAGTTTAGCAAGAGGTAGAATTACCCCCAAGTCAGAGAAAATTCTTTGTACCTTAAGAGAATTATTTAGGACATAAGCTGTTGCCCATTGGTTTCACAATCCAAGACTGAATCCAGAGGGAAAAACCCATGCACCTAATACCCAAGACCAATTTTAAGAACTGGAGGATCCAATCTTGTATCAGCCAGCTACTTCATCTTGTACCTGCAACTACTCTTGGTATTAAATGCCTGGACGTAGTAACATCTAAGAATTTCTACCTTAATATCCAGCTGAGAATTCTTTAAGAGACACAGATTCCAAGGTTGTAATTTGAAAGCCTCTGCAGCCTGCTGGAAAACAGATAGAATAACTTATCCGAGTAATGCAATAAGAAACTTTTGCCTAGGTTGAGCTTGTTATTTCTTTAATTGATAATGAATGCTGTTAACTGAACAAAATGAGAAATGTGCCATAATCTAGATTTTGGTTAGTGTTGCAGTGCAGTGTATCAACTATAGAACTACATTGTGTTGTGATATGACCTTTTGATTTCATGCTATTCATAGGTATTAATAAAAGTAGAATTTAGTTTACTGCATGGGTAGAGTTCTGTGCCCTCTGTCTTGGGCCTTAATGAATGCTAATACTGTATATTTGGGCTTTTTTTCTGTAGCAATAGTCAGTCTTCTAATAAAACTTTTCAGAAGTTTAAGACTTTGTTTAATTTGAGTTTCAAATGACTAATTGCCCCTACTGAATCTTCAATCTTCTCTCCTCTTCCTTTTCATATCCACCAAATTATATTTAAAAAATTAGAGTTAACATAGTGCGAGTGGGACTAAGGCACTTTTGAAAATTTTACCCCATCTGATTAAAACTAGTCTGGTAAACATTTTTGAACAATGTTTTATGAAACTGCACATTGAAATGTTATATTTTATGAACTGCAACTTTAACAGACTTATGTTATCTGTAATGCTGTCTTAGTGTCTTGGATCCCCCCCCCCCCACAAAATATATACATATATGTATCCCAGAATGACATTAAAACAATATTAAGGTGCAAATCAAGCACTCAAAAGTGAGGAAATGCCAGAATTAAGGGTGCCCAGCATCACATAGTAACTCTGTGGCACAGTCAGTATCGAATCTAATTCTCCTCTGTGGCATTCAGCTTCTTTAAATAGACCATCCTTTCTCTTCCTGTAATCTCCAGCAGTACGCAACTCCCAATTTATGTATCACATTAGGCAGGGGTCCTACAGGCAACAGCTTCATTTACTACAAAGCTCTGATTCATTCCCAGAGCATCATCCAGCCTGTGTACTAATAAGGCAGAGGCCCTGTGGAAAAAAAAGAGTAGGAAAAAAACAGATAAGATTTTATCATAATGCGTATGCACAAAGGGGCTGAATTAAAATTACACAGGCATTTTTTGAGTGCTTGACTTTGTAACCTTAACATTCTTTTAATGTAGGGTTTTTTTAAATGTAATTTAAATGATATTCCATCCTATAGAGCCATAATGACAGGCCGTCCCTATCCATATGCAGCAGCGTCAGGCACCAGGAAATTTGGGGCGTCAGATTTCCTGGTGCTCTACGCAGCTGAGTGCTGCTCCAGCGCCTGCTCCGCCTCTTCCCTATGGCCCTGCCTCTTCCCACACCTGCTGTGCCCCAGCCCTGCTCCCACTCCACCCCTTCCTCAAAGCCCCGACCCCACCTCTTTCCCCAAAGCCCCTGCCTCTGCTCTGCCTCATTTTTTTCCATTCTCACATAACTCATAAATGGATGTATAGATTTTGCTCAAACATTTACACAAATTACCTTCAGATTAAGACCAAGCATGGAAAAATTTCAGCCAAAAAAGGAGAATTTTTTGGAACGTTATGAACGTGTGAAAATAAGGGATTATACTGAAAGTCTCATGTCACTATAATGGAGGTTTCTAACAAGCAAATGCTATATTCATGCATACACACACTTCTGTAATACATATACACATGGTTCTATACATTCCATTGGCTAGCAGTGTAGATTACTTCTCATTCTTTAGCTGACTACTACAAAATAAATCCTGTATAACTTGTTGCTGTCTGTATTAAGTTTGCCAGGAATCACCCTTATCTATGTGCTGTCTCCACCCAACTCCATAGTTTCAACAAGTATTTGCTAATTAAAATATCTTCAGTAGGGGAGCAGAATAATACTTTTGATTTTGTATTACATGCTGCTCAAACATGAGATAACAAGCAATGAAAAGAAAAATATGCAGTAAATGAATTGTTCAGGCATTTACTTCTAAACTTAAATTCCTGTTGAAGTCAGTGAAGATGTTAAGTGGTGACTTGATTATAGTCTACAAGTACCTACATAGGGAAGCGATTTCTTATAGTAGAGGGGTCTTTGATCTAGCAGAAAAAGGGATAATGAGCTCCTTGAATCCTATGTTTCAGTTGTAATATAGGGTCACTTAGAGATTTTGATCGCTGTGGCCAAACTCTGCTACAAATGCTTCTTGTGGGGTTAGAACATTTCTAAGTAATAAATCCCAGCTCTACAGAACTGCATAGCAAGTCTCATTATGAATACTATGCCATCCATGGTATTTGCTGAATTATTGTAAAAGTCTAGCTGAATAATCCTAGTCCAAATTCTCATGTTTTAGATACTAGTTGATGGGCTAATGATTTCATTAGTTTATCACAAACTTCCTCCCACTTTAATAATCTTAGTTTTATTTCCTTTTGGGGATTGTGGGAGGTTGTGAACAAAGCACATATTGCTGGTCTGCCATGGCAAAATAATATTACCGTTTGTTTTAATTATTACAGTGAGAAGAACTGTACAGAGATATGGGAAGCTTTCAAAAAGGCTTTTATTAATAAGGATCCTTGCAACATTTTACCATCAGACTATGAGTTATTTATTAACTTGGCACTGCACACAATTCCACCTAACAAGGTACTGTATGTTAATGATCAACTGTATGTTAATGATCAGCTATCATGTCTCCCCTGACTTAGCATTCCAAAATTGACCAGATTTGATATGGTGGACCATGCAATGATTTTCTGACCACTTTGTGGGTTGCAGACCAAAAGGTTGAGAACAAGTGTTTTAGTCCTTGATCCTACAGCAATGAAGTGTCAGAGCGATGTAATATGGTTTAGAATTAGTTGCTACAATACTGAACTTGCAGCCAAATAATTACGATTTTAAGCTGGTCAGCACTATTACAGATAAGTATGTGTCCAGTTAAACAGCTGAAAATGTATAAAAGCCCTCAAAGCACTTTAATTAAACCAACCTCAAAACCTATCTTATGCATGTTTAAGAGTAAATATCTTAATTCAGCTCTGTCAAGTGAGCTCTCTAATTTCAATGTCACCATTGCAAAGGGTATGTTTATACTAGAAACCCTACAGTGGCACAGCTGCACCACTGTGGTATAGAAATTACAAGGACAGGAGAGGTTCTTCTATTGCTGTAGTAAATCCACCTCTCTGAGAAGCAATAGCTAGGTCAACAGAAGAATTTTCCCACAATTTATTGGTGTCTGCATCAGGGCTTAGGTCGACAATTACATTGCACAAGGCATGTAGTTAAGCCAATCTAACTTTATAATGTAGATCAGACCTTAGTTTTATTTTACTTGTATTTAGGGCTTGTCTGCATGGCAACTTGTGCGCAGCAAGTTGGGGAGTAAATCTACAGCATGCCAGCCTGCCACACACAAAGTGGTCATGTGGACCCTGCCGCCACACACTAGAAGTTCCATAGTGCTACTTTCAGTGCATGGCAGCAGGGTCCACATGGTCACTTAGTGCACTGTAGTTTCACACCCTGGCTTGCTGCACACTAAGTCTCCATATACACAGGTTCTTAGTGTCTATATGCCTAACTTTTCCTAAACCTGTCAGCTCAAGTCAAGCAAATTCTAGAGGCCTTGAGTCTTTTTATGGCTCAAGCTCTGTTCTCACGGTGATGTAAATCCCCCCCCAAAAATCCACTGTCAAGTTATGCCAGATTTACACTATTGTGAGTGCAAACTTTGTCCCTATAATTTTAATAGTTGAAGTATATAATTGATATTAGTTTGATTAGAACAAGCCATCTGTGAGATTCTGAAATATTTAGAAATAATTTCAAAACAGGATTTAAAATGTTTTCCCAGCCACGCAACAGTGATTGCATCATGCACACACATCCAAAAGACAGTTTTTTTGTTTTGTTTTCTTTCCTTAGTCTCTGTTCTGGGAAAATAACCATCTGCTGGTCACCAGCTATTCTGATAGAACTCGTCGCTACTTGCCTTTGTGTGATACTTTAATTGGTTCATTTGGAGATTTCCTGAACTGGTGTGGACAAGCAAACGATACTGGTCAGACAAGAAATGATAATAATAAAAAGTTTGTTATAAATTCATGGTGGGGCTAAAAAGATAGTGATTGCTTGTATTGGAGATATGGGTCTGATTCTGCTCTCATACTTCAAGGGAGTTACTCCTGGTTATGTGGGTGAGTGTCCTGATTCTCTACTGGCTTGTACTGTATAGACATTTACACTTTAGCTGCAGTTGAAGCATACACTCTGAAATTTGGAGGGAGGTGTTGCAATGGTGGATTTACATCACCTTTTCATTTCCCGGATCCTGGGGTTTTCTGTGCACCAGACCAGTTTCATGACATGAGTTAGAGCAGTTTCCACAGACTGTGCTTTGAGACCATAGCATGTCATTGTTTGTACAAAATGTAAAGGCTAGTGAAAAGGAGGAGAGAAATGGTGCAGCACTGTCATTGATGTATATCCTATTGGTTCTCCAACCATGCAGAACCTAGAACAAAAAACACATATAATATATATTTTAAAGCCACTTTGGATTTTCTTTTCCTACCTGTCATCATATCTTTAATAATGAGCACTGTGTTTCTTCCCACAGGATTTAATTATGATTCCTGCCCTAACACAGAAGAGTGTGAAAATAATGCAGTAGAATCTTTCTGGAAGATTGCATCAATCACTGTAAATCATACAGTTTACATTCATTAAGCATGTCCATGGATAGTTCAGAAAGCTTTAGTAGGGCCAAAAAGATTTTTTTCTGGAGTTTTTACCTCTAGCATAGGCATACCCTTAAGGCCTTGTATTGACTAGAACTTAAAGGTGTGATGTAAGGAGGAAAAACATAAGGTGTGTTCAAAATGCCACCTACTCACCCACCTCAGTGGTTGGAAGAAGTGAAAGAGGACAGCTCCAGCAGCAAGAGAGGGAGACACTCGATGAGGGATACTGTGCAGCTCCTCCCTCTTCCCCTACACCCCCCCTTATAGTCTATGGCACCTATTGGCCAGCTGTAGGGACAGGTGCTGATTGGCCTGCATCCCCCAGCTCAGTGATTTGACTTGGAGCACAGACCATGTGAAGCCTCTTGCACCAACCTTGCCGTGGAGGGACCACTTCTAGGGTTGAGAAGACAGATCACCTTTTATAGCCATTAAGTTCTAGTCCTCTCTACTGCAACTGCCAGCTAGGGAACCAGTTTTGATGGTGGTTTTGCAACTTGGGCATTTTCACTTATGGCCCTGCCACTGGCCCTGACTGTTTAGCTAAAGCACCAATCTGTATATAAAAATCTACAGGGGATATTATAGAGAATAATCTTCTGTTATCTATTGCAGTATGCAAAGCAGAGCTCTGGGGTAATATACGTTATGCTGAATGGTTCTGCGATAGGGGGTGCCTATCCAGTCAAAGGGTAAGAGAAATAAAATAATATTGTGTTAATATTTTAGGGTTTGATTGAGAAAAAAATCAACATTCGGCTATTGTACCACACAAAGATGTGGAAGTGAATAATTTTCAGAAGTCTGTGGCCTCAAAGCCAATTTTTTTTTTTTTTAACTAGACCTGGAGTAAAATTTTACAAAACCCTTGGGTGCTTGGTTGTGCAGAGTCCTGTATTCTAATTTGTCAAAGGCAACAGAAGTAAAACTCGACTGTAATACAACATTGTTTATAAAAGCAAAAACACTGAATTAGTCCAAACAAAAACGTCTACTGATACCACCCAAGGACTGTATTGAGATTATGATGAGTAAATAAGAGAAGAATGAAATCAGAAATTAATGGATGAAAATTGCCGTGTCAGAAAGTAGGCCTAACTGGAAGACAAAATAATGACATAGAAGGGTGATTCCACCCATCACCCCCTTTTACGGTCCTTAAAGGAGACTTTGGGAGAAAGAGATCAAAATGCAAGAGGACATGTAGACTGAAAGGAGAAAGTTCAACTATCATGGCTGCCACCCCCATTGTCTCATGAGATCCCAGGAATCTACTGTTACACTATTGGGCCTGCATCACCCTGATCAGAGAGCGCTGTCCTGACCTGACCAGAACAGAGAGAGACCCATATTAGATACTTCAGCAACTTCATCAATTTCCGCTAAACCCTGAACACCACATGGAATGTGAAACTTGGTTTCTTGCTCTCCTCTCCTCCCTCAAGTGTTTTTTTTCCTTCCTCGCCTTCTCTTTCCTATTTCTCTCTTTTTGCCTTCTGTTTAAAAAGAGTCTAGGTTAGCAGCCAAGACAAATGCATCTTTTGCCACACTCTTCTGAAGCTGTGACCATCAAGGTAGCTAAAAGTAATGCCTTAAACAGCCCTATTCTGGTACAAGTTTGCCAAGTCTCCAAGTGGCTGATAAGATTGTGTGCTGCATTTGTGTTTCTCCAACAGTGAGATGGCTAGCAAGAGTCAGCATCAAAGACAGGAACTGGATTTTCTATCTTTACTATTTTTTCTCCCCTTTTTTGTTTTTAAAGGTTTTTAAAGATGACTGTTGCCATGAGACTAAGCGGGCTGAGATATCTATCCTTGGAATCCCAAATCCTGTTTAGAACTCTTGATGCTGTAAAGTAACAGTCACATTAACAGCTTTGACTCTCTGGGACCATTGATTCCCTGGAGATGGAATGCCACACTTGTCAAGATGTCAGTTCAGCAAAGCACATGCTTAACTTTTACACACTTGTTTATTTTTCACTGAAGTGGAACTTGACAAAGCTTAAGTTCTTTGCTTAGTTAGGCCTAAATGAGAAAACAAAACACAGGGAGACTCCACAAAAAAAAACAACAGGTGCCAAGTAGCTGCTTGTGTTGCTATACACAAGGCCTGATTCATTTGCTCTCCAATATTAGGTAATTCACAAATCATGAGGAAAAGGAATAGAGACTTTTGATAAATAGAGAGATGTTTTAGCAAATTCTGAGGTCCAAGTGACAGTCTGATTCTATAGTTTGGCACAGGGAATACAGCTCATATTTGAATGATGATTAGAGCAGGTGACTTCCCTTGGCCCAAATTAAATCTATTTCTTTTTGAAACAGTATGTTGTGATTAATTTAATAGTGATTAAAACAGCCATTCTTGTCCAACATAATACTCTCAGTTTAACCTTTGGAACAGACTATCAAGGAAAGAAGCAAAATCTTCATTGCTTGCAGTCTTTAATCAATACTGAATGTCTTTCTAAAAGATATGCAGGAGTTCAACCACAGGTCATTGAGTGTAATAGTGTTCACTTATGTAGTATGTAAAAATAATTCTCTCCACTGCAGGAATTACTATGTGAAATGCTGTGATCTGTATTCTGCAGGATTTCAGATAAGATAATCATAGTGGTCTATTGTGGCCTAAAATTTCTTCTGTTCTAGGCTATATAGCTGGTATAGTATAGAAATCAAAATACTTCAAAAAAATTCCTGTAGAATCCTTGCTCTCTTCTGTCAAGACAAACTATATTTCAAAAGACAGTGGGCCAGATTTTCAAAAAACAACTGTAGATGCAAATAGTCACAGGTAATTTTTTTTTTTTGGCAGAGTTACGCAGGCACAACACATTATCATTCAGCTGCCTTTATATCAAGCAATTAGACATCTAACTTATATGATCTAAGTTACATCAGTTTCTCCTGCACATAACTGCACCCATCATTATTTGCCCTAGCATAATTACATGCATGAACAAGAAAGCTCGGATGAGACTTCATTCAAAATCAGGTCCAAATCTTTAATTTATAAATTTTTGTTTTGTTTTTTTAAGAGCGATGCCTTAGAACACATTTTAATGCAATATGTTAAATGGTTCCTTTTGATTTGACACCCTCCACTAGATTTGGAGACCTCTAAACTCACACTTTTTGGTTTTATTATTCTATTTAAAGACTTTTTTTCATTAGACCATCATCAGTTTAATTGAAATTATTTTTGGATATGCCTTCGATAGTACAACTGGCAGTCACAAAGACTTAGACACAAGAATATAGAAGACCTTTTTTCTGGTACAAAAGTTCTCAGAACTTATGACAGGAAAGTCACACAACATAAATACAGATAACGTCCTCTACTCTTTGCCAGTAAAAAATGATCCCATCTTAATGACTCAAACTGCTCTGATAAATCACTCCCTAAAACAATAGACCTTAACCTTGCAGCAGTAAGGCTGATTATATGTAAAACGGAAAATCTGGTTTAATATTTCACTATTTACATACTCCTGGTCAGATGTGAGATCAGTTGGTGTAACTCCGTTGACTTCAGTGGAATTATTTCAGCAGAGAATTTGGCCCTCCTATACCTGGACTTTTGGATATTACAGTATTTAACAAACAACAAACCTGCCTATGGAGGATTCTTCCAAATGTCAGAATGGACAGATTTAAAAAAAAAAAAAAAAAAAAACCCCAAAACCCCTATGGTCTTAGTTGTTCCCATGCTAGTTATTTTATACCCTTTTGACTTACTGCTGTGATTTTATATCTACTAATATATTTGTCTTGTGGTTGTTACTCTTCCTTCTATTTTAAAAAACAAATCCCATGCTGTGCCTGAAGAAAGGCTGCTCTTGTAGGGTTTTTTGCTTTTGTTTTTTACTAAATACCTAGCGGTTTGTTATAAGTGCTGCATTTTAAATCCTTATTCCACTCACATCTTTATTAATAGGGTTTTATTCCTGCTCCATCCTGCTAAGAGCAACAATCAGTAAAACAAACTTAGGATCCATACACCCATAAACTTTGGGAATACTCAAAATTGGAATCAGAATTTTGTATCTTGGTTCTATCTCTGATAATGAGCCCAAAAGAAACAATAGGTACAAATGACCTGGACCCAGCTCTCCCATTGAAATCAATGGGAACAGAATCATAGCCCTGGTTACTGAGAAGGAGAAAGATCTTTTCTGTTCTATGTTCTTTTAAATATTTGTTTTCTTTAACCAGTTTTTTTGCAGACTATGAAGTGCCTAACTTCCAAAAAGACAGAATTGCACGAATTGAAATCTGGGTCATGGATGACATTGGGGGACCTGACTTGTAAGTTATAGGTCTTTAAAAAAAAATAAACCAAACCCTAATCTTGTTTTTCCTGTTTTGAATCTGTTTTACAGCTTTCACTTTATTTTTCTCTATTATTATTACGTTTCAGTAACACTCAAAATGTGTTTGTTGCATTCCAAACACAAAAGAAACTACAGTGCCTTCCTTGGAGGGTGTACAGTCTTTTTAAAATATAAAGTTGATGTGACCAGAATTAGGCACAATCAAAAATAATGTAAAGCCCTAAATCTGCTGAGTCAGTAGGTCTGTGTAAGATGATGTTATGGAAGAAGGCTTAAGTGAGGGCAAGGCGAATACAGGTTAGACTAAATAAGAACTATCTAAATCCCAGATCAAACTCTGAGATTTGAAAAATGTCTTTTCAGTGTCCCCAGTGCATTATTTTTCAGTTTTACACCTCTCTACAGTCCATGGTTCTGGAAATTAGAAAGTGGTGAAATGCCATAAGAAGGTCTCTTCTCATAGTACTTGTGATCAATCCAACAACAAGAACTACTAGTAGTTCTGAGAGCCTGAACTTGGGAGATTTCCAGCCTGATTCTGCAATCCTGGGAGATTTAAATATTCATCAGCACTTTTCAAGAAGCTTATTTGGACCAAAACTCCTGATCAGCCATTACTGTTTTGTTAGTTAATTGAAGTAAATTTTTATCCAGCCACAGGAGTTAAGGTGGTCAGGGAAGCACTCGTTATTGGAGTTTAGATCTGAATGTTCATGTCCAACAGCAGGGGTTCTAAGTGATTGAGGAAGGACTCAAGTACAGCCTGTGGAGTCCAAAGGGGCTGTGGCCAAAGTTCCAGTTGTTGTGCAGTAAATATAAAACACTGCCACTGATGCAAGTGTATGGTGAATTCTGATTTGGTAGCATTTTACATCCACATTGCACAGGTATAAATGAGTGTACAACATACAACGTACTGGAGAATCAGGCCCCCTATATTTGTATTAGTCCAACAGGCAGCTGGTGGTAGACTTGTTTTTCTAGGGAATTGCTGTTTGGCTGCAAGATACCAGTCTAGCCAGCTTGCTGAAATTCTCCTATAAACTACTATTATATTCCCTTAAAAAATCTGCTCTAGTTGTAGAACATTAAGGTTCTGCAATTAAAGCCCTAGCTGCCATAGCAATTGACACTAAATTGAAATTAGCAAAATAAACAGTTAACTAATAAAAGACTTTGTTAACAAATCTCTTTTTACAGGGATTCCTGTGGGAGAGGCAGTGTACAAATATTAGAAGAACGACTCAAAACCATGGGTTATGACATCACCTGCATTGACAATTACAAGTAAGTGGAATTTCTTTAATAAATATGAGGTATTTGCTAGGGTTTTTCAGAAATTTTAACCTACTTCTACCCATGAGTATTCCCATACTGCAGACTCACTAATATACTATGGTGTAGCTTTAGTAAGAAATTGACTTCTGGAAGTGATAATGCCACCTTCCTCAGCCATCTCAGGACACCTCCATTCAGGGCCAGTGCAACCATTTAGGCAACCTAGGCGGTCGCCTAGGGTGCTAGGATTTGGGGGGCACCATTTTCTTCGGCAGCGACTGCAGCGGCCGGATCTTCGGCCGCCCCGGTCGCTGCCGGTACTTAGGCAGAGGGAGCTGGGGCAGGGAAGCGCGGGGAGGGCCACCTGCAGCAAGTAAGGGGGGCGGGGGTGGCACGCAGGGGAACTCCTCACCCCAGCTCACCCCTGCCCCGCCTCCTCCCTGAGCACCCCATGGCTGCTTCACTTCTTCCGCCTCCCAGGCTTGTGGCACCTAAGCTGAGTGGTGCTGCAAGCCTGGGAGGCGGGAGAAGTGAAGCAGCCATGGCGTGCTCGGGGTGCTCGTGCTTGTGCATGGAGCAGGGGTGAGCTGGGGCGGGGCTGGGCGAGTGGGGGGGGTCGTGTGCCTCAGAGCGAAGGGGGGGTGGTTCACCACAGTATCTGAACATGTCTGTATTAACCCCTTCTTTGTGCATGGGGGGGTACCTCAGGGCGGGGGGAAGGAGGGGAGGGTGCAAGATAGAAGTTTTGCCTAGGGCGCCAAACATCCTTGCACCGGCCCTGCCTCCATTGATATGGCAATCATACAGTTTGTAATTTTGTTATTAAATGCAACAGTGTCCTCACTCAGTATCAGACACAGAAGACGGCATGGTCCCTTCCACTTAGAGCTATCAGCTCAAACAGGAAATTAAAATCTGAACAACAGTTATACGTTAATATTCCCTTCTCATGTCTGCAGAATTACTTATGGTAGCTGTACTTACTGTGATACCCAGAGCTTCATTCTAAATTAAATACCATTAAAAAGGGAAGGTTTAGGCATCCAAATTGTGCATCTTTTCATTTTATAACATCATTCAATTTGTTTCACTTCTTCTTTTATTTTGCTTAGTTTTCTTACTGAGTGATGCTAAATAAAATAATTTCATTACAGATCTGTACTGCTGTTAAAGTGCCTGGATTATCTTAATCACTCTGATTGTTCCATTGTTTTGTAAGTAAACATGGTAAATAAAATCAATCCAATTTCTACGCCATTAGAGCCAAATGAATAATTCACAAATAATTTATTCAACAGATTTCACCTGTCCTACTGATTGCAATTTGTCCATGACAGCTGTATTGAAAGATATTATTTTGAAATTATTCAAGAAACAATTCCTGCTCTATAAATTGTGCACAAAATACTTAGTTGCAAGTATCTGATATTCATAATTAAAGCAGTGTTGATTAGTTTTGATTGAACACACAGACCACATGGTATATTGCTATCCACTGATTGCATGAGCATAGAATCAAGTATCTCTTGCAAATACTCATTGTTCATGGAAAGCAAATTTTGCATTTCTAACTTTCTCCAATAAAATTGAGATCATAAATCAAATATAAGACTGCAAATCTAAATAACAGCACCTGTCCAATTATGTACAATGTACCTCCTTGAAATTGGGAATTGAAAGTTAACAGTATTCATATCCAAACATTCAGAGATCTTATATTTCACCAATACACTTTTATGAGAAACATATGGAAACTTAAGCATAAGTAGACACATTCATCTTTGCTGTAAGTCTAGCAAAGTACATCATAGATAAATTTAACCCAAGGGGTGGGGAGAAGAATTCTTTGTATTAACTACAAAAATGTTCCCCAACACAGAAACTCCTGAGGTTGAAAGGAAAAAAACAAATATCTAGTGCTGAATTTGAGCTCAGGTGATTAAGAAGGCCATATCTCCTAAGTGACCTATATTTTGTAGTGATAATCCATTGGCCTAGAACAAATATATAATATACAGAAATTGGGTTTGTGCATCAAGCACAGAGTACATAGGATCATCTAGTGTTCAACATCACATGGCTCTCCCACCATCAGGCAGCAGAAGAATGCTATTGCTTCTGGGTTGGGCACACTCTACCCTCTCCTGCACTGAATAGGTATTCCAAGAGCACTTCACTCAGCACAAGGAAGAGAAGGATACGCATGAGATTGCAGGGATAGTGCTTCCACGTGCCTTTGATATAAGATTCATATTTAAAGCTCCTGTTTCTTAGAGAAACTGGTAGTGGTGTTCTGCTCCAGCAGTGTTCTCTGTTGGATAGCTTTTCCCTGTCTCGGCATGTGACAGTCGCAAGAGTGTTCCCTTTGGTTCCATCATCCAAAATTATGTCCTGGCACCAACCACTGAGTATGTGAAAACAGCATTTGAGAGACAGCAAATGCTCACATCAATCTGAGCAGATTGTATTGAGGAACCAGATCATGAAACCAACCTGTTCCAAGCTTACAGAGACATTTATTTATTGCTGTATAGGGTTGTAATATCGTATGAGCTGATGTAATTTAAAAGAAATGGATTTCTTATTCTCTGAGTGATTGCCAAAGTTTTTGCTCCTAAGTGGAAAATAAATTGTGATTGTCAGTCTCTACCCAACTTGTGAAACCCACAGCCCCAAAAAGCCAGTAATTTTCTGAACAAACTGACAATATTAGCTAGCTGGAGAAATCTGAGCTTAACAGGGCTTTTCTTTTGGATGCTCTGAGTTCTTAATGGATGATTTAAGAATTGCTAGACTGGGTCAGACCAGTGGTCCATCTAGCCTAGTATCCTGTCTTTTGACGGTGCCAATGCCAGGTGCTTCAGAGGGAATGAACAAAACAAGCTCAACTGATCCATCCCATTGCCTATTCCCACCTTCTGGCAAACAGATTCTAGGGACTCTTCTGAGATGGTTTTGCATCCCTGCCTATCGTGGCTAATAGCCATTAATGGACTTATCTCCCATGAACTTATCTAGTTCTTTTTTTAACTCTGTTATAGTCGTGGCCTTCACAACATCTGGTAGAGTTCCACAGGTTGACTATGGGTTGTGTGAGCAAATACTTCCTTTTGTTTGCTTTAAACCTGCTGCCTGTTAATTTCATTTGGTGACCCTTAGTTCTTGTCAGGGCCGCCCAGAAAGGGGGGCAAGTGGAGCAATTTCCCCGGGTCCTGGGCCCCACAGGGGCCTCCACAAGAGTTTTTCGGGGCTCCTGGAGTGGGGGCCTTCACTCGCTCCGGGGGCCCCAAAAAACTCTCGCAGGCCCTAGGCCCCTGGAACTTCTTCCCTTCCGGGTCTTCGGCAGTGGGGTGGGGTCCTTCCGTGACCCCCCCATCGCCGAATTTTTGTTGAAGCGAGACCCGCTGCCAAAGTGCCCCGAAGACCCGTTGTGGGGATCCCCTGCTGCCGAATTTCCGCCGAAGACCTGGCTGCACTTCAGCGGCGGGTCCTGCTTCGGCGGTAATTCGGCGGTGGGGGGGCCCCACCGCGGGTCTTTGGGGCACATCAGTGGCGGGTCCCGGAGCAGAAGTACCCCCCCCGCCACCGAATTACCAACGAAGCGGGGGCCCCCCGCCGCCGAAGACCCCAGGCCCCCTGAGTTCTTTGGGCGGCCCTGGTTCTTGTGTTAAGAGAAGAAATAAATAACACTTCCTTATTTAATTTCTCCACAGCAGTCATGATTTTAAAGACCTCTATCATATCTCCTCTTAGTCATCTCTCTTCCAAGCAGAAAGGTCCCAGTCTTATTAATTTCTCCTCAGATAGAAGCTGGTCCATACCTCTAATAATTTATGTTGCCCTTTTCTGTACCTTTTCCAATTCTAATATATCTTTTTTGAGATGGGGAGACCACATCTGCATGCAGTAGTCAAGATGTGGGCTTACCATGGATTTATATGGAAGCAATACGATATTTTCTGTCTTGTTATCTATCCCTTTCCTAATGATTCCCAACATTCTGTTCACTTTTTTTACTGCCGTTGCATATTGAGTGGATGTTTTCAGAGAACTATCCACGATGACTCCAAGATCTCTTTCTTGAGTGGTAACAGCTAATTTAGACCCCATCATTTATATGTATAGTTGGGATTATGTTTTCCAATGTGCATTACTTTGCATTTCATAGAATCATAGAATCAAAAGGTTGGAAGGGACCTCACGAGGTCATCTAGTCCAACCCCCTGCTAAAGGCAGGACCATTTTCCCTAAATAATCCCAGCCAGGGTGCGGTCTAGCCGGACTTTAAATAGCTCTAAAGATGGAGATTCTATCACCTCCCTAGGTAACTCTGCATTTCCAATACTTCACACTCTCCTAGTCTAGAAAGTTTTTTCTAGATATCCCAGCCTCGACTTCCGCAGCTGCAACTCAAACCATTGCTCCTTGTTCTGTCTCCTCACCACTGAAGACAGCTAGTCCCTCCTCCTTGGAGCATCCCTTCAAGTGATTGAGGTCTATCACAATCCCCCTAGTCTTCTCTCTGCAGCTAAATAAGCCCAGTTCCTCAGTCATCTCTCAAAGTCATGTGCTCTAGTCCTCTAATCATTGTTGCTCCGCTGGATCCTCATGCCACTTCCTTTTGTAGTGTGCGTCCCAATAAACTTGGACACAATATTCCAGATTGCGGTCCCTCACATGCGAATGAGAGGGAATAATCATTATATCCCTCGATCATGCTGGCAACACTCCTACTAATACAGCCCAGTATGCTATTAGCCTTTTTGGCTACAAGAGCACACTGTAGGCTCATGTTCAACTTTCCATCTACCGTAACCCCAAGATCCTTTTCTTCAGCACTGCTACTAAGCCAAACAGTCCCCAGCCTGTAGCAGTGCAGTGCATGGGGTTTTTCTGTCCTAAGTGCAGGACTTTGCACTTGTCCTTGTTGAACTTCATTTATCAATATAGAATTTCATCTGTGATTTTGTTGCCCAGTCACTCAGTTTTGTGAGATCCCTTTAACTCTTTCCAGTCTGCTTTGGACTTGACTATCTTGAGTAGTTTTGTATCATCTGCAGATTTTGCCATTTCACTGTTTACACCTTTTTACAGATCATTTATGGATATTTTATTTTTTGAACAGTACAGGTCCCAGTACAGACCCAGGGAGTACACCACCTCTCTCCATTCTGCAAACTGACCATTTATGCCTATCCTTTGTTTCCTATCTTTTAACCAGTTACTGATCCATGAGAGGACCTTCTCTCTTATCCCATGACTGCTTCCTTTGCTTAAGAGCCTTTGGTGAGGTGAGCCTTTGGTGAAAGTCTTAAGTATGCTATATCCCTTGGATCACCCTTGTCCACATGCTTGTTAACCCCCACAAAGAATTCTAGTAGATTGGTGAGGCATGATTTCTCTTTACAAAAACCACATTGACTCTTCCCCATCATATCAAGTTCATCTCTGTGTCTGAAAATTTTGTTTTTTACTACAATTTCAACCAATTTGCCTAGTACTGAAGTTAGGCTTACTGGCCTGTAATTGCCAGGATTGCCTCTGGAGCCTTTTATTTAAAACTGGCATCACATTAGCTATCCTCCAGTCATTTCTCTCTTCTTCATGGGTTTAGACCATATTATTCAAAGTCTTGTGTTGTGGGCACATTCCTTAACTGAGGAAATCTGGATAGGAAACCTTTTGGAAACAGTTAGTGTCTTGTTCTTTTCACCTAAGGGCTGAGCATACCATCTCTTCAGTACTACCTGTCACTGCAAGCATAGACCAGCCACCTGTTCCCTTCTATCTGTCTCAATACTTATATGACCACAATCACCACAGTATCTGAACATGTCTGTATTAACACCTTCTTTGTGCTGGCCCTGATTCTGCATGTTACTGAGAGCCTCTACTCCCACTAATTTGCCTTGCAAGAATAGGTCTTACTTCCCTCCTTGTTACATCCTTCCTAAGCTTTCTACACCTTCTTTTATATTCAGCTGTGTGTGATCATTCTGAAATCCTGACACATGCTCAACTGCTGTTCACATGGAACCTTCTCCGCTTTATCCTTCTAGGTTCTCATTTGAATATTTGCTACTACCACTGAGTTCCACACCTGTGGCAGCTTCACCACAGCCTGTGCCCTTGGCTTCAACGCCCACCACAATGGGCTTCCTCCACATCACTGCATAGTCCCCACAGCTCTCACCACTGGTGATGACTAGGAACAAGGGCATCCCATATGACACGCTGAGTGGTGATGACTGCCCAGTTGCTGTTCCACTTGAGATACGAGTAGGCTAAAATGAGAGGGGAGGGATAGCTCAGTGGTTTGAGCATTGGCCTGCTAAACCCAGGGTTGTGAATTCAGTCCTTGAGGGGGCCACTTAGGGATCTGGGGCAAAATCAGTACTTGGTCCTGCTAGTGAAGGCAGGGGGCTGGACTCAATGACCCTTCAGGGTCCCTTCCAGTTCTAGGAGATAGGTATATCTCTGTTAATTTTTTTAAAATTTATTTATTTATTAGAAATCAAACCAAAAAGATACCCCCATAGAGCAGTAACTTAAAAATCTGCAACAGTAATCTTAGCTTGTCCCCCCTGCAGAAGATCCACCAAGCTGACTGTGATTTGTTTGAATGCCTAGGCTATTTGAAATTTTTTCTGAGTACCTTTCCAGATTGTTAATTCTGTGAATAGATCCCAATTATTAAATATGCTGATAATTTAATTCAACAAATAGCTTGTACAGAAATTGTTGTTTCACTATTAAAGACACATTCCAGTCAAGAGCACAACTAACATTTTTACACTTAAAGAATAAACATTGAAACTAGATATTCAGGTCTTTATTACAGGCTCTACTGCAGCCTCTTTTACAGTGGCTCAGTGCCATAAAGCAGCTGAACAGATGATTTAAGTGTTGTGTAGGAAATAACCTCAGCACAGCGGTCAGGTAAAGTGATTTAGGTGGCTTTATTCTGCACTCAAAATCCCTGTCACATAGGCATTCTGAGGGAAGTGGCCATGTCAGAGCAGGAATGGCAGTGACCAGAGGCTGCTGTGTGGCACCACTCTAACTTACGCTGGGGGCCACGCTCAACTTCAGAATCCTGGAAGGCCAAAGGTGGATAAATACCCTTTTACCCCTCTCCACACTTGGCTGTGCCTCTTGTGAGGATCTCAGGCTCACATTGTCATTGAAATTGACCAATAGGTGGCGTACAAACATCAGAAGAAAGCACTCCAAATGCAGGCTGTTACTAAGGACATATGGTTAATGCAGGATTCTGCACACAGATATCCTGTTTATAAAACCATGACAGCTGAGCAGCACTAAGAGTCACTGTATAAAGATTTCTGGAACTGAATGTTCAGCTTAACTTTTGGACTTCAGATCTGCCTACAAAGCTTTGGTATTTAAAAGGATATGTACTTAGCATCCTGTTTTCTTTTCTTTTCTTCAGGTCTACACCTTCAACACAAAAAGAGGACTTGTATCTCTAGACAGAGGCGGCAGCTGAAGCAGACTCATTTATACTAATTTTGTAGCATGTTTTTGAAATCTGCTTTAACCCACTGAATTAATGTATGTAATTCAATCCTTCTGTTTGCCTCTATTGTCTGTAAATTTGGCATTATCCTGTCTCTGAATGTAATTCCTCCCTTAATTCCCGTGATTGCTAGTCTGCCTATTATAACCTATGTAACATTGCCTTTGACTCCTCTGCTGCTGGACACTTCATCCATGCCTTCCTCTCTCCTTATCTGGTAACTCCCTCCTTGTCTGTGGCCTCAACCTATTCCAGTTATCCAGAATCCCATGATGAATGGTACTGCCCTTTTATTCACCTGTCAGGAACCAGGACCACATCACCCCTATTCAAGGCTGCCCAGAGGGGAGGGGCAAGTGGGGCAATTTGACCCAGGCCCCGCAAGAGCCCCCACAAGAATATAGTATTCTATAGTATTGCAACTTTTTTTAATAGAAGGGGCCCCCAAAATTGCTTTGTCCCAGGCCCCCTGAATCTTCTGGGCAGCCCTGCCTCTGTTCGCAAATAGCTTCATTGTCTCCCCACCCATTTTTGGATCCATTTTAAAAACTGCCTCCTTGTTTTTAAAAGGCTTCCTTCTGCCTGAGGACCTTGGGCTTCATTCTCCCCTGCCATGCACCTTGTGTTATCTGCACCTCTTTGAAGTGAATGCAGATGGGATGTAAAACGCTATCCCTTGTGTGAATGGGTAGCATTTTAAACTCACTTTGTACAAGTGTAAATAACAAAACTAGGAGTAAGGCAGTGGAGAATTTGGCCCATTGTTTTCACATGCACTGTATCCATTACTATCAGAGTTCCTCAACTGGTTGCTTCCTGGGAGAAGGGGGGATTGGATGGGGCAGAGGTTCTAGGGGGGGCCATCAGGAATAAAAGGGGGGTTGGATGGGCTGGCAGAGGTCCGGGGGCGGTCAGCAGATGTTGGATGGGGCAGGAGTCCCGTGGGGGGCAGATAGGAGGTAGGGGCCCCCTCCCCTAACCAGCCCTCCATACAATTTACGAAACCTGATGTGGCCTTCAAGCAAAAAAGTTTGCCCACTCCTGGTTTAGAGCACTAAGTAAGTACTAACTGTCACACTTTCAGGTAACTACACCTGTATCCTCCCCTCTGTGGTCCGCTCCAGGAGTTCCCAGTCAGGTCTCCAGGCATCACTTGTTTCTGGGCAGGGACCCTTGCCCCACTCCCTTCTGACCTAGGGTTTTAAGGCTGAACAGCTCCCTGCCTTACATTGTGATATCCCCAGCAAGCAGTCTCTCTTTCTGAGGGCTATCAACAGTATATTGTCAGCAGTTACGAATTACAACACAACTCTTTCTAAGCAAGCACCTTTAAAGGTAAAAGCATTACAGAGAAAACATATTAAAACAACAAACAGATTTAAATACACACTGAACGTACCAGGCGTCACCCATCAGTCTTATGGGGCCCTAGCAGGCCAAAGTCTTTCCAAGCTTCAGCAACCATTGGGGTTGCCCATGGACAGGATACCCTTTCCGTTTGCTGGATCAGAAAGAAAGTCCTTAGTCAGTTTAAATGCAGCCTTTTTATATCAAAAGCCCTTGCTTTGTCTGTCGGTCTCCAGAAAACCCAGTTTGAATTGGTATATGCATACCTCCCCAGCGGGAAGTACCTCTCTGGAGGTCTTTACTATCAGAGTGATTAAGAACATAAGAATGGCTACTGTCTTCCGACAGTGTATACTGGGCTAGATGGACCATCGGTCTGACCCAAAATGGCCATTCTTATGTTCTTAATCACTCAGGTAGTAAACAACCCCAGAAAGATGCCACTCCAGGGAGGTGTGCATATACTGGTTCAAACTGGATTTTCCAATCAGCCCCCCTTCCCATTGTTTTTAGTTTCTGGAGGAGCTGCAATAACCCTCCCCATTCTGCTGGAGTTGCATAAGATCCCTGGCCAACAGTGATATTTAAACCATTCATAAGCATACAATATGGTCCCCAAAGACACTGCATGGGGTTTCAATATCTGTCACACATCACACGCATTCCCCAGAAACCAGACGGGAGGTGGAAGTGAGAGGACTAGGTCTCAAGTTCATACCCAAAGGTTTTGGGGTGACAGGAGTAAGAGGGAGCATGTAAGAGCTCCTCCTACAGATCTGCCCCATAAGTTCTAAAGAGATAATATATGGGATGGTTGTCAAACAACTCCGTACAGATTTAGGAATGATGTATGCTGGCTTGTTAGCAGAAAGTTTATTATATGAAAAAGCTGAAATGTAAAATTAGGAAAGGTAATAGCAGAAATGCCATTCAGGGTATAAGCTGTAGGTTCCCCTAGGATATTGGTCTAGTACCCACTAACTAATAGTTATGCCCACTTCTTCAGGGGGGTTGCAATATCTGTTATGTCTCCCATCTCCACCCATTTATTAATCTCATATAATGAAATAGATAGTCTCCCTCTCTCTTAACCCTACATATTTTTCTATTTAATACATTACTAAATTACTCCTTTCATATTTAACAAATGTGGAACTGATTCTTCCACCACACATTTCTGTCTCCTGTTAAGTGTAACCAATAAGATGAGGAAACCATTCAAGAAGGAGGCCAAAAAGCAAGGACAGTTTGTCAACCTCCCTGCACTTTATGCAGCTAAAGTTTATTTTTGTCACGTTGGCTTTGGAGTGATGTACAGTCAGTGAAGTGACATGTGGGTGTCAACCTCCAGTGCACTGCAACTTGCAGCTGAACTGAGCAAGAAGGGATAGGATGGAGACTGTTAGAATAAAAGGCATAGAACTCCCATTCCTAAACTTGGCCTTTCTTTTAAGAGCAGGACTAATTTGATCTGTCAGATTCTGCCCTTAATTACACCTATGCAATCCCCACTGAAATCAGTTGTAAAGGAAAGCCTATATGGCCTTCCTTTACAAAGCTGCTCTTCTCATATCAGTTCTACACTGATATAAGACCATTCACTTCAATCCAGTTCCTCAACATATACACCAGCATAGTGAAATTTGAAGGAAAAAATAGTAGATTTTATTTAATATCATATTGTCATAAACAGATAGTAGAAGTTAATAGAACAGAAGTACTTTATATCTCTTTTGACTGGAAAGGGTTAACAAGTTCAGTAAGCCTGGCTGTCACCTGATCAGAGGACCAATCAGGGGACAGGAAACTTTCAAATCTTGAGGGAGGGAAGTTGGTGTGTGTGCTGTTAGTTTTTGGTTGTTGTTCTCTCTGGGTTCTGAGAGTGACCAGATGTGCAACCAGGTTTCTCTCCAATCTCTCCAATACAGGCTCTTATCAGTTCAAAATAGTGAGTACTAGGTAGATAAGGTGAGTTAGGCTTATGTTTGTTTTCTTTATTCGCAATTGTGCATTTGGCTGGAAAGAGTTCAAATTTGTATTTTGCTGAAAGGATTTTAATTTGTACTTGTATACTTAGGCTGGGAGGGTATTCCCAGTGTCTAAGAGCTGAAAAACCGCTGTACCTAATCCATTTTAAAATTTACAAAGATAATTTTTAAACTAGTTTTTCTCACTTAAATTAAAATTCTTCTTCGTGTTAGAAACCTGATGTTTTATTCTGGTGAGACCCACAAGAACTGGGGTCCCCCTGGATTCCACCAGGAATTTGTGGGAGAAAGGAGGCGTAAAGGGGAGAAGAACAGTTAATTTCCTCGTGGCCAGGATACCTCTCGCTCTCAGGGAGAAGTCCTGGGAGGGGAAAGGTAATTTTCCTCTCTGTTTCTGAGAATCAAAAAGTTTGAATCACAGAGATCTTCCAGAGTACCAAGAGCGGGGAAAGCCTGGAGAGTCCCAAACAAGGGGAAAGAGTTACTATTCCCCAGTGTTTAGATCCAGAGGGGTCTGCGTCTGGGTCCCGGGCAGTTGGGGAGGCCCAAAGGTGTAACTAGGCACTGGAATTCCTGGTTGGTGGCAGCGCTACAAGTACTAAGCTGGTAATTGAGCTTAGAGGAATTCATGCGGGTACCCCATCTTTTGGACGCTAAGGTTCAGAGTGGGGAATTATACCATGACACATATACACTGCATTTAAATACAGATGCTCCCCGACTTACACAAGGTGATCCCATTAGTTGAATTTTGCATAGGTTGGGAATGTATACCGACAATTACACACACACACACACACACACACACACAAAGCTTATAGAACTTTTTCAATAAATCCAATTTGCGTAAGTCGGGTTTGCGTAACCCGGGGAGCGTCTATAACAGATTTTGAAGTATAGTAGTTATCCTGATCTCTGGAGATTGAGACTATTATTTGTACTACACCCAAGTCTGTCTTGGCATTTCACAGTACATATGACCAGCGTGATTCCAGCCACCAATTCTGCAGGACAGTGTGTTTTGCTGAGGTACAGCAAACAAGCACCATTAGTTAATGAAATACAGAGTACAAACAGAGTGCTACATACTGTATATTATAGAGAGATACAGTGCCATGAACTGCAGCTGGCTGCCTAACTTCCATCCAGAGAATCACTATTTTGGAGGCCTTCAATCTCAAATAATCCGAACCCTTGGATGTGCTGCTGTCCTTTCAGTTCCTGGAATATTCCCATTTTGAAGTAATGCGCTGCCTTTCTCCAAGAGTTTAGCTCACTTTTATTTTTCCTATCTTTTAGTGAAAAGTGGCAACAGCCAAGCATCGTTCTCACTCTAGCCAGCTGCCTTCCCTCCTTGAATCCTCAATGCATTCTGCTCACTGACCTCTCTCACTGCTGCTGCTATTTCCAGAAAGCAAGAGGAATTCTCTGGACTCCCATTGTGAGCTTGCTTTCGAGGCCCTCTCAGTATCACTAACCTGCATTGGGTTAAATAAGCAAATAGCTGCTAGGATGGTTTTTAAGAAAAGCAAAGACAAGTAGACTATATGATGTGTCATATGGAAGAGAGATTAAGGGTAAGTGTGACTCAGAGAAGCAGACTGTGCAAATATTTAAACATACACACAAAGTTTTATTTTATGCAGGTGAAGACTGGGGAAATCTCCTTTGTCAGGTGCCATGGTTCACATAAACTGTATTATAACCCTTCACGCAGTTTTCCTGTGAGCACCCCTTCCAAGTGTCAGGCCTTGTACTTCTCTCAGGGGGAATCCTGCAATTCACCCCCACTCTTAGACTGGATCTCCTGCTTACAGAGCCTCTGTTTACCAACTGTGTTGCCTTAGCAAGCCTAACTAAGTTTGGGACCTGCCAGACACTTTCCTTTGGGGCCTGTGAACAGTATGAAGATGCAATGACTCAGAACATTTTCTTTCAAACAAAGTATTTATTTATCCATAGAGACATAAACAGAGAGGGAAAGGGTTAAAACAGAAAGGCCTACATGCATATTGTTTCACATTAAATTTAGCCTTTCCTTCAAGATTTACATAGGCCCAACTTATGCCAGGTACCCCAACATCTGAGATTGGAGGGTCATTGTCTCCCCAGAAGTCACTATCCCCTTCTGTTTCCCTCTCACATTTTACGGACAAGGATTTTAACCCCTCAAAAGACCTTTATTTCATTTTTTCTCCATTTGGATTTCCCCCTTCTCACTCCTCCAGGTCATCAACCAGCCTGATGATCAGAGCTTGGTGGGGCATTAACAGGAACTGAAAATTGTATTGTCGGTTAAGCACCAGTAATTGGGCTGTCTACAACAACTGACTTTGCTTCCTGTGGACCTGTAAAACACACCCAAGACTGAATCAATTCTTTGCACCATATGGTAGACAAAATGATCATAGTCAAATAGAGATAGGTATCCATAGTATTTATTTAAAAAATAAATACAGATCTCCCATTTTCTTCATACCATTGTTTTGCTAACAGTGATTCCACAACCATTGGAGGATAGGAGTTCTTCTGAAGATCTAACCTTAAAAATCTCATTTGTGGTTTATAGATCCAAAATCCTTCAGGGATTGTCACAAATCAGTGTAGCATTCTGAACTGTGGGGGTGTGCATTGCCTGACCCTGGGGCAGGGGTTGGGGTGCGGGAGTGAGGGGTGCAAGCTCTGGGAGGGAGTTTGGGTGTAGATGGGGGCTCCGGGTTGAGGCAGGCGGTTGGGATGCATGAGGGGGTGACGGGATGTGAGGTGCAGGCTCTGGCTGAGAGGCACTAACCGCAGGTAGGCTGCCTGCCTGCCCTGGCCCCAGGCTGCTCCCTGAAGCTCAGGTAGGCTGCCTGCCTGCCCTGTCCCCACACTGCTCCCAGAAACAGCTGACTGCAGGCAAGTCTCTGCGGCCCCTAAAGGTGACGGGAGCAGCAGGTCTCCATGTGCTGCCATCACCCTCAAGTGCTGCCCCCTCAGCCAATGCTGAGGGCAGGGGCAGAGTGCAGAGCCACCTCCCCCACAGGGGCTGCAGAAACATGCCAGCAGCTAGCCACTACCAGGTGCGACGTGGTGCCAGGGCAGGCAGGCAGCCTGCCTGAGCCCCCCTGTGCTGCCAGACTTATAGCAGCTGGAGATTGCAATCAAGAGAGGCTCCAAGATCAACCAGTTGATTGTGATTGATCAGTTAGTGATCACTGCTGTAACTCTTCTTCGGATATGCTGGGAAACTGAGCAAAGGCAATAGGCAACTTGTATTAGAAAAGGGATTTTGGTCTAATGTACAAATGCAAAACCTATGGTTGTGTCTTTATGTTTATTTTCTGTGTGACCTGTATGTGTTTGTTTTCCCAAACTATTTCATCTTTGAATCTGTGACCTTTCTATTAAAGAAACCTTTTGTTTATTTTTACTCCAACCGGGCCCCTGTTGTGCAAACCGTGTGCAGTGTTTGTCCCAATGTGAACTGATAAGTGGGAAAGTGGGAACAGAAGGGGAAAGTCCAAGTGTCTGGTATTTAAGAACGGTGGGTGGATGGATTTGGGGGAGGCTCAGGACCAGAAGGGTTATGCAGGTCATCCTCTAAGGAGTAACTAGGCTGGTGGTAACCAGGGTAGATCTTTCTGCTTATAGGCTGGCTATTGGCATCAGGGCTTTGAGCCATAGCAGCATAGCATTAAGGTACCCAAGGTTACATGGCAGACGGTGGCAGAACCCCTTACTGGTGTGAGTGATCTCCACAACATTACCAAGGCATTATACCACTTGGGCCTATGAATGCAGTGACCTTTCCTTTCATATGTTGGTAATGGGCCAATCAGAAATGAAGACTAGACAACGGGATAGAAGACTTCATTAATAGTACTACAATATCTATAATAAAAAATTCCAAACCCTATTGTTCTGTATTTTTCTCCTTACAAACTATATCTAATGATAGGGTTGCCAACTGCCTAATCACACAAACCCAAACACCCGTGCCCCGCCCCCTTCCCTGAGGCCCCGCCCCACTCACACCATCTCCCCCTCCCTCCCTCCTGTAAGCCGGTCGGTTCGGGGCTCGTCCCCCTCAGGTGCGGCGGGGAGCCAGGGTGCCCCCTTCTATGCAGCGGGACGGGTTCCACGCCGGTCCTGTACTCAAGGGTCGAGCAAATGAAGTCCATGGGCCCTGGCCTTAGGCAGGGCGGGGCAACAAACAAACTGTAGCACAGCTCAGGGGTTCGGGTGAAGGGTTGGGATTTGCTGCCAACCCTCCCAGCAAAACCAGGAGGGTTGGCAGCCCTATCTAATAAAACATTTTTCTATGCCTTAAAAATGCCTGATTTTTCAGGGGTTTTACCCTCAGAAGATCATTTTAGTTTTCCTGGCAGACTAACTAGAGTACTAATAGTACTCTGTGCAATGTGAAAATACACCGCTCTCTTGTGAGTGCACAATAACGTTTTTTCTTTGAAAGTGTTTTCTCCCCCAGATAATTACACATTCAAAACCATTGTCAATGTAAACACTCAGGAGTAGATTCTGCTTTCAGGACATCAATGTAAACCAGGAGTAGCTCCACTGAAGCTAATGGAATTATACATGTGTAAAATTAACAAGATTGAAATCAGAGCCAGGCCCTCTGAACATGCATGGCTGATATTTATTTACGCAATAGAAAAACTGCTCTATTTAATTTAATAGACTTTACCCAAATTATTTTTTCTCAACCATTTGCTCTCTCATGTGACACTGCTAAAGAAAGAAGTTAGGTTAGGTTCTCTTTTCTCCACCCACACCCCCATCTAACAATGAACAGGACAATGAAAAGGTCACTGCCACCATAAAAGGAAAATGGTAACATTATTTGCCTTTGCTCCTTTCACGCTTTCCCCACAATGTAGCAGAATGCATAGAAAAGGGTAGCACACTGCAATCAAAATAGTCAATGTTTTACTGAAAAAAGGTAGGCTTTCTATAACCACTTCCTCTGTCTAAAACTCTGGCAGCGCACGAACTAGCATGTACATCTTTCTTATCTAAAGTCAGGCTTCTCAAAAGGAACCCGGATGAATGGGGAAACAAATTGTGTAAATATCTCAGAAGCAAATATTGTAGTACTGTGGGAAGTACAAATGAGTTTTTGCTGCCTTTTTACAATTTAAATTATATTTGTGACATCTGGTGATTACTGTCTCCTGAACATAGCTATGCTGACCTAAGGTTTAGGGTTAGACCAGGCCTTAGTCTAGCAAGCTATTGGGCTCAGGGGTGTGAAAAATCCACTCCGCTGAGATCCATAGCTATGCTGATCTAAGCTTTAAGTGTAGACACTATCACTCAGGGAGGTGGAGTTCTACAGTGATGGAATAACCTCATTCCATTACCATAGTCCGTATACTGTCTACACTATGGGTTTACAGTGGCATAACTATAGTGCCATAGCTATGCTATGCTGCTATGGTACTATAGCATAGACATGGCCTCAGACTTAAGCTACACCAGTTTTTGCCTCATCACTGTGGCACATTCTAACATACATTCTAACAATTCTGTCTCAAGACTGGGGCTTGGAGCACTCTGCGTGACATTGCCTGTTAGAACATGCACACTTGAAGAGGAGCTAAACACCGGAGTACAAAGAATTATCATCCCAGAGTAATGTTGATGTGTACGGCTGGGAACCTTGTATTTTACCATGTTGCTGGAACGTACCCTATATTCAAACATGATGTCTTATGCTAATCTCACTTATTGCAATGTAAATCAGGAATAACTTAAGAAAACATACGTTTTTTCCAATGGAAGCTGAGATTTGTGTGTAATATGATTCCAGGAGCTGGAGATATAAGCAAAACACCAGATATTGTGGAAGTCACGATAAAATAACAAGTGTTGGCACCATAGTTATTTTAATAGGTTCATAACTCTGTCAAATCAAAGACTTACCCTTTTTACCACAATATTCCAAGGCATCTCTTCAGTGGGTACTCTTTCTATATGAAGCTATAGCTTAATACTCCTCACTCTTTCAGCTGTAGCGCTGTTCGAGATATTTTCGGAACAGGGAACTCTATTTCTTCTTCTTCCCACTGCCTCCCCTTACCCCACCATCCTCCTACTCCAAAACTGCTGATGAACTGATTTTGCACAAACTTTCCACAATAAGTTACCTGAAAGCATAGACTCCCCGCCCCTGCCAAAACCTGAAATGTCAGGGTACGTCTACACTGCACGATTATTTCGAATTAGCTTAAACCGATATTACAAAACAGATCTAATAAAATCGGTTTAGCGCGTCCACAGTGGGATCCCGAAATCGATTGTTTGCGTCCATGGTCCAAAGCTACCATCGATTTCAGGAGCGGTGCACTGTGGGTAGCTGTTCCTCAGCTATCCCATAGTTCCCACTTCCGTGTTGAGAGCACAGTGCCTGATGGGGCAGAAAACACTGCCCCGGGTGGTGCTGGGTACAGCCTCACCCCTCCCTTTGTGAAGGCAGCAGACAACCCTTTGGCGCCTTTTTCGTGGAGTGCATTGAGCAAACGCCATAGCACAGCAATCTTTCCCTTTTTTTTTTCACGTGGTGGTGGGGGGAAATAAACTGAGGAGCTGTTCCCTGAACCACGCCAGACACTGTGTTTGAACCTACAGACATTGGGAGCTCAGCCAAGAATGCAAATAATTTTCAGAGACTGCTGTGGACTGTGGGATAGCTGGAGTCCTCAGTACCCCCTCCCTCCCTTCATGAGCGTCCATTTGAGTCTCTGGCTTCCCGTTACGCTTGTCACACAGCGCTGTGTATCCTGGAGTTTTTTATTCAAACGCTTTGGCATTTCGTGTTCTGTAACGGAGCTGGATACAACAGATTTGTCTCCCCATACAGCGATCAGACCTAGTATCTCCCGTACGGTCTATGCTGGAGCTCTTTTTCGATTTCAAACTGCATCGCCAGCCGTGCTGATCAGAGCTCCACGCTGGGCAAGCAGGAAATGTAATTCAAAAGTTCGCGGGGCTTTTCCTGTTTACCTGCCCGCTGCATCCGAGTTCAGATTGCTGTCCAGAGCGGTCAGTGCTGCACTCTGGGATGCCGCCCGGAGGCCAATAACGTCGATTTCCGTCCACACGAACCCTAATCCGAGTTATCACTATCGAATTTAGCGCTACTCCTCTTGTTTGGGAGGAGTTCCGAAATCGATTTAAGGAGCCTTTTAACTCGATATTAATGATGACGTCGTGTGAACGGATACAGCGTTAAATCGGTATAGCGGCCATTAAACCAATTTAAAGTCGCAGTGTAGACCTGGCCTCACAGTTATAAAAAATTGAGGGTGACTCAAAAACAGAAGGTTATAATGGAAACATTCACAAAACCTTAACTCCTATAGCAACCACTGTTATCTCATAAATAATTAACTAGATATAAATCAGACACAAAAACTAGTTACTCTCCAAAGAACACAGTAAAAGCTGAAATCAAGGTTCTACGATAAAGGCACAGTTTCAAGAACCTCAGCTGCAAAGGAAGCAAAGTTGATTTCTATTCCTGGCATGTGATTTAACAAATACTGTTTTTGTCGTTTGTTGCCAATAACAACAAGTGTCACTTATTTAGTATTCAAACCATGCTAAAAAAGCTAAGCCAGATTTACAATTACCCAACCAGCTTCTATGTACAACCAAGCAAATAGAAAACAAATTTAAGCATTTTACCTAAGAATTAAAAAAACAAAACAAATTACATGACAAAGGCATAAAGTGATGAAACACTGCAATGCCAGATTAGCGAACAAGGCCATCAAACCCAACTGCCTTGTTAATCTACAAACATTTACATGTTGTGCTTCACAAGGAATCTTTTGTTTCAAGTAAATAGAGATAATAGCATAACCTTACTGTATGTGCTTTTATTAACACAACATAGCATTTTGCTTCAGCATTGCAATATTTGGCATCCTGTTAGTGGGAAGTAGAAAATTTCTCTTTTAGATTTCATTTTTATTTAAATGAGCATTTAAAAAGAAAAAACATGAAGAGGTTAATATATAGGATTATCAAAATAAGAGTGGGTGGAAGAGTATTGGGTTTATTATTTATTCAGTCAGCATTGCGCTTGTGTAACCCAAAGTAGAACACAGTGTGTCTTTGTCCCCTTCTATTCACAATTCACACATAGGGATAAAAATTTGTTATAGCTTTCAGCTAATAGAGTTACTCTTTTGGTTCAAGCAGTTCACGCCCTTAGCACTGAAGGTCCTAGATTCAAACTCTGCTGACAACCAAAGTCCTGGGCCCTGTCCCAAGGAGTTTTCAACTGAAGTTAGACACAGACAAAGCAGTTCAGACCCAAGTGATAGTGCCCACTCTAAGCAGGTCATGACAGTGAGACCAGAGAGATGAGAATTATCAAAGACAAATTCAGTAATTGAAACTAAAATGAGACTGTTGCACTGTAACCTTCACCAGCCTCAGTGGTGGCACTTGTTTCTCACTGGAACTGAGGATTCTGGCCTGGATTTTCAAGATTAATAGGTATATAAACACAGAAATATCTTAAGCCCTATACCAGGGCCAGCCCACTCTTGAGCACCTCCGCATGGGCAGAGATCACTCTGCAGCACTCTTGCCCCATTTCCTTCTCTTCAGGGCCCCTTAAGAACTGCACAGTCCACAGTATTTCAAACAAAAATTATCCCTTTTGGGTGGGGTCCAGTTTATTTAGTCTCGCACATTGTTCCCAGTGGCCCAATAGGCCAAACCCGTCTTGACTAAGGGAACCCCACAGCCCTCCTTCTGGGACTTGGGCTATTCTTCTCCCTGGTCCCTTTCATTCACCCTTCACCAGTTCCACTCAGGTTGGCCACAAAGTCTGTTATGTAGAAAACTCAGTACAGTCTCTCCCAAGTATTTAACTCGTTTTTAAACTGCGCTGAGCCAGGCCTCACTCTTCTTTCCCGCCTGTCATCCCTCCTCTGTTTCAATGACCTCTCTCAGGTTTAACTTGGCTGGAGCTCAGCCTTTCAGTCTGGCTCCCAAACACCCCAGGTATTCCTTGCAAAAACCTTTCTCAGTTCTCACTCTCTGCAGCTTCCTTGTTGCTCTTTACAAGCAAACCTATGATCCAATCCAAGTATCTCTAGAAATCAGGGTTGACTAGCCACCTGGCCTCCAGTCTTTGTTACAGCCACAAATAAGAAATCAGGAAAATTATCAGCACATTTGTCATAGCAATACCTGTTGATAAAATAAAATATGGACATTGCAGTGCTGCAATGCATTTGAGAAGTGCAAGAACCTTACCTGCATATAACAAAGAACAAGAGAGTGATACAACGCTCTTGGTGGGACTGGCTCTGTTCAATATCTTCATCAATGACTTAGATGTTGGCATAGAAAGTATGCTTATTAAGTTTGCAGACAATACCAAACTGGAAGGGATTGCAACTGCTTTGGAGGACAGGGTCAAAATTCAAAATGATCTGGACAAATTGGAGAAATGGTCTGAGGTAAACCGGATGAAGTTCAATAAAGACAAATGCAAAGTGCTCCACTTAGGAAGGAACAATCAGTTTCACACATACAGAATGGGAAGAGACTGTCTAGGAAGGAGTATGGCAGAAAGAGATCTAGGGGTCATAGTGGACCACAAGCTAAATATGAGTCAACAGTGTGATACTGTTGCAAAAAAAGCAAACGTGATTCTGGGATGCATTAACAGGTGTGTTGTAAACAAGACACGAGAAGTCATTCTTCCGCTCTACTCTGCGCTGGTTAGGCCTCAACTGGAGTATTGTGTCCAGTTCTGGGCACCACATTTCAAGAAAGATGTGGAGAAATTGGAGAGGGTCCAGAGAAGAGCAACAAGAATGATTAAAGGTCTTGAGAACATGACCTATGAAGGAAGGCTGAAAGAATTGGGTTTATTTAGTTTGGAAAAGAGAAGACTGAGAGGGGACATGATAGCAGTTTTCAGGTATCTAAAAGGGTGTCATCAGGAGGAGGGAGAAAACTTGTTCACCTTAGCCTCTAATGATAGAACAAGAAGCAATGGGCTTAAACTGCAGCAAGGGAGATTTAGGTTGGACATTAGGAAAAAGTTCCTAACTGTCAGGGTAGTTAAACACTATAATAAATTGCCTAGGGAGGTTGTGGAATCTCCATCTCTGGAGATATTTAAGAGTAGGTTAGATAAATGTCTATCAGGGATGATCTAGACAGTATTTGGCCCTGCCATGAGGGCAGGAGACTGGACTCGATGACCTCTCGAGGTCCCTTCCAGTCCTAGAGTCTATGAGTCTATGAACATTGCATAAAAGAATTTCAAAGGCACACACAAGATCCACAAACCCTTCTGAAACCCCATTAAGGCATACACACAGGCAGGTTTGCACACATGTGCTCTGTGTTCAGCTTCTGCCCACACACATACATCAGTGTCTGGGTATATATGTGTCTGATCAGATATTCAGAACCGATACCCATATAAAATGACCATTGAAAAAGCCTATAAAAATTATAGAGACAAGGTGGGTGATATTAGACCAACTTCTGCTGGTGAAAGAGACAAGCTTTCAAACTGTTTTAAAGATGTGAATGTCATGCACCTTCCCCGACCAGCCCACATTGGTGTCGGTGAAGCGTCCCTAGTGATCTACCAATGCTTGTGGCCTTTTCTGCTGATGTACTCTGGCGCCAAAACAGGGATGTGTGTGCCATCTATCACTCCGTTACAGTTCAGGAACCGTGCTGCTACAAATCCATCCATTATGCCCTGCACATTGCTGAGGGTCACAATCCTGCATAGCAGGAGGTGGTTAATAACCCTGCAAACTTGCATTACAATGATCTCCACAGTGGATTTTCTGACTCAAAATTGAATCCTGGCTGACTAGTAGCAATCTAGTGTTGCAAGTTACCACAGTGTTATCTCCATTCACTTCTCCACTTTCAATGCAGCTCTTATTTTGGTGTCCCTGCACTCAAGGGCTAGGGCAAACTTAGCACACAGATCCAGGAGTGTGGCCTTCTGCATCCAAAAGTTCGCAGCTACTGCTCATAGTCCCAAACCTGCATTACAATGTGATCCTGCCAGTCAGTGCTTGTTTCTCAGGCCCAGAAGAGGTGCTCCCATCTGCAGCTGCTCCATGAATGCCACCAACAACCTTGATTTGGTTCTCACTATGTCCCACAGCGATCTCTTCTCCAAGGAATCATCATGTTCCCCACTGATTCAGTTCTTCTTGTGGCTCTGCGAATATTCCAGGATTGTGTGCTCTGTGCTTACAAGGTTCATGACACTAGTGCAGAGCTGTGCAGGCTCCATGCTTCTGTCAGAGATGGTGGACAATGAGGAGGGCCACACAGGTTTGTGGGATTTTGAAGAAAAAGGTGTGAAATTTATGGGATACAGATAACATGTGATGGAGACAGTGTCAAACTGGAAACCCCATGCAACTCAATTCAGCCCTGGATGTACACTGGATGATGGCTAGTTGCACGGTGCGATCTCTCTCTATAGTGCACTGCACTCTGCATTGACAGCAGAACTCCTGGTGAGTGCATGTGCTGCCGACACAAGGAGCCATGTATGCATGCACTAACTGCAGTGTAGACATGGCCTATATAGATAAGAGAAACAAAGGGATGGGGCAAAGGGATATAGCAACCAAACAAGTGAACTATGCGGTGGTTGGTAAATGCAATTTTCAAGCCATAAATTGTTTCATTGATTTATTTTTATTTTACTTTAACAGTTTGGGGTGAAGTTTTATTGGGAGGGGAGTAGCTAAATAGAGAGAAAGTAGGGACAAGAGGAAGGAAAAAGAGGAAGGAAGAAATGGTGCATGGAAGGCTGGTGAAGTGAGGCTGACATGGAGAGACCATGAGGGAAGGGGCAGGAGTGAGTTGAAAGGAACAGGAGAAGGAAAGCAGTTGGGCACTGATGATAGATAGACCCCTGTCCCTGCTGCAGCTGCTCCTCCTGACTGAGTTTCTGGATGAGGCCTGGCCTCCCTGTGGTTTCTCTCTTTCTTGAGCTCACACGGTGCGGGGCATCTACCATATGGCCTTGGTGTCCCTAGAGTGGGGTTCTCCCTGGCAGAGTTCTGAGTCCGGGATGCTGGAGGGGAGGAGTAACTCTGGTTGGGTCTCAGCTCCCTGCTTCCTTATGGCTGTAGCTGCTACAGTTGCTTGTTTCTGTTCGTATCAGCTGAGTTTCTGGGTGGCCCCTCCCAGCAGTTTTGTTATCAGGAAATAGATAATATGAAAATGCACCACTCTATTCTCGTGTTTCAGTTGTTTGACCTTGCCCAATAGTTTTCCTTTTTTTTTTTTTTGGTTTTGTTTAGAAAAGGGGTGGGGAATACCAAGGTATCCACAAGTTATTCTAGTATCCACGAGCCTTACAAGAAAAACCACAATTAACCCCTCTTCATTTTTTTTGTCCCACTCCCACTTCTGTGCTTCCTTCGATGCTTTTCCTGCCCATGAAATACTTCTCCCTGCTTGCTAATTACAAACCACTATCCTCTCCTTGTTCAGGTCCCTCCTAAAATTCCCTTCTGCCAGAGCACTCACTTCAAGAAGTGGTGAGTATGTGTGAATTAAATCAAAAGCAGAATCACCACACTCTTAAACAGAGAATCCCTTTGACTTAAGTGACTCCATCACTCCCTGCCACAACTCCCTTTTATTATCCTTACTCATGCGTCACATTTAAGATTAGACTGTAAACTCTTGGCCGCAGGAGTCTTATCAATTGTTTTTGAAAAGCACAATGCTAAGTACTGCAGAATTAAACAAGGGAGTTTTCTGAGGGACTTCTCCAGGTGGAGGAGGAGTCAGGAGAGACTACATGATCCTTGGGGTGAGGCTCTGTTTGTGGTAGCTGTGCAGTCCCAGGACACTAGAGAGACACGGTGGGTGAGTTAATATCTTTTATTGGGCCAACTTCTTTTGGTGAGGGAGATGAGGTTTTGGGTACACTTTATTGTATGGCATAGTGTTCTACCCCACCACCTTGTCCCTTTACTTTGTTTGTTGTGTGCTGGCTTTCTTTCTGTTTGCCAGCTTGACTGAAGATTGTAGTGTGGTCTGTTTTGGGGGCGGTGTGCTGAGCCAAGTGGTTGGCTGCGCTGACTTTACACTATCCAGGCTCTAGCCTGCTATCCCTTGATCCATAACCCTCGACAAGGAGGCCAGACTAACTCTGAGAGAACAGGTGTTTAAAAATCCAGCTCCTAAGTGACCAGCAGCAGCAGACAGGGGAGTTTGGTCATTCCCTCCAGGTCCAGTTCTCGAGCACAGGGAGTCCCATGACCGAGTGGAAGAGCACTCAACTGAGTGAGCTACCAAAGTTAGGAGAGTTTGGCTGCACTGAGGGTTCAGTGGCAGGGGGAAAAGGTGGCTGAGAGACTATAACCTAACTACTGGAAGGGCATCAGAAAAGTCCCTACAAAAGAAACAAAGGAAGGGGGGAGAGAGAGAGAGAGAGAGAGAGAAAGAAATCCCAACTCCCTCACAAAAATACCCCAAAAACAGCAACAAAAAACCCTGCAAGGGTAAAAATAATGCAGGCAGAGTCTAGCAGCAGAGTGGAGCTATCCAGTTTGTTGCACTGAATGTAGCATGTATGATTACCTGATTTGTGGACAGGCAGAGAATGTGTCCATATGGTGCAAGCAACTTGTGGATCTCAGAGACACAATGCAGGCTCTTGAGGCCAGAGTGGCTGAACTGGAGGAGCTAAGGAAGACAAAGGTACATGGAGGAGACTTTCAGGGCCACAACAGAATGGTCCCACCTTCAGTTTGACAGTCTCTGTGCTGTTAAGGAGAATGACGATCTTGCAGAAGGAGAACATCAAGCTGGAGCAGAGGGAAACAGTCCCATAATTGGGACCTTCCTTCCAGATGATGTCATGGTATCCTCTTGCCCTGAAGATACCCCTTGTGGGAAGGGGGACTCCAGTTATTAAGAAGTGACAGATAATAGTAATGGGGGATCTGATTATTAGAAAGCTAGATAGTTGGGTTTGTAATGACCAAGAGAACCCACATGGTAAATTGCCAGATGGGTGCAAAGTTGGCAGATCTCATGAGACATCTAGACAGACGTATGTGCACTGCTAAAGGAGCCAGGGATTGTGATACACATAGGTACCAATGACATAGGAAATGGTATGAGAGATGCCAAATTTAGGCTGCTAGGTAAGAAATGAAAGTCCAGGAGCTCCATGGTAGCATTTTCCGAAATGGTCCCAGTTCCATGTGCAGGACCAGAAAGACAGTCAGAATTACAGGGTCTCAATGCATGGATGAGGCAATGGTACAGGAAGGAGGTTTTTAGGTTTATTAGGAATTGGGGAACCTTTTAGGAAAGGAGAAGCCTATACAGGAAGGATGGGCTCCACCTAAACCGATATGGAACCAGACTGCTGGCATGTAAAATTAAAAAGGTTATGGACGTGTTTTTAAACTAAGGGCTGGGGAAAAGCTGATAGGTGTGGAAGAGCACATGGTTCAGGTGAACACATCCCTTAGGGATGAATTCATTAAAGGGGAAACTCTACATCCTAGCCAAGAGACTAGGAAAGAAGTTGGTAAAGTACAGGTAGGAGTTAATGAGGAACAGTCAAACGTCAAAAAGTTCCATTCAAATATAACACATGAAGGCAAACAACAACTGAATATTGGCAACATGTACAAATCATGCTAGATGTCTAAAAACTAAGATGGATGAACCAGAGTGCCTACCATCAAATGAGGATATTGATATACAAGGCATTACGGAAACTTAGAGGAAAGAAGAAAAATCAATGGGACATGGTAATACCAGGTTACAAAATATATAGTAATGGTAGAGTAGGTCGTACTGGCTGGGGAGTGACACTATCCATGAAAGAAAGCAGAGTCAAAGTAAAAATCTTAAAATAAATCAAACTGTGCCATAGAATCTCTATAGATAGAAATTCCATGCTTGAACAATAAGAGTGTAGCAGCAGGAATGTACTACCGACCACCTGACCAGGATGTTGACAGTGATTGTGACATGCTCAGGGAGATTAGACAGGCTACAAAAGCAGAAAGTCCAATAACAATGGGGGATTTCAACTATCCTCATTTTGACTGGGTACATGTCACCTCAGGAATGGATGTAGAGATACAATTTCTAGACACCATAAAGGACTGCTTCTTGGAGCAGATTGTCCTGGAACCCACAAGGGGAGAGGCAATTCTTGATTTAGTTCGAAATGGCATATATTATCACAAGAGGTGTATATAGCTGAACCACTTGGTAATAGTGACCATGATGTAATTAAATTTACCATCTTTGTAGGGGGAAATGTCTAAGAAACCATCACAGTAGCATTTTACTTCAAAAAGGGGAACTACGCAAAATGAAGAAGCTAGTTAAGTGGAAATTGAAAGGAATAGTCACAAGAGTAAAATGCCTGCAAGCTGCATGGAGACTATTTAAAAAAAACTCATAATAGAGGTTCAAGATAAATGTGTACCCTATCAAGCTGTCCTCCAGTGGCTCAAGAGCATGGATATCAACCTCAAGCCAGACTGTTAGGAAACAGAGCACAAACCCCAAATTGGCTGGGAGTTCTATCATTCAATTTCACTAGCCAATTATTAAATGTAAACTCCTGGGGTACTATAACATCTTTAACATGGAGTCACAGACAGTCCTCTGGGGTACTCCAATCTGTCTTGCCACCCAGGTAATCTTGCCTTTGTGATAGATGGTCCCTTTCACCAAAGATCACAGCAATACTCAGGTTACTCCTAGTCCCAAGAACCAGTCACTTACCCCAGGTCAGTTGCACCTTAGGTCTTACATTAAAGATAATGCTTGTAGCCAAATCATATAAAAAAAAAACACTATCTAAAGATTTATTATATAGGAAAAGGAAACAATGGAGTTATTGACAAGGTTAACACAGGTGGACATATATAAACAAATGAGTTCCAATCTAAGTTTCAAAACAGTAATAGAAGCTTCTATGATAAGCTTCTATGACTAAAACCTAATGTGGATAGCGTATGTTGGTGGGAGAGCTTCTCTCGCCAACATAGCTACTACCACTAGCAGGAGCTAAAGTAATTAAGCCAGTGGGAGAGCTCTCTCACATTAGCTTAGAGTTGCTACACAGAGAGCTTATAGCAGTGGAGCTGCACTGCTAAGTTCTCTCATGTAGCCATAGCCTTCTAATACAAACCATTAAATATTACAACAGCAACAAAGAGTCATGTAGCACCTTATAGACTAACAGATGTATTGAAGCATAAGCTTTCGTGGGTGAATACCCACTTCATCAGATGCATGTAATGGAAATTCCCAGAGGCAGATATAAATATGCAGGCAGTCCCTACGTAAAAGGATAAATGGACACAAGTCAGATGTTAGGAATGGCAATATAAAAAAACCTGTAGGAGAACACTTCAATCTCCCTGGACACACAATAGCAGATTTAAAGGTAGCCATCTTACAGCAAAAAAAAAAACAAAAAAAAAAACTTCATGTCCAGACTTCAAAGACAAACTGCTGAGCTTCAGTTCATTTGCAAATTTGACACCATCAGCTCAGGATTAAACAAAGACTGTGAATGGCTAGCGAACTACAAAAGCAGTTTCTCCTCTCTTGGTGTTCACACCTCAACTGCTAGAAGAGGGCCTCATCCTCCCTGATTGAACTAACCTCCTTATCTCCAGACTGATTCTGGCCTGCATATTTATACCTGCCTCTGGAAATCAGAGTGCTATAAAATGTAAGTAGACATACCCTAACAGAAGTTGATCCAACAAAAGATATTACCTCAGCCACCTTGTCTCTCTAATATCCCAGGACCGACATGGCTGCAACTAAACTGCATACATAAATAATTGAGTTAATCAATAGTTAATTACTAATATAAATGGCAATAAAATGCAATCACATTTTAGTGTAATTAAAAAAAAAATCTTGCATTGATGATTTTGAAAATTTTTTTTCCTTTGAATAAGAAACCAGTTTCAATCTTAGAGAATAGTTTGCACCCTATCAGGTTTTATAGTATAGCCGTAGCACTTCACAATTAACAGGGTTCTGCTTAGAAGTGGTATACAGTCAGTCCAAGGTTATATGCAGAGAAGGGGCCGGGGGGAAGAGAAAGAAAAAGTGCTTTTCAGATATATTTTTCTCACTATGGAAAACATTTTGCCTTTGGTTAAAAATTGTCTGCAGGATATAAAATAATCAATGGCAAAGTACGGGTCAATCAAGTGCTCATGCTCACATTCGCAAGAGTAAGGGGACACAAATTAAAATTGAGGAAAATGATTTTCCAAAATTAAATACAGACAGCGTGGACCATTTTTACACAATTGTTTCTTGCTCTGTCTGTAGACAAACTTCTATTCCCTGTGAGCTTTACCCAAGTAAGGACTTCAGGATTTGGCACTCTACAATTAACTTGTGGAATTCAGTGAGGCAAAATAGCTTAAAAAGATTCAGAGAGGATTAAACACTGAAGAGCAACAAAATTATCTGCAGTCACTTTGTAGTAGCTTGAATAAAAGTTACAAGACTGGCAAATCCTCCCGCTTCAAGTCACAAAATAATCTCCACTTCTTTTTTGCCCAGTCTGCCCACAATATTGCATGTATGGTGGGGAGCAGGGGGTTGTAGAGAGGGGATGGGTGGGAGATGGCCTTCCTCTGAAACATCAGGGACAGGCTACTATCAGAGGTGGGTCTTTCACACTAAGTGACCCATTAATTTATTTAGGCAAGGAAACTCCAGTGACACTATGCTATCTTTGCTACATCCTTTAATGTCACAGATGCTGCTAATAAGATTGCAAATGTGCATAAACCATCCCACTGGTTTGTGTAAGTTTTGTGCTCCAGCCTGAATGAATACTGCTGTTCCGTTTGCTGTGTGGTATTTCAGCCCGGCAAGCAGTAGGTCACTGTTAGCTTCCACGTCAGTCAGCGTGTGAAGGCAGAGGGAGAGGAGGGAAGTGCCATAGGGCACATTAAAAAGCTACTTTTCTGTCTTGACTTGGAGAGCAGTTGCTGCTGCTGTTCACAAACTTCATCTACGATGTCCTTGCAAAACAGGTCCTCCAAGACACGGCAGCGTACTATCCTTTTAGTGATCATCATGGTCCTGATAGTGACAATTGTTGCTGTGCTGGCCGCTGTGCTGCTGGCAAACGGAACGAAAGAGACTAGCATGCAGCTGCTACAGTGGAAAGGCAGAGGGACCACTAAAAATCTGCAAGAAGTCATCCTTGGGAGGTGTTATAATTACATCACAACAGTGAACCCTGAGCTGAGGTGAGTAATAATTACGGTCATGCATAATATGGTGTAATGGCAAAGACAAGCAAAGAGCTAACTACTAACTCAACTGATGCATCTGATGAAATGGGTTCTAGCCCACGAAAGCTTATGGCCAAATAAATTTGTTAGTTTCTAAGGTGCCACAAGGACTCCTTGCTGTTTCAATTGAAACGATATCCCGTGTTATCAGACGAACAAGGAAAACAGAGGAATTAGAACTTAGTACAAGTATTTTGGAGCAAAACATATAAATGTCAGATTTAAAATTGGCCACACCCTGTTGAATATTTTTGGGAGAGGATTGAGGGTGGGCAAAACAGCACAGCAAAAAATGAGAGTGTGAAACAACAGTAATTTGGGGCCAAATTCTGCCTGCACATATAAATGTGCAACTCCTTCAAAAATCTCATAGAACTAAACTCTGGGCCAGAGTCTGGTAAGTTTTAATGTGTGGATGTGACAGCAGTGAAGTATAACTGCAATCTGTGAAGAACTATCAGCATGTAACATTTAACCCATATAACCAAATATGTGAGCGAATGGGAAAGAATGCAGGAGGCTGGGAAGTCATTTTTAAGAAAGATTTTACTCAGTTGCTTTTTTCCTTCTGGGAATGAGAAGAACATTGAGAAATTCCTTTAAAATATGCAAAACAGCTATTGTGGTAATGTTGGTCAGAGGATTTGCCTAAGTCCCCTTAAGCACATGGGGCTTGTGTAAAAAGATTGATTGCAACTGGTCATATGATTAGTGCTGGGGATACGCTGCAAAATATTCCATACACATGTATTTACTGAACTCCATCAGTGTGCTTGGTGCTGTACATTATACAGAGGATGAAAATTCCTCCCCTAAGGAGCTCAGGATTTGAATGAAGGGAAAGCTTACTTAAAGCGTGTTGGGGAGAGAGGGCATTTCAAGTGTAAAGGCTTGCACTGAACATATAGAAGTGGCATTTAGAGAAGCAGCTGGGAAGAGCTCTTGCAGCAGAAGGGGGGAACATGAAAGGAGGATAGGAAAGCAGAGAGTGTAGGCCAGCACAGAGCTGTGCAGAGTCTTGAAAGTGAGGAGGTCTCAACTTCTCTTCCTCCTTGCAGACAGAGGTTGAAAAATCCAGGGATTCCTTGTTGGAGAGGGAGTCTGGCAAGGGAAGCATCATCCTATCTTTTCCCAGGCCTTGCAAAATACCACCCCCATTCCCTGGAATTCAACATGGATTGGGCACTGGATTGTGCAAGGGAGCTCAGCTGAGACAGGACAGCCACTCTACACAGTACAATTCCACCCCCACACCCACAGAGTCAACATTTTCCTGCTGATCTGCTGTCATGTTTAACTTATGTGTCTGCCCACACTCCATAATGGCACTGACAATTTAAACTTAGCAAAATATTAACTGGTTTCCTGCTAGATTGCAGTAATCAACAAATCTTGCCTTCTGCTGTCCAGTGCTGAGACTATTGTATACATAATCTAAAATCTGCAGTATTTGAAGGGAAACTGTCATGATAAAAAGCCTTGACCCCAATCTTGTGATAATTTAAGCATAAGCATAATTTTAAGCATGTGAGTGGTATCACTGAAGTCAATGGAGCTATTCAAAATGTGTAAAATTAAGCCAGTACACAAAAGTGTTTGTAGGATCAGGACATCCTAGTAAAAAGAAAAGAAAAATTTCCTTGCCAATATTACTAAAAATGCATTCAATTATTACACCGAAATAACTTTTAAAGCTGAACAGTCTTTTCAATAGGTATATTATTTACTTACTTGTTAATAAGGGCACTAAAAGTGTACAGTCAGGGCATGTCTGCACTGGCAGAGTTACAGCGCCACTCAGAGAGCACTGTTGTGTATTAACGCTGTGAGGCCGTGTCTACACTGGCAAGTTTCTGTGCAGTAAAGCGTCTTTCTGCACTATAACTCCCGAAGTGTACACACTTCCAAGCCACTTAGTGTGCAGAAACTGCACAGTTGCAGCGCTGTAAAAAACCCACCCCAACGAGAGGTGTAGAGCTTTCTGTGCCGAGGCTACAGCACCTTGGTGCCAGTGTAGACACCCTGGTCAATTGTAGCACTGTGATTGGCCTCCGGGAGGTGCCCCACAATGCCTGTTCTCACCTCTCTGGTCATCGATTTGAACTCTATTGCCCTACCCTCAGGTGACCAACTATCAGGCCCACCCCATAAATTCCTTTGGAATTTTGAAAGTCCTCTTCCTATTTGCTTGGTAATGCATGCACTGGTCTCAGCGCATCTTCCCAGGTGGCTATGCCTGCAACCCCCTGCTTGGAGCAATGTCGAGCTGCTGGACTCCAGCCATAGGAATTATGCCACCTATGGACAGATTTCACGATGTATGACAGAAAAGGTCCATGACTGGGACATATTGCAGTGTAGGGTCAAAGTGAAGGAGCTGCAGAATGCCTACCACAAGGTGCGGGAGGCAAACTGCTGCACCCATGAGCTGCCAGTTCTACAAAAGGCTGGACGCAATACTCGGCGGTGACCCCACCTCCACTGCGAAGACCACTCTGGATACTTCAGTGGCTCGCATGCCAGTCAAAAGTGGACTGAACCAGGAGGAGGAAATCTTGGTCTAGGATGTGGAGGGGGACCCAGAGACATAGAATGACTCGGAGGTCAGAGATGCATGCAGCCAGGAGGAGACTAGCCAGTCACAGCTGTTGGATGTTGGTGAAGTGCAAACAGGAGAGGAGGCCCCTAGTAAGTGGATCTGATTCTGGGAATTGCTGAAGTGATTTGTTGCAGGCAGGAGGGTTGCAGAAAGCAGGCTTGTCTCCCACCACATGCCTAATCTGAGCAGTGGAACAGGCTGTTGATTGACTCCCTCACTTCACAGGAATCTCCCTCAGATCTCCAGGAAACTCTAGTGGAGATGCGGCAGCAGATTGCCCAGTATGTTCTTCGGCAGAGCTGCTTTGTTTGTTGCCCCACTAATGGTAACTTTCCTGTGCCACTGCGCCATCACGGAGAGGTAGGGGGACCATTGCTGCACACAGGCGAGTTGCATAGGGGCCAGAGCCAGGGTGGAAGCCGCAGTCTTGGAGAAGATCCTCCAAGAGTTTTTCAGTGTTGTATCCACAGACTTAACAAGTACACCACAAGAGACTGATGTGCATACATACCTGTCACAATATGCGCATACATACTAGCCTATGGCGTAAGCATACCCTATAATTTTGTGGGTGAGGAATGAAATTTGGGCCTAGGATGAAGGATTTCTGGCACTTTGCCCTATAAAAGAGGTAGCCCACCTTGAGAGAGTACTCTAAGTTAGACAAGTAAATCCTAATTTAGTTTTGATAGCTCTTAGCATTAGATTTCTTCTAAGCACTGCATCACTCACTCAAGAATTGAGAAATCTGAACTGCAAGGCTGGTCCTGTGTCTCTTATCACCAGGTTATCAAGGAAGGGTGTGAGTATACTAACCAAAGCTTTGTTGCATATAATACTATATTAGCATATGTATCTTTTGAATAGCAGTAATGCAATTGTAACTTTGTAACTCTGGGTATTTTACCATTTACTTACTATTATTGATTTTAATAAACTGTCTTTAAGGCTATATCTGTCTCATTGTGAGCTTCCAGTCATACCCCTCGAGGGTCCTTTGTAAATTCTGTGGAGCCTGATTTCGGACAAGAACTTTTATCCTCTGATCAAACAGACTGGCAAGCCTAAGACCCATACTAATTAATATTAATAATTAAATTAATAAATGTAATTCCCATATTATCCAAATTAATATTATCAGTACACCCTAAATCAGGCTACAGGAATAACTCCACTGCCACTCATGATGTGTTAGTCACAGCGAGCAGCATACTGGTCAACAGTTCGGGATCCATTCCTGCAGGGCAGGGCATGCAATACACAAATGGTTGAAAGATGGGGCCAAATGTGGATGAAAGCACTGGGATGCAAAGCAATGCATCATGGGGCACTGGGACAGGACCCAGGATGCCCCACCACCCACTCCACCTTCCCACAACTCTTAGTGGCAAAAGAGAAATGTGCTCTGTGGGATAGCTGCCCAGAGTGCACTGCTCCGAATACCACTACAAATGCCACAAGTGTGAACACGCTATAAACAAACAAAAGTGAAACTTCAGCTGCCTGCGCAATAGCAAGTTTCTAGTTACTTACAGGTTCTCAAGTACTAGACCAGGTGCGAGCAGACTTTTTGACCCAAGGGCCATATCTGGGAATAGAAGTTGTATGGCGTGCCATGAAAGCTCACAAAATTGGGGTTGGGATGTGGGAGGGAGTGAGGGCTCTTTTTGGGGGTGTGGGCTCCAGGGTGGGGCCAGAAATGGGGAGTTCATGGTGCAGGAGGGAGCTCTGGTTGGGGGAAGGGGAATGAGATGTGTGTGGGGTGTGAGGCTCTGGGGTGGGGCTGGAGATGAGGAGTTTGGCATATAGGAGGGTGCTCTGGACTGGGATCAAGGGGGTTGGAGGGTGGGAGGGGGATCAGGGCTGGGGCATGGGGAGAGGGTCAGGGGTGCAGGATCCAGGTGGCACTTACTTCAAGTGGCTTCCGGAAGCAGTGGCATGTCCCTTCTCTGGCTCCTACTCAGAGGCATGTGCACTGTACCATCTGCAGGCACCACCCCTGCAGCTCCCATTGGCTGCAGTTCCCAGCCAATGGGAGCTGTGGAAGTGGTGCTTGGGGCAGGGACAGTGTGCAGAGCGGAGTCCCTCTGGCTGCCCCTATGCATAGGAGCCAGAGGAGGGCCATGCCCTGGTTTCGGGAGCTGCGTGGAGCGGCCTCGACCTGGCTCCCCAGCTGGAGTGGGGCAAGCCCCAGACCCCTGCTCTCCATCAGGAGCTCGAGGGCTGGATTAAAATGGGCCATAGGTTGCCCACCCCTGCACTACACCAAGGCTGTAACACTTCGGGAGGAATTGTTTGTTTAAATTTAAAAAAACAAAACAAAACAATGAAAACATGTTAAGTCATGCTGACTGGTTCTAGGTTTTCAAAAAGATTTTTTAAAACAAAACCTAAAGCAGGGGTTGGCAACCTATGGTATGCGTGCCACCTTTGGCACGCAAGCCGATTTTGCCTGGCATGCATGCTGCCAGCCGGGGTCACGGCCAGCTGAGTGAAGTGGGGCTGGCAACCGGGACCCAGACTGGTGGCAGGCACACCCCCTGGTTCCCCCCTCACCACACTCATTCTGTGGCTCCTGGGAGTGTGAGCTGCCGGGGCACTGGGCCCTGAGCCTGCTGCGGCAGGGGTGGCAGCAGCAGCTCACACTCCTGGGAGCTGCAAAGCCTGAGCACAGTGAGGCGGGAGCAGGGGGGTGCATGAGGCCCACCGCCAGCATACATCCACTGCAGGAGTCCCTCCCTCCCCATCCCGGGAAGAGCACCGGGTCGCAGCCCAGGCAGGTGCAATCCATGGCTCCCCCCTCACTGCACTCAGGTTCTGCGGCTCCTGGAAGTGTGAGCTGCCGCTGCTGCCCCTGCCCCTCCCACATCTCCCCCCCTCCACTACCTCCACGTGGAGCCAGCATCTCACCAGCATAAGCCTGGTAAGGGGAGTCCTGGGGGGCAGTCAGGGAGCAGGGGGAGGGTTGGGAGTTCTGGGGGTCCTGTCAGGGGGTGGGGAGTGGTGGGATGCAGGGTGGGAGTCCCCAGGGGACTGTCTGGGAGCAAGGGTGTTCATAAGGGTTGGGACAGTCAGGGGACAGGTAGGGGGTAGGGTCCTAGGGGGGCAGTTAGGGTGGGAGGGTCTCAGGAAGGGGCAGTCAGGGGACAAGGAGCAGGGAGGCTTAGGTAGGGGGTGAGGTTCTAGGGGCAGTTAGGGACAGGGGTTCCAAGAGGGGGCAGTCAGGGGACAAGGAGCAGGGGGTGGGTTGGGGGTTCTGACCGGAGAAATCGGGGTGGGAAGTGGGAGGGAGTGGATGGGGCTAGGGCAGGTTTCTCCCCTCTTTTTTGATTGTTGAAATATGGTAACCTTAGGCGAGGAGGGAGCCAGGGGATGCATGGGGGCTGGTGCCCACATACATCCACTGCAGCCTACAGGTGCCCTGGTGGTGGGGAGAGCCGGGCCGCAGGCTGGACAGGAGGGGTGGGAGGGCGCAGCTGCTCCCCACTAGCAGTGCCACCGCCACCTTGCAGGGCTGCTGCCCCGCTGCACCATGCCAGCTCCTCCATGGCTGGGGCTCGCTGCTGGCACAGGCAGGACGCTCTGGCTCTCTGATGCCTCCAGAAGGTGGCTCCTCTCTGCTGAGCTGCTGCAGCGGCCCAAGCCGGGCAAAGCCAGTGAGTGGACTCGGGGCAGGGGCCACCTGGGCAGGGAGCAGCCCCTGGGCACGGCTGGCCCGTGGGGTCTACAAAGGCTCATTGGGGATTTGCCGCTCAATGAACTGATGGGCAAGATGGAAGTTTCGCCTACGTGGCAAAATATCCTTGCACCAGCCCTACCCTGGGGGGTGCGTGCACCCAAGATTAAGAACCATTGCACTAAACTGATATGATCTGCATTTTAATTTAATTTTAAATGAAACTTCTTAAACATTTTAAAAAACTTGTTTACTTTACATACAACAATAGTTTAGATATTCGAGAGAGAGACCTCTAAAACGTTAAAATGTATTACTAGCATGCAAAACCTTAAATCAGAGTGAATAAATGAAGACTCGGCACACCACTTCTGAAAGGTTGCTGACCCAAAGTATTGTTTGAATTTGGACCTGATAATAGCTATTTAAGGAAGACAAACTTATTTATTCTTTACATAGAAAAGTGCATTTTCTACTAAAACAAGAAAAAAAAAACCCTTAAACAATTAACATTTTAAAACAAGGTGAACAGGAAATTTCCATTTGAAATACTGACATTATTGGAGGGAAGGGGGAAGGAGGGATATATTAACTTGCCTACATCTGTAATGTTCATGCAGAGGATGGCTAAGAATATTAGCTATATGTTCTTAGCTCTGATCTTGGATTTCTCTTTCCTGATCCTACTTGACATTAGTGTAATTTTTGATACAAGTGTACATTGATCATTATTCTGTTTGAGCACCCTGATCACAAAGCCAGTGCCTCATGGACACACTGTAGAATCATACCTCAACAAACATCGTTCTTTCATGTCTAATGAAGGTTTTACAGCTTTCTCTCTATTATGGAGCACCCAAAAGATCTCGAGGAGCTTCTCCAGCATTCTTATTAACACCTTCAATCATGGACATAATTCTCTGCAACACCATCAAGCTCTACATCAGGGGTAGGCAACCTATGGCATGCGTGCTGAAGGTGGCATGTGAGCTGATTTTCAGTGGCACTCACACTGCCCGGGTCCTGGCCACCAGTCCAGGGGGCTCTGCATTTTAATTTAATTTTAAATGAAGCTTCTTAAACATTTTTAAAACCTTATTTACTTTACATAAAACAATATTTTAGTTATATATTATAGACTTATAGAAAGAAACCTTCTAAAAATGTTAAAATGTATTACTGGCACGTGAAACCTTAAATTAGAGTGAATAAATGCCGGGGTCGGCACAGCACTTCTGAAAGGTTGCCGACCTCTGCTCTACATATTTGTTTCCACCCGCACCAATCCTTCTGCTTATCTTGACTTTCAGTTCCTGGCTAAGCCACAACTTCCTACTCCTGAATGATTTCAAGATTGAAGTCCTCACACTGTATGAAAATACATTGTTCTCTGTCTAAATTTGCTACAAAGATCAGAAATTTTGGAGTCAAAAATTCTTCACCAACATCCCTTTATCCTTCTACATCTGCTTTGTTTAAGAACATAAGAACAGCCATACTGGGTCAGACCAAAAGGTCCATCTAGCCCAGTATCCTGTTTTCTGACAGTGGCCAACACCTGGTGCCCCAGAGAGAATGACAGAACTGGTACTCACATCAAGTAATCCATCCCCTGACACCCATCCCCAGTTTCTGGCAAACAGAGGCTAGGGACACCATCCTCCATGCACTTATTTAGTTCTTTTCTGAACTCTGTTACATTTTGGCCTTCCTGTGCATTTCGTAAAAAATATACTTCCTTTTGTTTGTTTCAAACCTGCTGCCTACTATTTTCATTTGCTGACCCCTAGTTCCTGTGTTACGAGAAAGAGTAAACAACACTTCCTTATTTACTTTCTCCACACCAGTCATGATTTTACAGACCTCTACCATATCCCCCTTAGTTGTCTCTTTTCCAAGCTGAAAAGTCCCAGTCTTATTAATTTCTCCTCATACAGAAGGTGTTCCATACCCCTAATATTTTTTGTTGCCCTTTTCTGAACCGTTTCCAATTCCAATACATCTTTTTTGAGATGTAGCAACCATATCTGCATGCAGTATTCAAGATGTGGGTGTACTATGGATTTATATAGAGGCAATAGGATATTTTCTATTTTATTATCTATCCCTTTCCTAATGATTCCCAACATTCTCTTTGCTTTTTTGACTGACGCTGCACATTGAGCAGATGTTTTCAGAGAACTATCCATAATGACTCCACAATCTCTTTGAGTGGTAACAGCTAATTTAAACTCCATCATTTTATATGTATAGTTGGGATTATGTATTCTAACGTGCACTACTTTACATTTATCAACATTGAATTTCATCTGCCATTTTGTCACCCAGTTTTGTGAGATCCTTTTGTAGCTCTTCGCAGTCTGCTTGGGACTTAACTATCTTGAGTAGTTTCGTATCATCTGGAAATTTTGCCACCTCACTGTTTACCCCTTTTTCCAGATCATTTATGACCTTCACCAGACCTGGAGTATTGCCAGAATGTATGCTGACTCTTTCTATGATTAATCATCTCTTCAGCGGTTTTCTTAAGTATTGCATATCCCTCTGTTGTCTTTCAGCAAAGCAAAACCCCCAAAGTGCCACAATACCATCATCAGTTACTCCTGAAATAAATCCAAAATGCACACAATGTTATATATCTATTAATGTTAACTTGGCCACAGTGCCAGTCCTGATTAATTTGCAGTGTACATTCAGTTCAGGGCAGGAGCTCCTTCCTTTTTTAACAATAATAATACACATCATTTATCTAGTGCTTTTCATCCACAGATTTCAAGGTGCTTTACAGAGATCAGTATTATCATCCCTGTTTTACAGATGGAGAAACAGAGGCACAAGGCAAGATGTGACTTGTCCACAGACAACCAGCGGTAGAGTCAGGAATTGAACCCAGGTTTCTAAAGTCCCAATCTAGTCCCTGTCTACCAGGCAACATTATCTCCCTTATTAAGATGGGCTTCCCTATTCAAGTCAGTAGGAGTTTTGTCACTGAATTCAAAAGAAGCAGGACTGATCAGACATGCACTAATGTAGTAAGCTAAATATGAAAAAAACCAAGATTAGCAAACACCACCTATGCACAATGTGGCTGAGTTACTCATCGTTGTTACAACTTTAACTTCTATACTTCATGACTTTTTCCTTTCATCTATGCTACCTAATGTTGCCCTTTTTAAATTTTCCCCTCCTCAACAAGCCTAGAAAACTTCTGTGTAACAGAAGAACATTTCAGAAAAGTGCTGAACAATTGCAAAACAGAGGTTACAATCTATAACACTTGGCAACCTTTTATCTAGAACAGTTGCTATGGACAAAGATAGTAATACTTGTAGCACAAAATAAGTCTCTGTGAAGATAATTTCAATATACAGTATTTTTAATAGGTCCATGGAGCAACTCCAATTTATACCAGCAGAGGATCCAGCTCTTTAAGTATCTGAGTACTGAGACTCTACTTAAGGTCTCTACGGAGATATTATTTGAGTGTGTTGATGCACTCTGGCCTTGAATCTGCCCCGCTCAAGGAATTCCTACTCTGTTGATATTAGCGAGACAAGCAGGGGAGGGAGGCAATATTTTTTACTGCATCTCTGATGTTGCACTCCATATGCTTTGCAAAAATGTTTATAAGTGTGAATATGATGTAACTGAAATATGCTTTATGCAAAAGGTCTCTTGTAAGGGATCATTACAAAGCTTATGATCTACTGAGTGTGTTCATCCTATTTGTTTGCATATATTATTTCTATGTTAGGAGAATAAGGTATAAACTTGTATTACTATTGTAAACATCTTAAGTGGAAGCTACTAAGGGTGCTTCAGAATCAATCACATATGAATGGCTCTGTTTACTTGCAAACCTTCCCAGGTAGTGCAAGCCAGTCCTGGAAGAATGGAGACTAGGGGTCTCGCAGGACGTGTGACCATGTTGCATGATACTGGAATCCATCTTAAATCTGGTACTTTTCCATTTAGAAGGAGGGGTGAGGACCCAGAGAAAAAGGATTTCTGCCTTGTGCCAAAACTATAAAAGGTGGCGGAACAGAACAAAGTGGGGGGCAGTCATGAGAAATCCTCAAGTTACCACCTGAGCTGGAAATAACAAGGACTATACCAGGGGAAAGGATTTGGCCCAGCCTAGGAAGGAATCTAGTCTGAAAGAAGCTTATTGGAATATCTCTGAGGGTGAGATTTACCTGTAATTAGCTTCTTAATGTATTAGGCTTAGACTTGGGTGTTTTGTTTTATTTTGCTTGGTAACTTACGTTGTTCTGTCTGTTATTACTTGAACCCGCTTAAATCCTACTTTTTATAATAAACAAAAGTGATTTTATTAAGTAAACCCAGAGTAAGTGATACCTGGGGGAGCAAACAGCTGTGCATCTCTCTCTATCAGTGTTATAGAGGGTAGACAATTTATGAGTTTACCCTGTATAAGCTTTATACAGAGTAAAATGGATTTATTTGGAGTTTGGATCCCATTGGGAGCAGGGTGGCTGGGTGCTGGAAACAGGAGTACTTGCTGAGCTGTTTTCAGTTAAGTCTGCAGCTTTGGGGGCGTAGTTCAGACCCTGGGTCTGTGTTGCAGCAGGCTAGCATGTCTGGCTCAACAAGATAGGGTTCTGGAGTCCCCAACACTGGCAAAGAAAACAGGTTCAGAGGTAGTTTCAGCACATCAGGTGACAGTCCCAAGGGAGTCTCTGTGACTGAACCTGTCACGGCACTGACTTTTTTGGTGAGAGATACAAACTTCCAAGCCACACAGAGTTCCTTTTCAGGTCTTGAAGAAGCTTGTCTCTCACCAACAAAAGTTGGTTCAAGAAAAGATTTTACTTTACCCACCTTGTCTTTCTAATATCCTGGTACTGACATGGCTACAACTACGCTGCATACTGTGCTGACAGACATATCTATCCATCTAGATTTTTGTCATGCACATCATTATAGTTATCTGAGCAGAGGTCGAACCTAGCATTCATCCCTTTTTAAGAGGTATGCAAGTGCTATATTTTAATTATTGCAAACTTGATTTGGAACAGAATAGAAACAAACATTCTCGTTTCTGCTGTGCCACTAGCTTGGTTAATAAATACTTTTTCAAGGCTGTTGTCCTGCATTACCAATGGAATCTTAAATGTTTGTGATGTGAAAGTGGCTTTGATGGATATTCCACAGTTCAGAACTTCTCTGCTTTAAGAGTAGATGAAATACTATTTTTAATTTAGTTTTGCATAGGTTTGTTTATATTTCCTCTGATCACCAGCTTTATAGTGTTTCCAACCCAGTTCCAAGCAAATGGGAAATATAGTGACAAAGTATTTTGAATAATTTCAAAGACCAAACAAATCCATAAAAAAATAAGTTTGTTTGCATGTAAGACCTTATCCAAATTCCACTGAAGTCAATTGGAGTCTTTAGGGGACATCATTAAAAAAGAATCTAAAATATATATATATTATATGTTACATTTAAAAGAAGAGAATCATGGGCCAAATCTTACAATGCAGTCTTCAGGAGTTTGGAGCAATGACTGCAGGATTTGGCTCTGTTAATAAATAAGTGAGCTAAGAGAATTTTACAATGCAAAAGTAAGAAAATCTACGTTCCTTTCGGTTATTGCTGTAGAAGTATGCAATGCAGTAATTTAAGTGTCACAATGACGACTGATGATCATTTGGATACACTGAAATTGGCTGCAGTCAGACAGAATTTGGAACAAGATGGTTCATTGGTCTATACCACCAATTCTTACTCCTGTGGACAGTTGTTGGGTCGCATATTCTGTTTGATTGGACTGTATTCCTTATCATTAGAGGTGGGCAAACTATAAACCATGAGCAGATTTGATGAATTTATCCCCCTTTCCTATTTGCAAATATGGGCCTGGATCCAGATCCCCAAAGAGTCAATGGAAAGACTTCACTGTAGTTTGGATAGGGCCAAATCTAGCCCTCACTTTTTGGCACCCATTCCTTAGCTGTGTAATGGGGTATAATAATATCTACTCACTCATTTCAAGGTGGTATGGTGGAAGTTAATTAATAATTGGTAAAATGCCTTGAGATTCTCTGATGACATTACAGAAATTCAAAGTATTCTTTTTTAGAGTTTCATTTGCCCTACATGTATTGCACAGCTCAAGGATTCAACCATATATTTGTATAAATCAGTCCTACAGCCCAAAATCAACCCAGGTACCAGAGACATGATCACTCGTGTGTGAGAATCTGCCACAAATGCATTGGATGTCTCAGCTGCCATTTGTTTGAACAAATGCTGCCCAACATAAAACTTTCTACTGCAGCGTTACACAGATATTTACCACTGTTGTTTCTCTCCCAGTCATTCTGCTGCACTTCATAGCAGTGGGGGGTTTTTGTTTTGTGTTTTCCACTCCTCCCTTACTAGTTTAAGTTTGGCTGGTTTTTGTCTGCTAAGGAGAATCATGACTGTAGACTGAGGCCTTGTCTCCATTACCAACTTTTGTCGACAAAAGTGATGTTGACACTCAAAAATCAGCATAATAAAAATCAGAATGTCATGTTCACACTCACTCCCTCTGTTGGCAGAGCACGTCCGCAGTTGTGGCACTATCGTCGACAATGTGAGAAATGCATTGGGGGTACCTGTCCCACAGTCCAGCTCGATACCTTCTGTTGCGGGAAGGCGGAGCAGATCACGACACATCTTGGGACTGGGCTCAATGTCCCGTAATGCATTGCTTTATGTCCCAGCATTCCATGGGCTTCTGGCTTTCTTTTGTGGCATTTTTCAATGACCTTCTTTGCTGTGCACCCTGGCATCTTTGTGAGAAGAGATGGATCCCGCACTGCTCTCCTGTGCTCTTACAACTGTCATGAAAACATCACAGATGGCAGTGCAGTTAATCGCGAAGTTCCTAACTGAAGAAGAGTCCCAGTTCCCTGACATGCTGCATGATATGGATAGGAGCAACTTTAAATTACTTTTGGCAGCCACAGAACAGCTGCATAGGATAGATGGTCACTTGTGCTTGGGAAACAAGCACTGACTGATGGGATCATATCATCATGCAGGTGTGGGATGATGAGCAGTGGCTACAGAACTTTCAAATGTGGAAAGCCACCTTCCTGGAACTGTGTGTGAAGCTTGCCCCAGCACTGAGGCACAAGGACACCAGAATGAGAGCTGCCCTATTGGTAAAGAAGCATGTGGCAATTGCTGTGTGGAAGCTGGTGACTCCAGACTGCTACCAGGCAGTTGCGAATCAATTTGGAGTCAGGAAGTTGACAACTGAAGCTGCATTAATGCAAGTGTGCAAGGCAATTAATCAAATCCTGCTACGAAGAACCGTGACTCTGGGAAATGTGCGTGAAATAGTGGATGGCTTTGCAGAAATAGGTTTCCCTAACTGTGGAGGGCAATAGATGACACACATATCTCAATTTTGGCACCAGACCACCTTGCAGTGGAGAACATCAGGGTAATCCGCCGGCAGGTTGCCAGACCATTTGTTTACATTTGTACAGCTGCTCGCTGCTCCCAGTGGCCACAGTTTATCATTCCCAACATTTTGTTTGCCTTTTTGACTGCCACTGCACATTGAGTGGATGTTTTCAGAGAACTATCCACAATGACTCCAAGATCTTTTTCTTGAGCATGTGACAGAGCCAGACCAGTGGGGTACAGGAGTCTGGTAGAGGGCAAACATACTGGTCACTGGATGAGTAGTTTTCTGTTCCCTGAGTGACCAGAGCCGGGGCTGCACTAGAGTAATTAGGAACCTGCTAGAACTAATTAAGGCAGACAGGCTGATTAGAACACCTGCAGCCAATCAAGGCAGGCTTATCAGGGCACCTGTGTTTAAAAAGGAGTTCACTTCAGTTTGTGGTGTGCATGTGAGGAGCTGGGAGCAAGAGGCACAAAGAGCTGAGAGGGTATGCTGCTGGATGACTGAGGAGTACAAGAAGGAAGGTCTTGCGGTGAGGATATAGAAGGTGTTGGGAGGAGGCCATGGGGAAGTAGCCCAGGGAATTGTAGCTGTACCAGGAGGTACTCTAGACAGATGCAGTCCACAGGACCCTGGGCTGGAACCCAGGGTAGAGAGCGGGCCCGGGTTCCCCCTAAAACCTCCCAACTCCTGATCCAACACAGGAAGATCTCTGAGACTAGCAAAAATCCACCAATAAGTGCAGGACCCACCAAGGTAGAGGAGGAACTTTGTCACAAGTGGTAACAGCTAATTTAGACTCCATCATTCTATATGTATAGTTGTGGCTTCCAGGACTAGCTGCTCCAAGAAGCAGTCATTTAAGGTGTCAGGTTCTTTCTTTATTCCCCCCCCGCGCACTAGTCACCTGCTAAGATTAAGGCCCTTTCTACAGTGGCAAGTTTCTGTGCAGTAAAGCAGCTTTCTGTGCTGTAATCCTGAGGTGTACACACTGCTAAGCCACTTAGTGCATAGAAATGGCGCATTTGTAGTGCTTAAAAAAAAAAAAACCACTCCAACGAGAGGCGTAGAGCTTTCTACGCCAGTGTTACAGCACTGTGGTGGCAATGTAGACACCCTGGTTGATTGTAGCACTGTGATTGGCCTCCAGAAGGTGTCCCACAAGGCCTGTTCTCACCTCTCTGGTCATCGGTTTGAACTCTACTGCCCTGCCCTCAGGTGACCAACCATCATCCCCACCCCATAAATTCCTTTGGAATTTTGAAAGTCCCCTTCCTGTTTGCTTGGTGATGCATGCAAGGTCTCAGTGCATCTTCCCAGGTGGCCATGCCTGCTCCATGCACCAGGTGATCCCCTGGTTGGAGCAATGTCGAGCTGCTGGACTCATTGGCATTTGGGGAGAGAAGGCTGTGCAGTCCCAGCTGCACTCCAGCCATAGGAATTATGCAACCTATGGACAGATTTCACTATGTATGACAGAAAGGGTCCATGAGTGGGACACATTGCAATGTAGGGTCAAAGTGAAGGAGCTGCAGAATACCTACCACAAGGCACGGTAGGCAAACTGCTGCTCTGGTGCTGCACCCACGAGCTGCCAGTTCTACAAAGAGCTGGATGCGATACTCGGCGGCGACCCCACCTCCATCACGAAGGCCCCTGTGGATACTTCAGTGGCTCATGTGCCAGTTGAGAATGGACTGAGCCAGGAGGAGGAAATCTTGGATGAGGTTTTGGAGTGGGAAAGGTACCCAGAGGCAGAGGATGACTTGAAGGTCAGAGATGCATGCAGCCAGGAACTCTTTTCTACCCCGGAGGATCCTAGCCAGTCACAGCTTTTGGAGACTGGTGAAGTGCAAACAGAAGAGGCCCCTGGTAAGTGGATCTGATTTTGGGAATCACTGAAGTGAGTTGTTGGGGACAGGAGGGTTTCAGAAAGCAGGCTTGTCTCCAACCGCATGCCTAGTCTGAGTGGTGGAACAGGCTGTTGATTGACTCCCTCAATTTACTGGGCAATCCGCTGCCGCAGGTTCTTTGTCAGAGCTGCTTTGTTTCGTGCCCCATTAACAGTAACTTACCCGCACCACTCTGTCACTGTGTGGGTGGGTGGGGGTGGGTGAGCTGCATAGGGGCCAGGTGGAAGCTGCAGTCTTGGAGAAGACTCCCTCAATTCCCGGCTCATCCTCAACAGTAAGATATCTTCCATAAAGAACACATCCTATGGAAAGTGTTGGACAGGAATGATTATCAGGCCCCCGCTACAATGCTGGGTCTCCCCAAGAGCATGCCCGTGTATAGCAGGGTCTGGTCCAGGAAGAGCGATTTACCTGCCCCTGCGATTACTCAGCATTTTGGGGGTCTTGTGGCTCATGTGTGCTTACCTGGGGTCAGCTAGTTAGTGACAGGTGAGATAGTACTGGCTGTGTTTTAAATCACTGTTGCAAACAATACTGCTTCTGTAAAATGTTGTGTTTAAACTTCACAGAGATGAGCTTGGGAGCCCAGCCTCCCTCTTTGTTATCAGTGGCTGAACTATTGCGACCGAATTAGAAAGCTGCCAAGAAGAACTAAGGAGGACTTTCTGTGTGATGTTATGATGCACTCTGCTGCCGAGGAACAGGAATTGGAGGAGTGGCGGGACAGCGAGAAGAGGGACCGAAAGGAGAATACGGCATGCCACAATGAACCCACGGAGTGACTCTTAAATGTAATGGAGCTCCAAGCCGACACAGTCCAGGTGATACTAGCTCTTCAAACTGAGCAGCTCCACACCCGCCCTCTCCTGCATCCGCTGTTGCAAACTCTTTCCTATGTGCCCCACAGACACCGCCAAGACACCATTATCAACTTCCTGACTCCAGTCTCTACCTGAGCCATTCTCCTCCTCCTTCCTCACACTCCAGCACTGTGGACTTCCAGTACCCACAGCACTCAACACCCATCCCTCTGCAGTTAGGCCCTGCTGAAGTACAGCACCAGCTGCACTGTACTCCAGAGGAGAACATTGGATATAATCCCTGGATCAGGGGTGAAAGTAATTTACAGGATTTACTGGTACTGCCGGAGTCCTGAGGGGGGCGTGGCCTCATCTGGAAGGGACGTGGCCTCACAAGATTTAAAGGACCAGCTGTGGCTGGGAGACCCAGGGCCTTTAAATCAACCAGGGCCTCCCAGCTGCAGAGGTAGCTGGGAGGCCCCCAGAGTTCAGGGGCAAATTAAAGGGTCTAGGGCTCTGGCTGCCACGGGGAACCCTGAGCTTTGCGGGGCTGGGGCAGGTATTTAAAGGGCCAAGAGCTCCTGCCGCTGAGGGGAGCTCCAAGCCCTTTAAATCCTGGCCCCAGGCTGGCCACCGGAGCCGCAACCGGGATTCAAAGGGCTCTAGGCTGCCTGCAGCGGCGGGGAGCTCTGAGCACTTTAAATCTCAGCTGCAGTGGGAGGTTTAAAGGGCTCTGGGCTGACCACAGCTGCGGCAGCCAGAGCCCTTTAAATCCAGCCCCCGCCTGACCACTGGAGCTGCAGGTGGGGGTGGGGGGGTTAAAGGGCTCTGGGCTGCCAGCTGTGGCAGGGAGCCCAGAGCCCTTTAAATCCCTGCAGCGAAAGCGGTGCAGGCTGGCACGGCGTACTGGCTCTTGCTGGTACGCTGTACCGGCTTACTTTCAACTCTGCCCTAGACATACCCAAATCTTTAGCCATCCCAGGACCCCTCCTCCTGGGACCTTCGCTTCCCCCATACATTAGCAGGGAGAGGTATTTTTTTGTTTGACTCTTCTCCGGTTATCTTTTAATAAAAGAATTGTGTTGGTTTGAAAGCAAAAAAAGAGCTCTGCAAAGCAACATGCAATTATGTTAAACCCCCTTATTTCATCATGTGCACCAATCACCTCCTAGCATTACAAGCAATCCTGAGCATAGCAACAAATATTAGTGGCTTTCAGCTTAAAATTGCTGCCTCAAGGCATCCTTGATCCTTAAGGCCCTATGCTATGCTCCTCTAATAGCCCTGGTCTCTGGCTGTTCAAACTCAGCCTCCAGGTACTGTGCCTCTGCGGTCCAGTCCTGAGTGAAGCTTTCATCCTTCCTTTCACAAATATTATGGAGTGTACTGCATGCGGCTCTAAGCATAGGAGTATGGTCATCGGCCAGGTCCAGCTTCCCATATAGGCAGTGCCAGTGGGCCTTTAAATGGCCAAAAACATACTCAGTCATTTTTCACTTCCTCAGCCAGTTGTTGAACTGCTACTTGCTGCTATCAAGTTGCCCCATGTATTGATTCGTAAGCCATGGCATTAAGGGGTAAGCGGGGTCTCCCAGGATCACAATGGGCATTTTGACTTCCCCTATGGTGATCTTCTGGTCCAGGAAGAAAGTCCCTGCTTGCAGCTTCTTGAACAGGCCAGTGTTCCGAAAGATGCGTGTGTTATGCACCTTTCCGGACTAGCCTGTGTTAGTGTCTGTGAAATGTCCACGATGATCCACAAGCACCTGGAGAACCATGGAGAAATAGTCTCTGATTAATGTACTCAGTGGCTAGGCGGTCTGGTTCCAGAATTGGAATATACATGCCATCTCTCACCCCTCCCATTTGTGCAAAGCCATCCACAATGTCATGCACATTGCCCAGAGTCATGGTCTTGCACACTTCCATCAACACGAGTCCAATGGTCGACTTTCCTACTCCGAACTGGTTAGTGACAGATCATTAGCAATCTAGAGTAACCAGATTCCACAGTGCAATCACCACGCGCTTCTCCAACGACAGGGCAGCTCTCATTCTCATGTCCTTGTGCTGCAGGGCTGGGGCGAGCTCATCACACAGTCCCATGAATCTGGCTTTCCTCATCCGAAAGTTCTGCAGCCACTGCTCGTCATCCCAGACATGCAGGACGATGTGATCCTAGCACTCAGTGCTTGTTTCCCGAGCCCAAAAGCAGCGTTCCACTGTGGTCAGCACCTCCATGAATGCCACAAGCAATCCTCATGTCATAGCTACTATGCATGGCAAGATCAATGTTGCACTCCTCTTTCCTTTGTAGTTTAAGGAATAACTCCCACTGCCACTCATGTTAGTCAGAGCGAGCAGCATACTGGTCAACAGTTCGGGATCTATTCCTGCAGCCTGAAGAGGCAGAGTGCACAGTACACAAATGTTTGAAAGATGGCACCAAGTGCGGACGGAAGTGCAGGGATTTCTGGGATGCAAAGCAATGCCTCATGGATCATTGGGACAGGACCCAGGATGCCCCGCAACCCCCTCTGCCTTCCCACAAGTCTTAGCAGTAGAAGAGAAAGAGGTGCTCTGTGGGATAGCTGCCTAGAGTGCACCGCTCCAAATACTGCTGCAAGTGTGAACACGCTATTGCACAGGCAGCTGACAGTGTGAACACACAACAGCAGTTTCCCTTCAGCGCTCTCTGAGCGGCGCTGTAAATTTGCTAGTGTAGATGTGCCCTAAGGGATATAAGCCTCCTTGTATATTCAGTGATGAAAAGTATTGGCTAGCCACTCTTTATATCCATTTGTAGGGGGCCTAGCACAATGACGGACATCCCACTCCTGACAGAGGCTTTTAGGTGCTCCATTCATACACATATAGAATGAATAATCAATAAATAAACTGTTGTGTTCACTTACCCATTTTTCTGATATAGTGTCAATGACGATAAACACAGAGAACTTTTCTTCTTTTGATTTCCATAGAACTTTTCAAACACTTGTATTACAACTTAATTGTCCCTTCTGTACTTGACCTCCTTCTGATCCCTCACTTCTTCCACAAGGTGGCAGTGTTCACCTTAAATTCAGCTCTAATGTCTGTAAACCTTTGAAATAGAGACTAGAAAGACTAAGGCCACGTCTAGACTACGCGCCGTATCGGCGCGTTAAAATCGATTGCTCTGGGATCGATATATCGCATCTAATCTAGACGGGACATATCGATCCCTGAGCGCGCTTATATCGATTCCGGAACTCCACCAACCCCAACGGAGTTCCGGAATCGACATGGCGAGCCGCGGACATCGATCCCACGCGGTGAAGACGGGTGAGTAAATCGATTTTAGATATTCGACTTCAGCTACGTGAATAACGTAGCTGAAAGTGCGTATCTAAAATCGATTTTATCCCGTAGTGTAGACCAGCCCTAAAATACACCTACTGTGGCTGGGTTTGGGGATTGATCCAGAGTAATGATGAGACAGAGCAGGTCCTGATGAGGGAAGGAATGGTGAAAGAAAATAAAAAGTTTAAAAAATGTATAGGAAAAAAGCAGCAGTTACTGTGCAGACTAGTGTTCCAGTGTAAGATGCAAGACTAATAGTACTTACAAATGCATTTTGTAGTTTGAGCACCCCACACCAAGACACACCAACTCATCAGGCCAAAAGTTTAAAAATAACACATCTGGTATAAAAGTCCACTATTAACCCACAACCACAGCAGTACAAGCAGGGCCGGACCCAGGCCCCAGCGCGCCAAGCGCGTGCTTGGGGTGACATGCCGCGGGGGGCGCTCTGCTGGTTGCCAGGAGGGCAGCAGGTGGCTCCGGTGGACCTCCCGCAGGCGTGCCTGCAGAGGGTCCGCTGGTCCCGCAGCTCCGGTGGAGCATCCGCAGGCACGCCTGCAGGAGGTCCACCAGAGCCGCGGGACTGGCGAGCGGCAGAGAGCTCCCTGTGGCGTGCCGCCGTGCTTGGGGCGGCAAAATGGCTAGAGCCGGCCCTGAGTACAAGCATCTACAGCAGGGTGAGACTTCAGCCAGTAAGACCAGAAGCAGTCAAAGCAAGGACTGCTGCACTGGGGAGCAGGGGTAAATTGGGGTCCAGCCGGGGCCACCTCTCCCCCAGCATCCTCCTGGATGATGTTTGGAACTGTGTAGGGGAACCCCTCAAACACTCTAGGGGCACTGGGATCGAGGTGGTGCCTTCCTTCCCTCTCCCCTGTGGTCTTGGGGGCAGAGAGGAGCCAGCCAGAGACTCCAGCAGAAAGCAGAGGTCTCTGGGCATTCAGAGAATTTTCTAGAGTTTTGACTGGACTTTCTCTCCCTTGGGCTGATTGGCTGTTTGCTCTGACACTCCCCTGCCACCTTACCTTCATCTCACCTGCCCCCTTACCCTCTTCTCCTCTGCCTTGTCCCTCAGACTCTCTTCCTTTCAGCTGATCCTCACCTAAATACCCCTCTTCACAAAAAATTACTGTGGTGCTAACATGGTATGTGCTCCCATCACATTGTTCCCTCTGCTTATGGGTCACCTCTAGTCTTCCGCCATGTGTCTGTCCTGTCTATTTAGAGTGTAAGCCCTTCAGGGCATGAACCATCTACTACTCTCTTTGTATGGCTGGATAGCCCTTAGGGATTACCATAACAAACAATAATTAATAGAAGGTTGACAAACTGAGCCCCTGGACCAGACGGGGTCCATTTGATGTACAAATCTAGCTCATGATGGATTAAGACCTTTTAGAGTACAATCTCTCCTTAAAAAAATATGGTTCTAGCTCTTCTGGCTGTGCAAATAACTCTGACAGCAAACCAAAGTTCTTAGAGAGGTGTGAACTGCTCCCATTCATCAAAATCATGATTTATTCTGAAGCCTAATGATGGCTCTTTATGGGCCAGATTTCCAAACCGAGATGCACAATTGCATTTCTAATTTTGGTGATCAATGACAGTGGTTAAGAAGGCAAGTCGGGTAAGTGCATGCACAAAGGACCAAACAAACAAAGAACATAAATAAGTGCCCCAAAAGCATCAAGCATTATTCTTCCTCCTTCCCCCACAAGTGATATCAAATGCAACAGAAACTCTACTAACCAAGGACCAGATCCTCTACAATGGTCTTTCACCAGCTTAAATCACTAAACATTCAGGGCCAGATCCTCATGTAACTACAAAAGGTCCATATTCTACCTTTGACATTTTGGTAAACCACCCATTGACAGAGGGGATTGTTTATGGCTGTTACTTTGTAGCCCTCTCCCAGGGATCATAATTAAAATAAAATTTGGCCTTTTGCTATCAGGGAGTATGACAATGGAAAGAAGCTGTTAGCCTTGCTGGAAGTCTCTGCTGAGCATGGAGGAGAGCAGTCCAAAGTCACAGGCCCCCCAGTTAAGAAGGTCCTTATGCTATGTTGAGTCATTGCAGCCACCCCATCAGAGGGGAGTGAAATCCTCATAATGAAACCAGACATACTAGGCACAGGAGCACTTTCACTGTTTGTCATGAATTTAAACTCTGTTCCATTGCCACATTTTCATAGTGTAATCAGCAAAACTGCAGTCAGCAGGAGCACACGATGCTCTCTGCCTCACATGGGGCACTCTGCACCTGACAGCATGATGCCCTAAAAATGCATTTTCCAAAGCGGAGTTTAAAATGGTGTACTTTTCATGAAGTAAATGAAACCCTAAGAGGCCAAATTCATCCTTGGTTAACTACTTTTAAATCAATCAATCAATTTAATTACATTAGGGATGAATTTGGTTCTGTATGTTCAGTTTAAGAGGGGAAAAAAATTGCAAAGTGAAAAAAATACCAAGAACTATATTAATCATAAGCCTCCAGAACACCACCTCCTAAAATTGCCCTTGCTTTTCTTCAAATGGACAGCAAAGAGTCCTGTGGACCTTATAGACTAACAGACATATTGGAGCATGAGCTTCCGTGGGTGAATATCCACTTCATCGGATGCATATATTGACCCACGAAAGCTTATGCTCCAATTCGTCTGTTAGTCTATAAGATGCCACAGGACTTTTTGCTGCTTTTACAGATCCAGACTAACACGGCTACCCCTCTGATACTTCAGATGAACAGATACCCTTTCCCTGTTAGCCAGTTCAATCAGACTCTCATACAGATCTGCAATATACAATGTTCCAGAGGCCTTCCATTTTACTAAAGTGCATATTAACATCTGGCCACTCACATAGCTCCTACTGGAAATGTTCTTGGCTCTAATTTAGCCATGGTATATTAATAAAATCTTCCTTTAAAAAGGTGGATGACTAGAAATATGCAAAGTCATGACCAAATATAAGCTAATGCTTTCCCCCAAAGTGCACAGACATGAGGACAATCTGAAAATATATTTACAGTACCTATTCCATTTAACTGGACAGTTACCAATTTCTAGCTAGCTCTTTTTTGACGTTGTACTCTGTACGATTCTACAACCTTTAAAAGAGAGAGACAGGCCTGCAGAATCAGGACCCAAGTTTTAAGTCTTTAGCAGATTTTACAGTTTTCTTTTTGTGCGTGTTATCACCATTTCATCTATATCATGTCTCAAGTTTCTAGTTCTGTCTTCTCTAATTGTAGTCAATGAGCACTACACACTAGATAGCAGTTACCTTCTGTGTAATGTAAAAGGAGGCTTCAGAACTCCTGTGTAGTTCAGAACTTCAAGGTCAACAGCAGGACTCTTATGAATTCTAGATATTCTAGGAGTTGGTGCTTATCTAGATTATCTTTGAAAGTTTTGAATTTTTAACTACTTCATTTTTATGTGCCAACTATAAATACAACCCTATGTAACGTACAGGGTTTCTTTTAGTATTTGAGGTAGAATCTGTGTTCCACAAGAGAGTTGATTCAAAGTAAGATAGTCCTTCTCAAAGCAAACCAATGAAAAATTTTTTGCTCAGTTTTATAGACTGAGTTATCCTAGAACATAAATGTTCTGCATATATGGGGACAGTGGAAATGAAACATATTGCTGGCTGGATTTATTTGCATGTTGAGGGTCCGGGTTCTTCCTTTTTTTGAACTATTGACATGACCTTGTTTCTAAAATACCCATTTTGGTGTCTCATTTTTATTTGCCATCCAATATAGTGGCTGCTTCATAGTAAAAGCAGGAGGAACATTCCACAGATGTGGAAATCTAAATCCTACCTCTTCAATGATTTTAGATGTGTGTATATCTTCCTACTGTATTTTCCACTGCATGCATCTGATGAAGTGGGCTTTAGTCCACGAAAGCTTATGCTCAGATACATTTGTTATTCTCTAAGGTGCCATAAGTACTCCTCGTTCTTTTGACTATACACTGATTGTTCCAGTGGTATGGAGGCAGTGCTATCTAATGTAAAGAGAATAGAAATGAGATACTGCGTGTTCTTGAGGAAAATCAACACTGCGTCTCTCAGTTTGCCTGTCTACTACTCAGATGGGCACCATATAAAAGCCTAGATTGACTTGGGAAATAGTGATAATTCTTCCCTACATCACAGAGCTGTTGGATAGCTTAATTCAATAGTGTGTGTAAAGTGATTTGAAATCCTTGGATGAGAAGTGTAAAGCATTATCATGGCGTTACATTCCTTAGGTCACTTGGGACTATTTTTGACAGTCACACCATGACCAAATACCAAACTGCATAGTTCCCACGATATCCGCTGGTAACAATGCCGTAGAGCTGTCTGTGGTGCAAGTTCCTTAAAATAAATGTCACCTCTTCACTATTATTTCATACTGCCCAGAGGAGTACTAGGCACTTCACAGAAAGGGGGGGGGGGGAACACACACACACACACACACACACACACAAAACAGTCCTTCTTAAAAGAGCTTTTGCATGGGACACGCTGAGTGGTGGTGAGAAATAATGGGGAAGGGAATGAGTCAGGGAAGGAAAAAGATCACAGCATTACAGTTATGCAGATGCTCAGTTTGGACATCCTCATCTCAGGGTGACTCATTTCAGGTGTTTAATTTTCATAAAAAGAAGAACATACAGCTACAGCATTGTGACAATTACTGACTAACTTATTATGAACAGGAAAGAGATGACTTTTCAAGAAGGAATTTAAATGACATGGAGCTGGTACCTTGGCAGAGCAGAGAAGGGAGGATATTCCATCCACCAGGGACAACATGGAAAAAATATACTAGACAGACAATTGTGAGTTGATGTTTGTACACAAGTGTTAGCTTAATTCATTATCTTAATTCAGTACCTCAAATACAACAGAACAGATGGTGCTGATTAGTCTCAAGAGCATCAGCAAGACTCACATAGTGAAGATTTAGAAATGGGCAGAGTACCATTTCACTGGAGCTCAGCAAAAGTCTCAGAAATTTCATTCCAAGCCTACATATTGAAAAGTGACCTCAGCCTGGCACAGTGCAATGAATTACCATTTAGCAATACAAGAGAAACTCTCAGCACTCACTTGTCTTTCAAAAAAAAAATAGAGCTCTGCTCCCTTCTAGGCACCCAAACATGGAAGGTGCTCAGTGACTACGGTGATGGGCCACAGCATAAAATCCCTAAAACAGGGAGAAGGGTCTGATTTTCAGAATTACTCAGCATCCAGCAAATACTCAACATGCCAAGGGTTTTTTTTGTTTTTGAAAATCTGGCTCTTTATTCTGGGGCCTAAAAGAGAGAAGCAGTTTGGAAAGTCTCGCCCACATTGTCTAAACACAGCAGAGGGGAGGGGATCCTTTTGTAAGCCCCTCCCCCATTATTTATTTTCTCTCCTTGTAACAACACAGCAGTGTCTCACAGAAATAGAACTGTGATTTTTGGAGGATTACTTGTTTTTTAAAACATTTTAATCTTTTGACAGAGACAAAGATTGCCAAAACATATGGGAAACAATGCAAAAGGCGTTTATTTACAAGAACCCATGTAATATTACAACAGAAGATTATCAGCCATTACTGGATTTGGCAAGTCATCCTATCCCCTGTAACAAGGTAACAATATTTGTGTGTGATGAGCTGTCTGGGTAGGGACTGCTTGTCTGTATATGCCTAGTACAACGGAGATCCTTTGGTTTTGTGCTAGAGGCAGAGGCGCTTTACAAACACAGAACAACAGGGTCCTGGTCCAATACTAAGGCTGCTAGGCACTATGGTAACACAAATAATAGTAATGATAGCAATCAGGAGTGACCCTCAAATACCTACAGGTACTCTGACTTCAGGCTTGAGATAACATTACTCCCAAAGCTACTTCTTTTAGAACAAGAGTATCCTGTTCATTACAGGCCAGTGATGAAGATCATTGTACAGAACATTCCTTCTAGGGGCAAAATTTTGGGCCATGATGGGAAAATCATTGTGGCCTTTATTGCTATTAGAAGAGAACCTCTCTGTAAGAGCAGTCATGCAGTTAGAGGCACACGGCTTTTTATTGCTCATGTGCCGTTCAAATGCATGCAGAGTGACAGCAATTAGAGCTGGTTAAAAAGTTTCCTGTAAAATGTTTTTTCAATAGAAAATTGTTTCCTCCCCCAACCAAATAGTTCCCCCCCCCCCAAAAAATAGAAATTTTCATCAAAAACCCCACTGGAATTTTTATACATTTTTAATAGTCAGTTTTTGGTCTTTTGACAACCCTCTCTTCCCCCCCTCCAAATATAAATGAAAAACATTTATCATCATAAAAACTTTTTCTGGAAAAAAACTTTTCCTGACCAGCTCTCATATTAATGCCATTTCTTACACGCTATCCTTTCCCTCACAGTCATTATTCTGGAGCAAGACAAGTGACCTTGTTCATCGTTATACAAAAACCAATCACCATTTCCTCACTTTGGAGGACACCTTGCTGGGCTATATGGCTGATGGAGTCTCATGGTGTGGAAACCCTTCTAGTCCAGGTAAGGATTCCTAAAAAAAAATTAACTCCAGGTTTTCTTTAAGTCACAAATTTCTAATATAAGAAAATCTCTTTTGGAAAGGATACTTTCCATTCTTAGTTTCAGCTCAAAACAACAACTGTTGATCCTTTCGACCCTGCCTGAGTTATGGAAAAGTGAAAAACACTCATTCTCAGCTTAATTTTATCAACACTTTTTAGCTCCCAGTAGCACAGAAATTGCTCAGCCTAGTGACATATTGCCCCACTTATTGACAGTAATTAGCAATCTATCGTGATTCCAGTGTGACCACTTTCAGACTAAGTCCTGCAATATTCTCCATTCAGGCAGACTCCTGCACTTGCACAGAAGTCATTGGGACCACATGTTGATATAAGGGGGTTGCTTGTTCATGCTAAGGGCCTAAGAATGAGTAGGGATGTCAGAATCTGTTTCCAAATTTGAGGGAAATTTATAAAAAACAAAATAAAAATTATGTGGGAAGAGTCACTTCTGAGCATGCTCAGTGAGCATCCGCTAAGGCCCCCCCCACACACACACACGCTTTTTGTCACATCAATAAGTGCACATTCTCCCTGCTCAGCCTGACCAGGAACAATGTTGCTGGAATCATTTGCATAAGGGGACTGTAAATGCCTCAGTCTTCCAAACACCTTCGACTTAATCTCCCCCTTAAAACACTTTTCACCTGAGCCTGTTACTGTGATGGGGTGCAATGGTTATTTTAGCCATTCTTATTCAGCGCTGTAGGCAGTATTAAAGTATCTTAGTTATTCTGCATCATATTTTTATTTTAGGAATTAACTATGAATCTTGTCCAAAATGGAGTGAATGCGAGAGCAACCCTAGTTCTGTGTACTGGAAAATGGCATCCAAGATGGTAAGGATTATATAGCAGCTTCTCCAGGATCACAGTTAGAATTAATTTATCCTTTGAGGGTTGGGGATGTTGAAGAGGGTAAAATCTTGGCCCCCAAGCAAGTCAATGGCAAAATTCCCATAGACTTAAGTGGAACAGGGTTTCACTCAGACCATGGAAATCTGGGGCTAAAATGTTGAACATCCAAATTTGTCTGGTATGTCTGTTCCATTGGCTGGAAAACAAAGGCTTTGATCCTACAACCAAATCCACACATGTGAAACCCTGAGTCCCTGCAAGATGCATTGACTTCAGTGGGACTCTGTGCAGACATAGAAGTCTGCCTGCACAGATCCAGTTGCAGGCTTGGGGCCTTAACTATTAACTATGGCTCCCTGAGCATTCTAAGCATGCTCAGTGAGCATCCGCTAAGGCCCCCCGCCACACACACGCTTTTTGTCACGTCAATAAGTGCACATTCTCCCTGCTCAGCCTGACCAGGAACAATGTTGCTGGAATCATTTGCATAAGGGGACTGTAAATGCCTCAGTCTTCCAAACACCTTCGACTTAATCTCCCCCTTAAAACACTTTTCAATGGCCAGTAGTCTTCTTTCCATATTTTTATCATGATCAGTTGCATCCTGGAACAATAATTTTAATCAAAATATTCGTGTTTATAACAATGAAGGAAATACAGCAAAGGATAAAGTGGCTAACAGTTAAACCTTGGAACACTGTCTGATCATCTCAGTGGTCTGATGTGAATTCCTCCCAAATTGTTAGGAGTCATGCGACAAATTACTCAAAATGCCATTTTCCTCTCGGCTTTCACCAAAGACGTTGAATGGGTCAAATTCAGACACCGATTAGATTATTAAGAACTGAAAGTTGTGCCATGTGTTTTTTGGAAATACAGCTTTCCCCAAGACTTTCACTAAGGTCTCATGTTTCACACAACATTTAATGTCACAATAGGCATTCTTATTCTTACTTGAATGGGTCCCTCCATAAGTGGTCATCTTGATATCGGTGTCAAACAGCACCAAGCACAATTAGTGCTTAACAAACATTAATTAACCATAATATATATAATTATAGGAATCATTCCCTCAGACAAATACACAAGATCACAATTGCTAAAACCAATGACTTTTTAAACCTCTGAATGCTAAAAGCATGCTGGAAACTGCTGCAGAGCATGGCTGAGAGAATGCGTGCCTCCTTATGCCTTTTTAACATAATGAGAACTCTGTGAAGCCCTGATTCGGCAAGGCATACAGGTAGGTGCCTAACTTGAAGCACATGAGTAGCCCCATTGACTTCAATGAGACTCGCACATGCATAACTTTAAGCATGTGTTCACTACCTTCCTGAATCAGGGCCTTACAGAATGCTTATTTAACTCTATTCCGTTAGAGTTCTTCTGGCTAAATCAAAGGTCAATTAAATTTATTATCAAATCTGAAGATTTAAGAGATGCTGAGTAAGGATATTGAAAACAGAAATGGTTACATGTAAAACAAGAAGTATAACACGCTTCTTAGAGACTATATTTAACCTTTAACAGGCTAAAATCCTTGTCTAAAGTAGTTTCTCACTGAAGGCAATCTCTCAACATTACCAACCAACATGGTTGTGAGCCACCTTTCACAAATGCAAAACAGACACTGTCCTTCTTGCTCTTTCAGTGATGGATACCAAAGTCTCCTTATATTTCCCAAAACTCCTCGTTTTGTCCCCAGAATCAGGATCCTTGTGTTAACTCCATATGCAAAACAGGCTTCTATTATGTTGGCTTATAATGCTTAATCTACATAGGGACCTAGGCAGAACAGGACCCCGGCGTTCCGCGAAGCCCGAGCCCGCAAACTCGAGAAATACGCCCCCTTGACTGACACCCTGCGGGCGAAGGGCTACGAGGTCTACACCGACGCTCTGATCGTCGGGGCGCTGGGCGCCTGGGACCCCTGGAAAGAACGTGTGCTCAGGGCCTGTGGGGTGGGCCGTCGCTATGCGCGACTCATGAGACGCCTGATGGTCTCGGACACTATCCGGTGGTCTAGAGACATTTACATTGAACACATCACCGGCCACCGCCAATACCAGGAGTGAGCCGATGTGGCTCCACGCACCCACGGGGGGGAGGGGGAAACCCTTACTACCCCCCTACCAAACCGTATCCCCTGAGTCCTGAACTTACCAATCTGGATTCCACCACGTGAGGGTCACCCTGTCCCCATTACCCGGCCCGCTTACTCATACCTATGACTGTGTGTAGCCCACTATATGAGCGATGTACCCTCACTGCCCCCCTACTATATCTTGACCCCAACCACCGTACACCCCGCATTGGGGACACTACAGGCTGTATGTATTATATGCTGAACCATAACCAATTGCCAGCATCCCCCCATGCTCTGTGTTTCCCCCGATGACCAACGACTGACACATCAAACTCTTTGTATCACCTTTCTTTAATATTTCCTAATAAACATTTAAACCTGTTTGTCTGCCTGAGACACAGACTCTAAAAATATATTTTTAGTTAAGGTGACCAGATGTCCCGATTTTATAGGGACAAGTCACGATTTTTGGGTCTTTTTCTTATATAGGCTCCTATTACCCCCCACCCTGTCTCGATTTTTCACACTTGCTGTCTGGTCACTCTGTTTTCAGTACATATACACAACTGCTTACAGATCATCCATCCATCTCTCGAGAGTTATGTGGTTCACTATGCCCTAAACTTTTATTAGATACCTTACACAATCCTTTTTGGATAAATACTGTGAAAGCAGTGTGTTACATGTAGTCAGTTTGTCAGGTCCGATAGAAGTTGCTACTACAGAACAGTGAACCCTTTGCCAATTGTTATTCAGGGATTCTTAGGGTGACAATTAGTTCCCCAGCATAAATTAAGCAGCCTGAAGGCTGCTCTAATTTACACTGGCTGCTAGTAGACTCATTGGCTGACACAGAAGCCAGGACTCAGGGAAGTCACAGCAATGTCCTCTACACCAGCAGCCAGGAAAACTGTGGCACAGGAGCTATTATGTCAGGTTTGTGCCATCACAGGCTTTCCCTACACGGGGTTATCCAGTTGCAGTTGGTCAATGTAGCTTTAGGGTAAATTTGTACCAGTGAGAGAAGATTTGGCTCTTTATTTTCACTGGAATCTTCTGGTAAAATAGTGAGCCCAGGTCCTAAGCTGGTAAATATTGGTGCAGCTCTACTGAAGTCAATAGAGCTATGCTGCTTTACTATAGCTAAGGATCTGACCCTCTCTTTCATGTAAAGAGAAAGTACAATGTATGTTTGCTTGTCTAGTTTGCAGAAGCAGCATGTGGTGTGGTTCAGGTGATGCTCAATGGATCAATAGAAGCTGGAGCATTCAGAAGTAACAGGTATCTACTTAATCTGTCACTGGCTGTGGCTCTGTCTTACTACTCACTTAGGGACTGTGTACTGGTGCAGGTGTCGGCAACAGTAAATCCCAGTGCAAGACTGGGGCCTTAGAGGGCCAGATCTTCTTCAGCTTTGCTGAATCAGTGTTGCTCTGTTGACTTCTATGGAGCTATGCTAATTTACACTTGCTGACAAACTGCTCCATTACATTATGCATCTTCTGATGCATTTGATTGGGATTTTTTCTGAAAATGGCCACAATCCACAGAACTTTGTGCAGTAAGCCCAAAATGGACTCCTCTGTTGTATTACACTCACATAACCGACACATTATAACTATCCTCAGAGTGGATTTCTTGGGTTGTGCTCCCCCAGAGATTGTACATACTTTCAGTGACTGACAGGAGGTGCTGCCTCTGCTAACTCTGAAGGATGAAGGAACTTGTGGTTAGCACAAGCAGAAAGATTTTTTTTTCTTTAGTAGTGGCAGTCTTCAAGATTCCTTCCCTACTACTGAACTTTAGGGTACAAATGTGGGGACCTGCATGGACACTTCTAAGCTTAATTACTAGCTTAGATCTGGTACACTGCCACCATCCAGAAGTCAGTGTCTGGAGCACTTCCTGTCCCCCCAAAACTCTCCCCTCCCTGGATGGCCTTGAGGGACTTCACCAATTCCCTGGTGAACACAGATCCAAACCCCTTGGATCTTAAAACAAGGGGAAATTAACCATCCCCCCTCCTTTCCCCCACCAATCCCTAGTGAGTCCAGATCCAAACCCCTTGGATCTTAAAACAAGGAAAAATCAATCAGGTTCTTATAAAGAAAGCTTTTAATTAAAGAAGAAAGGTAAAAATCATCTCTGTAAAATCAGGATGGAAAATACTTTACAGGGTAATCAAATTTGTACAGCCCAGAGGAACCCCCTCTAGCCTTAGGTTCAAAGTTACAGGAAACAGAGATAAAATCCTCTCAGCAAAAAAGGGACATCTACAAGTTGAGAAAACAAAAATAAAACTAATCCGCCTTGCCTGGCTGTTACTTACAATTTTGAAACATGAGAGACTGATTCAGAAAGATTTGGAGAGCCTGAACTGACGTCTGGTACCTCTTAGTCCCAAAAGCGAACAACCCCGAAAACAAAGCGCACAATCAAAGACTTCCCACCAAGATTTGAAAGTATCTTGTCCCCTTATTGGTCCTCTGGTCAGGTGTCAGCCACGTTTAATGAGCTTCTTAACCCTTTACAGATAAGGGAGACATTAACCCTTAACTATCTGTTTATGACACAGTCACTGGTAAATTATACCATGGGAAAATTATACAGTCTCTCCACTGGGAATAATGATAACTCATGAGTATGTAGCAGTGATTGGAGAACATACTTTGTTCATCTTGTTCTAAAGCTAAGATGTGTGTTGCTTTTTCATGCTCCCATTCTTACAGCATTTTTGGAAGTGTTGAGATCTTTAACTTAGACCCAGACAAAGTTTCTACAGTGCAGATCTGGCTTATGCAGAACATCGGTGGACCTGCAAGGTAAAGTTTGCTAGTACAAAATAGTGCATGACGCTTTGTTTCTATAATTTAGAAGTGCAGTTCAACTCTGAAACGTGACTAAAAATAGCACTGCCTTACCCATCAGCTTTGCGCCTTGAATGCAATCAGCTGCTTACTTTAGTGGAAATAATTAATAAAAAGTGGTAAAAATCTTATTATTATTACTGCCAGCTCTGCTGCAAAACTGTTTCCTTTCTGTTAGCTTTGCAATTGGATATACTTATCTCCACAACCCTGTTATCTTCAAATTCTGTACCTCTTTATGTCTGTGCAATCCTACAGAGGCCCAACAGATCTGTGTAGTGCTCAGACATAAAGAACACAGCTTGTCTGAGTTTGCAAATCCGTGTAGTTGGAAAACATCTTTTTACATGAAAATTGAGCAAATATGCTTTGCAGGTCAACGAGAGGCAATCAATGCATAGTAACCATGAAGCCATGTTTTGCCAAATAATTTTTAAATGACAGAACCACAATTTAAATCTTCATTTTTAACTATTCATACCAGACAGTGACCATAAGTCACAAGAGAATTTCTGTTCTATATAGGTTTTATAAAGAGCTCATCACCATAGTATCTGAGCCCCTTCCAGTAGTGCATTAAGTGACATGACTAACATCTGTCACACATCTGCTCCCTCAGTCTCCCCAGGGAGAGAAGTACATACAACAGTGTGCTTTGTTTTTAGAATTGTCATTTTACATTACACACACACACACACACCTGTATGTTTATGTTAGAGAAGGCAAAGAAATGCACCTTGCCCTTAGAGTGGAAGGTGATGCAGTCTGTGAGGGTCCTCTGTAGGCAAGGGGGATCGTCTACATGGATCTTTGGGTATACACTTTGCACTGATGCACTGGCGCAGCATGCCTGCAATGTGTCTAAATTTGGCCCTCTGATCTCAGTTGCTCTGGTGTAAATACAGAGTAACTCCATTTACTTACTCCTGATTTGCACCAGCAGCTATGCTTATTACTTAAGTCCACTAGAGTGTCTGGCCATCAACTGGCAGACATGACTGGGAATAAGCAGGAAGCATTCTAACAAATGAATTAATCTGGTCACAAAGGGCTCAGCCCCAAAGCAAGATAAACATTATTTTAAGAGAACCCCAAACATCCAGATTTCAAAAATCAAATCAGGAGGGGCAAGTGTCACACAGAACAGACAACAAATTCCATAGAGGAGCGCTAATGATTCCTTAAACCTAGGGTTGCCAACTGTGTGATCACACAAACCCAAACACTGTTGCCCCACCGCTGCCCCTTCTGCAAGGTACCACTCCATTCACTCCATCCCTCATCCCACCGTAGCTCGCTCTCCCCTACCCTCACTCACTTTCACCAGGCTAGAATATGGGATTGGGATGTGGGCTCTGGGCTAGGGCCTAGGGATTTGGAGTGTGGAAGGGGGCTCCATGCTGAGCCTGGGTCAGGGGCAGGGTGCAAGCTATGGGAGGGAGTTTAGGTGCAGGGCTGAACTCAGGGCTGGGACAAGGGTTCAGGTACAGGAGGAGGTTTGGGGTGCAAGCTGTGGGAGGGAGTTGGGTGTGGGAGGGGGTTTATGGCTGGCGCAGGAGGCTGGCATGCAGGCTCCTTACACACACCCTTCACCCCTCCCAGTGCTGCTGCCTCTTCCCCCACCTACCCTTTGTAAAGGTACCACTCAGTAGTAGAGCAAAAAGAAGTCTCCTCAGGACTGCAGGCTGAAAACTTGTTGCTTTTGCTCAACAGCGTCATAACAGGGGGAGAAGGCGGGGGACTTCCCAACTGACTAAACAGGAAGTAAAGGAGGGGGTGTGGAGCATAGGGTTGGAGTCACCCAGTTCACTGCTTGATGATCATTTTGACAGCCTCCTTAAATGCCCCTCCCACCCACCATCATACTGCTCACTGTCCACACTTACCTGGTGCCACTAGCATGGCTCTTGCTCCCTTCTCCAGAAATATCCCAGAAGCAGAATGACCCACATTTCCCTCCTCAGCAGAGACAGGGCAGCTCTTACCTCATGCTCTGGCAAATTGTGCAGCCCCTCTGGAGCCACACTTTCCTCCTGTGCTGAGGCCCCTCCATTAGACTCACAGCAGTTTCCCCTTCACTCTCCAATTAACATCTCTGACATGTCAACTCTGAATGTTGATTTGATTCACATCACATGTTGTGTCAGCCCACAGCTTCAGGACACTCTTATGAAGGAGGAGGATTGTATTCTGTTTGTCAGATGGCCTGTGTTTCGTGGGGCAGTCCTGCATTTGCTCCCATGACCCATTACCTCACTGGGCCACTGGGATTGCTAGTTTTTTATTATAGTTTGCATCTCTTCCCATGCAGGGGCTCTGTGCCACGTGCATTTTTGTGTCTCCCCTCCCCACACACACACACACTTTCTTCACTTCCACATCACTGGAACCTGAAATGAGCAGGAGAACTGAGCGTGCTGCTACAGACTGGGAATGTGTGAGGCATCCAGCACCACTTTGTTTCTCTCTTTCTCCTTCCTGGCTGCTCTAATCCCAGTTCTTACTGTGCTTTGCTGCACTAACAGCTATGTTAGTTACTAATACATTGGTCTAGACCAGAGATGGGCAAACTTTTTGGTCTGAGGGCCACATTGGGGTTGCACAACTGTATGGTGGACTGGGGAGGGGAGGCTGTGCCTTCCCAAAAAGCCTGCCTCCTCCATCTGCCCCTCTCAGAACCCCCAACCCATCCAACACCCCTTGCTCCTTGTCCCCTGACCGCCCCTTCCAAGAACCCCTGCCCCCTATCCAGTCCCCGTTGTTCCCTGTTCCCTGACTGCCCCGACCCATATCTATACCCCCGCCCCTTGACAGCCCCCCTGGGACTCCCACTCCCTATCCAATCGCCCCCTGCTCCCTGTCCCCTGACTGCCATGATCCCTATCCACACTCCTGCCCCCTGACAGCCCCTGGGACTCCCACTCCCTATTCAATCACTCTCTGCTCCTCATCCCCTGACCACTTCCTTCCACCCCCGCCCCAACTGCCCCCCAGGATCCCACCCCCTTATCCAACACCCTCCCGCTCCCTGTCCTCTGACTGCTCTTCCAACCCCTATCCACATCTCCACCCCCTGATAGGCCCCCTGGGACTCCCACTCCCAACCCTCCCTGTTCCCCATCCCCTGACTGCCCCCCCAGAACCTCCACCCCATCCAACTGCTCGCTCCTCCCCGACTGCCCCCCAGGAACTTCTGCTCCCTTTCCAACCCCTGACTCCTCACCCCCTTACCAGCAGCAGGAGCTCACAGCTGTGACACCTGGCCAGAACCAGCTTCACTCCCCACATTGCCCAATGGGAGCAGTGGGCCAGAGTGCAGCCTGCATGGCTGCAGGGGAGGAAGGACAGTGGGGGAGGGGCCAGGGACTAGGCTCCCCGGCTGAGAGCTCAGGGGCTGGGCAGGACGGTCCCATGGCCAGAATGTGGCCCGTAGGCCGTAGTTTGACCACATCTGGTCTAGACAACTCCCAAATGGTACATAGGACTCACAAAAGGAAACCAGGTTTCTCTGTGTTTTCCAGTTTTAACAAATGGGAAACTCACTCTGAGATCATGGACTAGATGCACGGATTGCAAAATGAAATTCTATGGCCTGTGCTATATAAGATGCCTGGCTAGATGTTCAAAACAGTCCTCACTGGCCTTAAAAATCTATGAATTCTGAATTCCTTATGTACCAAATTTCATGAATCTGACATCTAAGTTATGCCTGCAAAATATAGACATACGGGTGCAAACAGGTGCAAACTGCCTGCTAAACATATATTGACAGGTGTGCAGACAAATGCTGGTTCCATGGTTTGTGATGGGAAAAAAATGTTCATTTGTAGCTGCACTTGTGTATTTTGTGGACCAACCCAGACATCTGTTTTGTTTTTGTTTCAGTTTGGCCTTGTGTTGTATGCTCTGAACATATCACACTGGAAATTAGCACCAGTCCTGGTATTGGATAGAATTTAACAATTAGCAACTGAATTTATTCAGACAGGGAGAAATTTGCCTTGATGAGGAGAAGCAGCACAGGGCCCTCCACACGACTTAAACTCTTTGGGAGAGATGCACAGAGGGAGCTGCAGGTGGAATGGCCAACTGCAGGAGAGGGGTCTGGAGTAGGGACCTACATTCAGGGCTGCCCGGAGGGAAGGGGAGACAAGTGGGGCAATTTGCTTTGGGTCTTCAGCGGTGGGGGGGCCTTCAGTGCTGCCAAAGATGCAGAGCAACTGAAGGCCCCCCCGCCACCGAAATGCACCGCAAGCCCACAAGTGCGTCAGCTCCTTCGCTTTGCCCCAGGCCCCCTGAATCTTCTGGGCCACCCTGCCTACATCCATGAATATATGACCAGTCCCTCTTCTCCCCTGTACACACACAGGACCTGATCATATTGCTTTCCATTGACTTCAGTGAGCCTTAGATCAGGCCCACTGAGGCTGTAGGGCACAGGGTCTAGACTTTCCATTGACTTCAGTGAGCCTTAGATCAGGCCCACTGAGGCTGTAGGGCACAGGGTCTAGAATAGCAGCTGTGGATGGGCAAGTTCTGCAGACCCCATGCCCTGCCGATGTGTAAAAGACTGAATTATTTCTCACAACCCAGTTAGCTTCCCATACAAAAACTTTTTGCAGGAGAGAGTGATGGTCACTCTAGAATTCTACTCAGTCAGGCTCTGATCCATGTGGTCAGAACCCAATACCACCCAGAGCTTCATGGAAGCCACTGGACTTCACAGAGGCACTGGGGCCCCCCGGCATGGATTAGCTGGCAGGAGTGAGGTCTAAAATCGTGTCTTTGCCCTTTAGGTAAATTTAACAGTTTGTGTGGTCAGACAGCATGAGGCAGCATAGTGTAAAATCCACCTATGTCTGCCAATTGTGAGCTTCACACATGCAGGACACATGTAACAACCTGAGGTTTTTCTTTTCAGTGAGTCCTGCACGGGTCGCTCCATAACAAGGTTAAAAAGCATCTTAGAGGAACGAAACTTGCGTGTCTCCTGTGAGGACAATTATAGGTAATGATTTGCTCTGGGTTTGAGTTGGAGTCTTCTTGTATAAAATAAGGCTGTTTCCCTCCTAATCAGAATATTTTTTGAAGGAAATTGATCATGTTTTATTATGCTAATATATCAATGGCCATTGTGAAAATGACATCAGTGGCATAAGTTTGAGGTCATAATAGTATTTGTTTTACACCTCTCCTCCAAAGACTGGCCTAGTTTCCTATCCACTTCTAGGCAAATTCAAGCTGCTGGTGTTCATCTTTCAAGGCCTCTGTGGTTCAGTCCTCACTACTAAAGTCAATCCCTCTCCTAACACTCTCCCTTGGCAGTTGAGAACAAGATATTTGCTCCCACTTGTCATAATGCCTGGAGGCATTGCATTTTCAGTAGCTAGCCTCTGACTCTGGAATTTGCTTCCTTCATTGCTGGTTGACCTTCTGGGCCTGCTGTATAGCCCATCTATTTCGTGAGGGTTTGCCTGAGAAACAATAGTCAGAAGTTCTAAGTATTAATTATTATGATTGCCCTCTCCATTCCCTTACTCTGCATGCTGGGGCGGGGATCCATTGGCACTACACAAAGCTACTGCTGCCTGAACATTGCAGCTGCTTGCAACCAACTACATGGTTTTATGGAGGGAAGGTGGCAGAATTTCCAGGAGCCATCTGATCACTTCTCTTGCAGACACAACATCATGTTTGCAGTGTGTGCCTGTTAGGGTGGGAATGCATATGAGTTTTTTCTACCTGTACTGATCCTCTCCTAAGACCCGTTAAAGGCAATTCTTGCAAGAGTCAGACATGCATCAAAATGGCTACTGGCAAGGAATGCCATTTATAGGGCATTGCTTCCACTTGCCATGATGAAGAATATGGAAGTAATCTGGTATCCATTTTCAGAGGCTCATGGCAATGGTGGGGGGAAGAAGAGAGGCTAAGGCTCTCTAATACTGATCCAGAGTCATCAAAATGGAGGAAATAAGTTTTGGTAGTGACATTGCTGTCCTGGCAGTGAAGTTGTTAACTAGGAACAAGAATAATTCTTATTAATTGAGAACAGCTTTCCGTAGAGCAGAATTTATATGTTGAGAAGAATATTTCCTGAGTAAACAATCATTTCAATAAACCATTCGGAGTTTTATAATTTTAGTTTTAGTCATCTTTAACTAAGTGAAAAGTTGGCCTGCAAAGGAGGATGACTGAACAAATGCACCATCTGGCACTCAGATTTTAACCTTCTGGAAGACAAAGCCATTTCTTCTTCTTTGTAATATGCATTACTGGGCATGATTCATGAGCACTCTTCATCCCAGCTGTGTCTATGCAGTAATTTATATCACCTTAAGAAAGGAGCTCTCATGGACTCAGAATTATGTAACTTGTACTTTAACTTCCATGTGGCACTTGATAACTGCTTTTAGTGATCAATAGAGTTATGACACCATACATCCAAAACAGCCACTAATGTTTGGATTTCGTTTTTGTCTTATCATAGGCCAGTTCAGCTGCTTCAGTGTGCAAGTGATCCTGACCATGCAGACTGCAGACTTTGCACCAATAATGTACAGTGAAACACACAATACTCCACATTGCTTAAATCATTCCTTAACTGTGTGTAATACTGAACAAGAATATGTATATACTGTATAGAGTACTATACAGTATAAATGTGTATAGAAACACTGTATGTTACCAGAAAACCTTGCTGTGGCTGCAATACTCATAGATGAATGAAAGGAGATGATATTTTAGGTGTGGTTGCTGTACCCACACACACTTCCAACCTCTTCAGCCTGAGGGACAAATATTATTTCAGAAAGATCAATAAGTGTTTTGGGTCAGATTCTCAGACCTGCTCCCCTCCTTTTATACAGCACAAGTGGTGCAAAGGGAACAGAAGCCATCTGCAAGTCCTCGGCTGGGGATTCCCTGGGGTAGGGAATACATAGGGAAGAGCCAGGGCCTGCTCCAGGCGCCAGCTTAGCAAACAGGTGCTTGGGGTGGCCACTCCCAAGAGGGGTGGCACGTCCAGGTATTTGGCGGCAATTCAGAGGAGGGTCTCTCGTTCCCGCTGGAGTGAAGGACCTCCTCCTGAATTGTGGCAGATCTGATCACGTTTTTGTTTGTTGTTTTTTTTTTTGTCTGCTCGGGGCGGCAAAACCCCTGGAGCTGGCCCTGAAAAGAGCCATACTCATTTCTTCCCTTCCTTCCCGGCACACAGAGGAGTGTGGGAGGAGAGAGGGGGAAGTGGCTGGAATAGCTGTGCTTTGGCTCTCCTCAGTGGGAATGTGTTTCTTAGAAGACTGTTGCCAAATGGTACAAGTTACAGGAGCCCACAAGCTACTCTGTACCAGGGCAGGACGAGACCTAATCAGTTACAGTTGTCAGCTTCTCTTTCCCCCCTTTCCCAGGCTGCCTTGTCTGGTTGCGTGAGAGGGGGCAGCCTTCCATTGCTAGGTACTCCCTTAGGTCTGGCACAGCCAGCTGAGCTTCTCTCCTGTTCTCTCTGGAGCGGCCAGAGCCTGGAAGGGAAGCCTGCACCAGAAAAGCCAGAACTACTCTCACCTCCCTACCCAGCATTGCAGTAGATGGCCAGCAGGGAAGCTGCTGAGCAGCTGCAGCAGGCAAGAGAAAGCAGCTCTCAGAGCACTTCCAGCTCACACCAGACCTACTCCTGAGGCTGCAAGAGAGGAGGGGGAGGCAGCTGGGGAAGAGGCAGCAGCAGGGCCAATTCCAACTCTTCCATTTAAAAATCACTGGGCACAGCTCAGGGAACACATTTTCGGTTCAGAATCAAAAATATAATTTTCTTCTTAGCAAACAGGCACCCTCATAGTCTACAAAGTGGCCTCCATGCCACAGCTGGGACACCACTGAGAGAGAGACAGACGGAAGATCCCAAAATAAGTAGTCTCTGCTTAGCTTCTGAAGTTGACAGTGACTTCTTTGTAGCATACAATTAATTTCCAAGCACACATACCATAGTACCATAAACCGTAGGAGTTTTCTTATATTTCTTTTTTGCTGTCATGATACTCAGATTCAGCTGAAACTGAAGACTTGGGGCCAGAGTCTGGCCTTGACTCTCTTCCTTTTGTGCTACTCTAATGACACAAAGGAAGAGAGCTGGGGCTTTCCTGAAATATGGAAATCCCCAGGTGGTATAATACTAGTATAGCCAGCAATTTGCCACTCATTTAGGCACAGGGGGTGTTCATGGTGCAGAGTGGTAATTCCTAGCCAGGTCTGTGACTGGGAATGTTTGCATTAAGGAGCAACTTTCTTTTTAACTTTCTAACTGCACTCTGATATGTGGTTACTGCGATTAACTCAGACATATATCAATAACTTTAATTCAGTTATTTCTGACAAGAGGGTTGGAGAGTTTAATATTGGCTTTTGTACATATTTTGTCATAATACAAAATGTTAAATGTAAAATGGTAATGTACAATAAAATCACTGATGGTGAACGTTCCTAATTCTATTGCAGACATTGGTTAATCATGGCCTGGATACTTAAAATGAGTCATCTATTAAGAGATTTTCATGTGGATTAGAATAGTCAGAAAAGTGGAATAATTTCAGAACTGTTTCTCTATGAAAACATACTTGCATTATGAGAATAAGGAAGAGGAAGGAAGTCAGCAGAGCCAAGAATTACTTTTCTTTTTCAGCAAATGATTTTTATTGTTTTTCTCTCGGTCTTTAGTTTTGCCTACACACTGCTACATATTAAGAGTCTAGGGCATATTCTGTCCAAAAATTCCTATGGGTCTGGTGCATTTCTGTACCATGCCATCCTTCCTAATGGCTGCCCCCTTTAAGTGAAATATAGCCCTCAGACTTACATCTCCACTGTACTATTCTACTATAATATTTACATTATATATAGCAACACATTCTTGATATTTGAAACATTTGTGTATCTTGGGTATACTATTCCATTGGGGAAAACTTCCCAAAAAGTGGCAGTAATAGATTGTGAAAGATTTTTCAGACCATTATTTCATTGTTGAGTTTTTAACCCAATAAACCTGTAACACTTAGAAGTAGTTTCAACATATGGCACCTTTACTGAATATCAGTGGAGAAGCCAGGGACTGACTGGGCCATGAAGAGTGAATTACCCTCTCAACCCTACAGATGGTTCTTCTAGAACAGAGGCTCTTAAACTGGGGAGTCATGCTCCCTCAGGGGGTCATGAGGTTATTATGTGGGGGGTCATGAGCTGTCAGCTCCACCCCCAGAAACTTTGCTTTCAGCATTTATAATTGTGTTAAATATATTAAAAAATGTGTTTTTAATTTATAAGGGGAGTTGCACTCAAGGCTTGCTGTGTGAAAGGGGTCACCAATACAAATGTTTGAGAACCACTGTTCTATAGCATGGTTGAGGCATAGTGATGGGAGAGCGTGGGGAAGCTTACTGGCCTGTAGATAGATAGAGGATTCCATTCTTCAGGACTGTGTGTCTAGCATCTGGAAAAAGAAAACAACACCTCATGACCTCTCAAAATATTAAACTATACTTATACCCACCTGAGCATTTAGCAGAGAGGCCATATCACGTATCCCCTCTCTCTACAGCAAACAAATCTCCTGCTGCCAAATTCTGCACCTGTTGCAGACAGTTGATCAGCCATTTGTATTGCTCTGAATGAAGTACATTGCAGTGAGCCAGCCTTGATGGCACATGGACAATCTGACTGTATAATTAGCACTATTCATGATATCTGAGGAGGATTTGTGGTGATTATCATGGATTATACAATAAAACATGTCAAGCAAACAGGTGGTTTTGTTCTCCTCAGGAAATACACTTTTCAAGGAAACAGTGAACAATTAACTCTGACAACTGTGCTTTAATGACAACTTTTGAGCCCAGGTGTCTGGCATACCATTGTGCTAACAGCAATATTTCTTTAAGAAGGATTATTTACAGATAGACTTGGCAGGAAAACAAAATAAAATTATGGACGTATTAAACACTTGACTTCTCTGTTCCATCTATTAGTATAATTCATAAATTCCACTGCCCCTTTGAAACAAAAAAGCATATATTTATATAGTTCAAACCATGTACAAAGTATAGTCAGTATATTAAATATGCATTGAATACACTGAAACTAATCCTTCTTGTAATTTGTACAGATTATATTAAAAGCTAACAAGGCTGGATTGTGGGACAAAGTCTCAGCCCCATATGGAGAGTTGTGCAGAGGTGCATTGTTCAAAAAACCTTAGGAGGATCATGCAGGAGGGAGGTATAATGCATCGTGAGCTCCCAGGAGCATATATAATCTATCAAGGCTACATATATGGCCCCCAGTACCACAGGAACTAAGCACCTCCCCATCTTTAATGCATTTATCCTCACAAAAGTCCTGAGCTAAACAGAAGTGCTATTATCATTTTGCATCTAGGGAACTGAAGCACAGAGAGATTTGGTCTATTCACTTACTGTCTCATCTTGTATTTAGAATGACACTCAATGTTGCCAAGGGGATGGGGTGCAGACTGGGCAGGTTGGAACACAGAGTAGGAGTGTCAGGGCTTAGCTATTTTGAGTTGTGTGCAAGCAGAAACTAAAACGGTAAAATTAGTTAAAATGGGGAAAGCGTGTGTGTGTGTGTGTGTGTATAGAGAGAGAGAGAGCGCGAGACAGAGAGATAGAGATAGATAGATATATATTCACTTATAATGACTGACTGAATGTTACTCAGAATAATTCACCACTGGGCCAAAGACCAGGTATAGAAACTTTAACTGTAAGATTTTCAGATAGCGATGAACAACTGACAACAGGGGATTATAAATGGGATTCCTCACATAGCTTTACCAGCAGCAGGGACTGTGGATCAGAAGCAGAACCTTCTCCCAGATCAGTGGGCACAGGATGCCCTCCATGCAAAGACCTAGAAGGTCCATTGAGCTTCCAAAAAAATCATCTCTCACACTTACTCTCACAAAAAAAGTTCAGCAGAGGGAGTAAGACGATCAGTCCAGCAAGCTCCATTCTTGTTGGAAACTGTGCCAGGAAGACAATGAAAATATGCTGCACTCAGAAGCAATTTCTTTGACAATATGGTTTGAGATGCAGATGAAATGTACTGACAGATTGACCTTTCTTATTACATTGTTTGAACATTCTTATAGAGTTCAGCAGCGCTGGGGTGAGGGGAAGGAGGCATGGTAGCTGGTGGTGCTTTGTAGAGCTGATGGAACAGAACTGTGTGGGTGATATGAGTTAGGGGAGAACTTGTGACTCAACGGCTCCGCAGCACTGTTGCCTTACCTCCCCAGTGTACCAATGCAGCAGTTACATCGGAAGCCCATGATGTGCTAGTACCTTGGTGAAGAGATACTTAGTTCATCAACCCTGCTTCCTCTGTGTGCTGGTCAGCTGATGCAGCAAAACTGGAGCAGATTAATGTCTCTGCTCTGAGGCATCTCTCCACAAACTGTTGCTTCAGTGCATTGATGCCCTTCAGTCCCAGTCGCCCACACAGCTGTGCATCTTCTGTTAAATCTCTGCCAATTCAGGAAAGCAGTTAAAGTAAGCATCTTGCTTTACAGACAGGAAATCCACTGCAAGGAGATTAAATGCCTTGCCCAAGGCCATGCTGCAAATCAGTGACAGAGCTGACAATAGCATCCAGGCCCCCTGACTACACACCCACTGGAACACAGCTGTTCTCCAAGAGAAAGATGGTAGATTTATCAACAGAGGGCTCCAGCAGTGCAGGAGTAACTCTGCAGCCACTGTAATCTCCTTCATATTATAGTGTACGGCAAGTTACTCTACTTTAGCACTTACAGCATTTATGATAGAGCCCAGTCCTGTGCCTACTGAAAGTCAGGCATCCCTGGTAATAAAATCACTAAAAGTGTCATTTTCTTCCAACACTGAACCAGGAACTTTGTGAAAAGGCGGAAAGCAGTGTTATCCCTAATAGTACTCTGTTCTTTGTATGATTCCCTTCTGCCTACCACCCTTCACAACCCTCTCCTGCTGGCATCCGATTACAGACACAGCCTCACACTGAACTTGATGGGCATTTGTCTTCAGTGGGATCAGCATCAGGAGGATCGTCCACCTGTTTTCTGGCCAACTTGCACCTCCTGTGTAACATACTTCAACCATCGGATTTAGCTCTAAAGATGGGGCCAGATTTGTTTCTCAGGTACACCTGAGTACCTGTAATCCATTCTTCAGTGAGTATCATGTATCCCTCTCTGTGCTTGATCTACAGAGGATATGAGTCTGCTACAGATCTCACATACAGAATTTAGTCCTTTAGCTCTTGCTGTAGAGACTCATATTTCAGCTCTGGAGGTCTTTGGTCCAATAGTTACACAACCCCATCGATTTCATTGGGGCTTCAAGGATGTAAGAGTGGGCAAAACTTGGCCTGAGGAGTTTGCCTCAGTTAATCTACCTGCCCACACCAAATTCCTGCTTGCCCTTGCCCCTCCACCCTCAAAGTCTGGAGTTCAAGGGTGCCCGGTGGGAGTTCAGGTGGTGGGTGGAGCTAGGTGATCTGTGGATACTGGAAAGCAGTTGAGGTTGAGCTGATGAATGGATCAGCAAAGTTTAGATGGGGAGCTGAATGATTTCATTGCTTATTGCCATGCTTTTTACTGTTTGGGCTGGTGGTAAATAGAGTATAACAACCTTAACTTAAAGAAGTTAATGGCCTTTTTTTGTGTGGTTCTGGTTGAATTTGATCCCCAGATGGCCAGCATCACAAAATGTGTCAGGACTGCAAGGTAAGTGCTTTTTAATTGCTAATTACCACATCTGGAAAATTGCAGAGTCATAGCAGAAATTCATCATTCCTAAAATTGCCAATATGTTCACTGACATTATGTTCAATTAGCTTAGGGAAAGTTATTCTGGGTGTATCTTAGCACTATCATGCTTATCCAGTGAGTCAGAAATGGGAGAAATGACTTACTTTTAATAACATTAACATTTTCACCAGCCAATGATTTGCACTGAAATTTCATGGAGGTGGTAGCATTAAGACAGAGGCCACTCAGAACAGTCTGCCACCGTAGGCAAAAAATTAATGTGTTGCCCCTTCCTCCTCTCAGATCCTTAAGGAGGTTGGGGTGCAGTAGGGGGTGCAGGCTCTGGGCTAGGGGTGGGGCCAAGGGATTCAGAGTATGGGAAGGGCTCCAGGCTGAGCCTGGGGTTGGGGTGCAGGAGGGGATGCAGTCTCTGGGAAGGAGTTTGGGTGCAGGAGGGGGCTTAAGGCTGGGACTGGGGTTTAGGCTGTGGGAGGGGCTGCAGGATGCAGGCTCTGGCCAGGCGATGCTTACCTCAGGCAGCACCCAGATGTGACCGGCATGTCCCTGCAGCTTCTAGGCAGTCAGATGGCTCTGTGCACTGCCCCTGCCTGCAGGCACCACCCCCTTAGCTCCTCTTGACCACGGTTCTCAGCCAATGGGAGCTGTGGAGCAGGTGCTAAGGGCAGGGGCAGTGCTTGAAGCTTCCCTGATTGCCACTGTGCCTAGGGGTTGCAGGGACATGCTGTCCGCTTCTGGGAGCTGCACAGAGCCAGGGCAGGTAGGGAGCCTGCTTTAGCCTCGCTATGCCACTGACTGGACTTTTGGCCTATTAAAATATTCTGGGTTGCTTTCAGTAGCAACCAGGACATTGAGACCAATTCTGGGAGACTCCTGGACATTTCCAGGAAAGTTGGCAACCCTACTTCACCACACCCCTTTTTCACTGGTTACACCACCTGTGCTGGCGTCCTGAGGTGAGAAGGGACAAAATAGTAGCCACCCTGGATTTTCCTATGCAGGAGAACTCCTCCAGTGGCTTCATACGGGTCCTATAGTGCAGCAATATAGCTGAGGATCTGGCCCTTTATTTTCCAGCAGTGAAAAGCCTGAGTGCCCTGTTGTGGTTTGCAACACTGACAGCAAATGGATGAGTAAAATGCAGCAGTAGTACTGTATTTTTCCCATTAAATCTGTACCAGGATTTTCAGCCATCCTTTGATATATATTTATACACCATTGTTGGAAACTAGGAATGGCAATATCCATAAGGATTTAGAGATCCTAGATACAGCATTAGAAGGTGTTTATAAGTGCACAACCTTATAAACCACAGAGCTTCGTCATACAAACCTTAATCAGGCAAAACTGCCCAAGAAGTCTGTAGAGAGATGAGGTGGGTGAGGTAATATCTTTTATTGGTGAGAAATATCTGCTGTTGGTGAGAAAGACAAGATTTTGTGCCACACAGAGCTATATTTCAGGTCAGGGAAAGGTACTCAGAGAATCACAGCTTGCCTGGCTCACCAACAGAAGTTGGTCCAATAAAATATTACCTCACCCAGTTTCAGGGCCGCCCAGAGGGTGGGGCAAGTGGGGCAATTTGCCCCGGGCTCCGCAGGGGCCCCCAAGAGAACGGGCGAGGCTCCCGCCGCAGCCCGACCCCGCCTCCACCCTCACACGGAGCCTCAAGCAGAATCCAAGCAGCGTCCCTGAAGTAGCAGTGCCCTGTGCTCCACAGGACTCCTGAGCGGCCACCGCTCTCAGCTTACCACGTGGCTTGGAAGGGGCGGAGCTCAGGAAGCTTCCGCGGGAGCACACTGCACACGCTGTTCAGGGACACGCTGGATACGATGCACTGAGGCTCCGGGTGAGCGGGGTGCCAGGAACATGAATGGGTCAGGATTCAAGGGGTGGGCAGTTGGGGGGCAGGAAAGTAGGGGGTCACGATAGGGGGCAGGGCTTAGGCTGTTTGGGAGGCACAGCCTTCCCTACGCAAAGCCATCAGCATTTGAGGCTTGCAGAAGAGCCAAGCTGTAAGCTTTTCCATTAGGGCTACCATCCGTTTACTTCTCAAATGCCAAAGTTATAGTCTATATCAATTTCAGTGCCATAGGGAGATTCAGTCACGGAGAGTAGCTTCATTAAAATTAAGCCACTGGGGGAGGATCACAGAAAGAGCAATATCCACACCAACCTACCTCTTCCTGACCCTGCCAGGGAGACACCCCCCTCCCCCTCCCCTGCATTCCCTGAGGCGTCAGAGGGGTTAGTCAGTGGTTCTCAAACTTTTTGTTGTCTGGTGACCCTTTCACATAGCAAACCCTGAGTGTGACGCCCGCTCCCCAATATTGCAAACACTTTTTTATATATTTAACACTATTGTAAATGCTTGGAGGCAAAGTGGATTGGGGGTGAGGTGGAGGCTGACAGTCAACAACCCGCAGTAGATACACGCTTGTGACTACCTGCAGGGGTCCGACCCCCAGTTTTGAGAAGCCCTGGTTAATTATTTTTAGCACCCTGTGTTCATTCACATGCATGTGCTATTTTGAGCATGTACAGTTTTCCAACATTAGCTCATCCAGATCTGGAACGAGCTCAAGCTCAGTTCATGGAGCATGTCATAAACTATACTAAAGACAAACCCAGTAACCGCCACCAGTTTGTGAGGGACCCCATGGAATCACGTCTCTAGGAAAACAGATAAATCATGGAAGTTTAAGTCCATTAATGCTATTAGTCCAGGATGGGTTAACGAATGGTGTCCCTAGCCTCTGTTTGTCGAGGGGGAGATGGATGGCAGGGGAGAGATCACTTGATCATACCTGTTTAGGTTCACTCCCTCTGCGGGCACTGCATTGGCCATTGTCCGTAGACAGGAATACTGGCTGGAGGACCTTTGTTGACCCATATGGGCTGTTCTTATGTTCTAACCTAAATGAACCCAAATTATGGAGACAGATATGAGTCAAGAAAGCCAGCAGAGAATCAGAAACCTGGAAAAATCTCTGACTGGTGGGCTCAGGCGTTGTCACAAGTTGAGTTGGCTTCAGAAGTTTGGATTTTTTAAGCAGAATTTTTAGTGTTCTTTAAACAATCAAACACAGCAAGCAGCAATATTTGGCACACGCTTCTGAAACCCCAAACCAATCAGGTTTGGCCGACTAATTTCAGCTTTCAATTAAAAAAAACACAACAAATTTTGAAGGAAGCAGAACAGTGTCCGCAAGTTTTGTTCCGCTTTTTAAAAACCCTAGTTTTCGATCGCAAAAAAAGTTTTGACGGAAATATTTCTCTAACCCTTTTTATGAAGCTTTAGTGCCTTTTAGCAAACTAGTGATGCTGAGATACGCAAGCGATCTTGAAGAGTTTTCTCAAAAACTGGTTTGTGCCGTGATATGGAAGGTTTATTTTCGCCAGGGTCGCCCCTGGTGGGGAGGCAGTGGGGCAATTTGCCCGAGCCCCGCAGGGGCCCCCACGAGAATACAGTATTGTAATTTTTTTTATGGAAAGGGCCCCCAAAATTGCTTTGCCCCAGGCCCCCTGAATCCTCTGGGCGGCCCTGCCCAGTTTGTCTCTCTCATATCCTGGGAATGACAGCCACAGCCACAACTACACTGCAATGAGGTCAGCAGGCTTTTTGGCTGATTGAGGAGCTCATCTGGTCAGGCTGGTTTGGGGTTTTGTAACAATTCGGCATTTTTCATGCATTTTTGGAGATATTTATGAGACACTCAGCATGTTGATGGGTGTCTAGAAGTTAAATCCGAATCAAATGCCTTAATGAAGTCTACTAGCATGAGAATTAGCTTTAGTGACAGCCTTTCTTGGCAAGCACGTACAACTCTTACATTATTACAGCCACTTTATTTCCCTGTAATGGGCGCAATGCCTCATCACACTTAGCAACAGAAATACCAGTGTCTGCTAGCAACTGGGGGAAAAAAATGATTCTTGGGGTGTTTCTGTCTATAAAATTAGCAGTAAAGCCTAAGGAATATTTTATGTTTTGGACTAGTCCTGCCATTGGCCTCACACAGGTGTTAGTGAGGATGAAATGAGGCCTTTTCATTCTATTATCTGCAGGCACCAAGACAAACTCCACCAGATAAGCATACTATGCAATGGCATTAATCCAAACTGTGAGTGGCATGAATTGGATGAGAATTTGGGTCACTGTGTTCTGACGAGGCTGTAAATTCATCAGTGCACTATATGTTTGCTGTGCATCCTTGTATAGCCCAAAGGAAATTCAGATGATAGCACATACCTATTTGCACAGTACTTAGCACCACAGAACCCCACAGGGTTCTGGGCCATGACTAGGGTTCTTTGGCAGTACAGTAAATAACTATAATAAAACCATTGCTTTGTCATTTGAGATGAGCTAGGTTTGCAATTTTAGGTTTTGAATCTAAACTTCCCTCAAAGTGCTAGATGCTTGAATTTTGAATTCCTAATCAGACCCACTTCTACTAACAGTGGTTGCCACTAAAAATGCAACACTTGGCAATAGGTACCACACTGTTGCCACCATTATTTCTTATTATAAGATTTTCAGTAGAGAATGAACTATGGTATGTCTGATACTCAGACTATCTTAAAGCTGAACCCAGGCAAACCATGTCCTCTTTGCTGCAGCAGCAATCTATGCACAACTTGAAAAAGAGTATGATAGCGGACATGCTCCCCCTACCTATCTAGGAGTTTCTCTGAAGTAAGGTGTGTTTTGGTACACCTCACTGGAAGGTGCCGCTCTGTATGATGGAGCCAAAGAAAGACAGTACAGTATAACATACAGGGCCAAATGTTCAAAACTACGTAACAGCAATAATCTATGTATGCAAAAATAATTTCACACACAACTGTAGTAAATATACAGTAGAACCTCAGAGTTGTGAACACCAGAGTTACAAACTGACTGGTCAATCACACACCTCATTTGGAACCGGAAGTACACAGTCAGGCAGCAGCAGACACAAAAAAACAAATACAGTACTGTGTTAAACATAAACTACTAAAAAAAGGGAAAATTATAAAAAGATCTGATGAGGTAAGGAAACTGTTCCTGTGCTTGTTTCATTTAAATTAAGATAGTTAAAATCAGCATTTTTTCTTCTGAATAGTAAAGTTTAAGTCAAAGTTCAGTTGTAAACTTTTGCAAGAACTACCATAACATTTTGTTCAGAGTTCTGAACATTTCAGAGTTATGAATAACCTGCATTCCCAAGGTTTTTGTAACTCTAAGGTTCTACTGTATGCACATTTTTTGAAAATATGGGCAACAGGGGGTGCATCTGGCTTGCAATCAGGGCTTAAATTCTCACCAAATATATCCTGGGACCTCAAGGCTCCAGCCCTCTGGGCACGCCTTGGCTCCCACGAGTTTGAAAATATGTACCAGAGCTCTGCTCTGAACTGCTCCATCTGAATTTAAGCCCTGCTTGTGATAAGCAATCTTGGAGAAGATATGTTAATAATATTTTCCCAGCACGGTGCAGTGATATGTTGCTTACTCTGATTTTCCAGGGAAAGGATTTACACATCGCCAGCTTCAGCACTGAAAACTCCTGCTTTGTGCATGAAAAAACACACCGTTCAAAACCTGCCCATTATTTGTTGTTTATTGAGCATCATCAGTGTGCTTGGTGCTGTTGAACCAAATAAGCAGATGATCTCTGCTCCACAGAGCTCCTTGCATTCTCAGAGACAACAGACCTCAAACACTGGCACTACACTAGCAGATGGATCAAGCTCAAAGTCTCCTGGATTTTAGAAGGATACCCTTTATTTTTCATATGGCCTTCACAGATCCTAGAGACCATGATTATGTCCTCTGGAACTAGACTTGTTTGAAGAGACTCATTAAATATTATAGTCACTATGCGCCTGATCCAAAGGCCATTGACATCAATGTAGGCTTTGAATCAGTCCCTATATAAGTATAAAAGCACCTTTTTCCAATCACAGAATTGGACGTCACCCCAAGCACCTGAGCAACAATACATCAAACAAATGCTGCAGTCACAAGGTGTTTCTAACAATCAGGAGATTTAACTGTCATCTCCTGTGCTCCTGCAATTGGCAGATGAAATGTGAGGTGATTGCAACAAGCCAGTGAAAGCTTGCAATTGGACAAGATTGATTGCTGTTTCAAAATGATGTATTTAGACTGGTTTAGACCTGTCTAATGGAAGCAAACTTTTTGAGCCCTGATACAGACAATAAACTCTGCTTCTGTATGTAAATTAGGAAGGATCTTTTTGATATACAAGCACAGGGGTGGCCAAATTTACTGATCCTCTGAATTTCATATGACAATCTTCAGAAGTTCGAGAGCCAGGGCACACCTGACGGGGCTTGGGGCTTCAGCCCTGCTCCTGCTGAAGCCCTGAGCCCTGGCAAGTACATCCCACAGGGATGAAGCCCTGAAACCACCCTCCCTGCTGGGCAGAAGCCCCTATCCCATCACCCCACTACAAGGCAGAGATCCTGAGCTCCCCTCACCCATTCTGGTAGGTGGAGAATGGGGGTAGAAGTGGGGGCTCTGCAAGCCGTAGTTTAACGATAAAAGAGCTGCATGTGGCTCATAAGCCACAGTTTGGCCACCTCCGTACTAGCAGCAACTGCATGAGGGCTATTGCTCCACTGCAGGCTGCCAACCTGAACTCGGTGCTGAAGGGGAAGTTTCAATTTAAGGAGAACCCCCTGTCCAGGAACTGAGGCCATTGTTCCACCTTGGAAGGAAGCCCCCCGTACTGTCCCCATCCTCTTTTCACAGGCCTTCCCTTATCCCAGCCCAAATCCACTAAGGCTTGCTATGTCAGTCCATTAATTTGTACAACTGTCATTACCTTAAAAACATGGTGCGGCCTGTTAGCACTGGAGGAGGTGGGTTCTGCCCCATAGTTAAATTCCATGGTCAGACAAGCCCTCTTGATCTGCCCCTCCTGCCCTCATTGGCAGGGCCGGCTCCAGGGTTTTTGCCACCCCAAGCAGCAAAAAAAAGCCACTATCGCAATCTGCTCTATCACCACCGCTCCAGTCTTCGGTGGCAATTTAGCGGCTGGTCCTTTGCTCTGAGAGGGAGTGAGGGACCTGGTGCCGAATTGCCACCGAAGAACTGGATGTGCCACCCCTCTCCATTGGCTGCCCCAAGCACCTGCTTGATGGGCTGGTGCCTGGAGCTGGCCCTGCTCACTGGAAAGAAATCACTTTTTCTGGAGAAGTCTGAGGTGACAGAATTGCCAGCTTGACAGTCCCTCCAGGACCTGGACTTCGGAGAGTGGGGAGGGGCATGAGCCAGGGACATATTTAAATTTGCTCAAATACATTTGTTAGTCTCTAAGTGCCACAAGTACTCTTATTCTTTTTATATTTGGGCTCGAAGCCCTGTCTATCTGGGGTGAAGGTGGCCCTCACCTTGTAATTTTAGAACAGCCATCTTATATGTGTTGCAACCAGCCCTCCCAGCTGTAGTGTGGACATATTCTACATGTTCAGAAATCATGAGATTGGCTTACAAAGCATTCCAGTTTAAAAAATAAATAGATTTGGACGTCTTTTCATTTGCCTTCTATTTCTTTGAGCCGACAGGGTGCATTTGGTCACCTTTTCCAGCTTTTCTCTTTAATCATATAAGCTAGAATCTTACGTTATTTTGCTGAATTTGGAAATTCTCCACTAAGCACAGCACTCCAGGAGTTGGGCCTTTTAGAGAAACACCAAACAGGACAAGACTTGAGAGAAAACTGCAAGTTGACAACATTGTGACTCTAGCTTACAATACTTAAGACCTCTAACACTTGGTTGGGTTTTTTTTTCTTCCTTTTTACACCTTTCTTTCTCTTATTGTCTTCTTTCATTCTTTCTAAATAGGGGGGCCTCCCTCAGCACTGGGGGGCTGTGGTAAATTGCACTCATCTGGGCTTAAAACTGTCAGTTGTTGGAGAACATCATCACTACAAAATAGGACAGGCAGTGAAGAATGCAACTGAAAACTCTAAGGAGAATTTAGTTAGCTGGTTGTAATTATCCAGTTGGACTTTAGCCAGGACATCATAGGATAACTTCTTTACTCTTACAAAGCTCAGAACATGAGGCCTCTGATGACCAAAGTTTAATCAATACTTTGCTTTTTATATGTCATCATCTAAAAGACTCCATCTGTATCAGTGTGATCGCTTAACATTGTGCTAGAGAATTGTTTCAGTATCAATTCAAGAGAGAATGAGTTCCATCTGATATAAAATGGAGTCCAATATCCTAATGTCAACCTCCTACTTCCCCGTCAGTAAACTGGGATCATCATTATCATCTTGCTTCTGTGTCATTTGTACAGGGTTTAAGGAATGCAAAGTTTGTGAATTCAAAGCTTTCCTGGAGTGCACAGTACAGTGTGTTAACACTGCTATGCTTTCCATACACAAAGAGTGGGATTCTCCCTCCTACTACAGCCATTGTACACTGCTGCAGCTGTACAAAGTCCCTTAGCTGACCAGGAGACAACTCCCCCAGTGCAAGCACTGGCTAGGATGTCCTTAGGTTTGTGAGAGGGTAAGGGGCAGAAGGGGAGTTCCCATAGCATCCACAGCTGAGGGTATTCTCAGCTCCTGCAGAATAGCCCAAAGGCACTTCTAAATTTGGCCAGGGGCACAGCATCCCCATAGCAAGCCAGAATGGAACAGGCACAAGGGTGGCCTAAAGCCACCTTTAGCTTTCCTCTCCCTGGGCTGCCTCTCCTGTAGGCACAGCACCGATTCTCAACCAAAATGTGACTTTCCACAGGGGTGGTTTACTTCAGATCAAGGGGAGAAAAAAACCAACAGAGAACAAAACAACCAGAATACCCCAAAGAGAAAGTAGCCTATAAAAACCTTCATCTTGATTGGTTTTACCTAACCCAGCAGAGAGGCAAGAAGTATCTTCATATTTAAAAGTGTATCACACAGCAAAAAAGAATGATAGCATCTCCCCTACCTTCACATACCTCAAATACTGATCTTAGTTTTTATATATAAATATCCTATTACCCTCTCTCTGTTTGAATATCATAGAAGTACAGAGTATGTCACCTTCAAAAGATAATATTTGATTGAAAGAATTTCTGGGTTTTAATTTAATATCTAGTTTAAAACATTCTGGCTCACTGGTGCAACCTTTTTCCAGCCTGACACATGCAAACACATCACAGAGCAGCGGTACAAATAAACAATTTTGAACATGTTTCAGCCTTTCACATAGTCGTTTTGAAGTGTCTACTACCTGTAAGTCAGTTTGTGATTTCCATGGTGGACTGGGAACTTTAAGTGAAATAAATGTTTCATGACTGCACCATGATAGACATGATCAAAGGCTGACCCAGTTAAAAACCAGCCACGTGGCAACAACCCTATGGACTGTCTTTGCATGTAAGCTACCCCATTTCTTCCCCAGCTCTTTATCACTGCTCTAGCTTGAGCAGTAGCTTTTTCAATGGCAATAAGTAAGCAAGCTTGGAAGGAAGCCAAAGCAAACTGTACCAGCGGTTAAAGGAGCCTAATAAATCCCTCACCTGGGACAGGAACAGCCTTCCAAAGAAACCAGTGACAAATGCAGCCTTGTTAATTAAAGAAATTAAGCCCCAATTCTCTTTCTCCTTTCTGCTTGTATTGGCTTTCTAAGCAGGGCAGAGCTAGGATGGGGGTGAGTGGAAGGGGGCTTTGTGCTTCTTAACACAGAAGTATCTAGAGCCCAAGTCTGCAGAGTCATGGCATTGGAGGGAGCAAGCTGGGGGTCTTGGCCATTCTGCAGCACCATCCCCATTCAAACCCATAAGGATGTGTCAGTGTACATAGCACTGACCTGAGAATTCTCCTATTCTACTTTCCCTTCAGGGGGCTTTAGGGTAGGAGATGGGGTTGAGGTATCCCCTGGCTCCTAAGGAATCTGTGCTGACATAGCATAGGGGAGCCATGCAGACACACTAGACCTCTGCACAGAATCCCTGGCTCCCTGCCATGGCCTTGCGATCAGTAGGATTCCCTGGCCTGTTCATGGAGGTGAAGGGCAAAGGCCTACCTATGCTCCAAAGGGGGAATAAAACTACACCACTCTGATGCTATGATTGCAAGGGGACTGTGAGCTGAAACTTGTGACATTGCCTCTCCTTTTTAAGTAGGATTTTTTTCATGTAGGGTTTGAGCTAAGCTTCATTTGCTAACCAAATTAACACCACCCTTGGAGATACCCTGGAGGAAACAAACAAAACAGTGTATGGAAACAGACTGCAAAGTGTGCCAAGAACAGGAGAGGTGCGGCAGCCACTAACAAGTAAGAAGCTGCTCTGCCTAGGGCATCAGCAGCAGAAGGTAGAGGCGGAAAAGGGAGGAGAGTTCGTTATCTGAGCTCAGTCATGTCCACATGAACAGACAGCAATGGTGTAAAATGTGTAGTGCCTGAAGATTGATCCTCTGCGCTGATTGGCCGGGAGCAGGTGAGGTGATATCAGGTGGTAGGTACTCGTTGGCTCCCTCAGGGCAAGGGGAAGGGTTGGGTTATGTTGGAAGCAGGAAGGGTGAGTCACTCACATTCTAGTTTCTTGAGGGCAATTAAGTAACATGTTGTGAGATTAGGTGTGTATCCGGTACTGCTGCCAAAGAGAGGAATGAGTAAAGCCGGGCATGAAAGGAATGAAAAGTTATTAATGAAAATGTGTCCTGTAGTGAAAGTGAGTGAAAAACACATTGAAACATGTAAACTAGAAAGGAACTAAAGCTAAAAGGGCCTGACATTTCAACGAGCCTTAGCTCAGGCCTCCAATGTTGCACCACGGTAAATGCAGGCACCAATAAAAACACAGAGTGGTCTCCGTGCCTGGTGTACAGGGTGCACTGACAGACGTGCATGAACTAGCTTCTGAGCCCACAAAATTAATTGCAGGTGGAAAAATGTGCGGAAAGTTTTTTCATACAATTGGAAGCTGTTTTTGAAAATCAGTCCCAAAATTTCCCTTAAAATAAGGATAAATTTGTGTGTGTCAAGATGACTGGAAATTATTTTAAACAATGTAACACTATTGGACAGGATGCAGCACTGATTCCACTTTATATTTCACTACAAAGCCTTGAGGGTTCTTGGCTGTCGGTGTTTCTTTATTTTTTCATCTAATATATAACAGGCATAGTTAAGAAGTTCATTGATGTTCACAGGTTGCAGGCTGAGACTATTCCGAATTTTAAAGGAATCCCTCTGAAACCTTCACTGCCTCTGAAACTAGAATGAATTTTCCAAGTCCGCCAATTCTACACCTCTTTCTCAGCAACAGATGCAAGCTCTAAATCATGAGCTAAAAAAGTAAAAACACAGTAAACTATATTTCATTGAAAAGGAAACTACAGTTCTTACAGAGATATTGCTAATCAGTATTTTCTTTTTTTACAATAGTCCCTGCCCTGAAGAGTTAATAATCTAATATGAGCCAGCTCTTGATCTGGGATTTAAGAGACCCACGTTTAATTCCTAGTTCAGCCACAGATTTCCTGTGTGCCCTGGACCAAGCCATTTGATCTGTCCTGTGTCTTATTTCCCCATTGTAAATGGGGGTATTACTTCCCTTCCTCACAGGGGTGTTGTGAGGACAAAATCCACAAGTGCTTTGTGAGGTGCTCAGTTATGGAGAAAAGAACCATATTAATACTTCCTAACTAGATGATGCAACAAGTCAGCGAAGAGGGATTATCTAACAGTAGGGAAAAAATTGATAGAGGGAGCAAAAGCATTGTATGGATAGTCACTGTAGTCATGTGCACATCTTGGTGGGGCAATAAATCCTGAGCCAGTACCCATGTAAGTGGGCCCATTGCATTTACTTATGTAAGTAAACACTTCTCAGCATGAGTTGCAGTAGTGGGCCCTTAATAACTGCCTGAAAATGAATGAGGACTAAGAACCTAATCCTGCAAATCATTACTCATGCAAATAGCCCCGTAGAACTCAGTGGGATTAACCTCTCCCTTTAGATGGTAAGCTTTTTAGGGCACACCTCATCTCATTTATCATACAGTGCCAAATTATAGGTGGGGTGTCAGATAATTATTTAATGACAGTAGATGTTGAGGTTCAAAAAAAGCTTTATAAACCATTGAAACACAAATTGTCAGCATCACATGCCAAAATATACAAAGTATATAACCGTACATCAAATTCTAGTAAGTTTTCAAGTAGTATTTGTCTTACTTTGTCTATCTGTAAATTTTGATTAGTATCAATGAAATGTGTTTTCATCTGTGTGTGTGTGAACACAGTGAAATCAACATTTACTGATAAAAATATAATTCTTCCAAGCTTAGCTACATGGTGGGGGGGGGGTGTGTGTCTCAGGCTGGAGCATGCACTGGGTTGTGCCACTCTGGCTTAGTGCTAGATTCACCTGGCAAGCAGCCATAAAAGGAGTGATACTGTGCACAGATAGGCAGAGATAGAATAGGCTTAAGGTAACAAGACATTCATTGAATGGTGTGTAACTGTAAGTAGTTAAGAATTAGGGTGACCAGATAGCAAATGTGAAAAATAGGGACGGAGGATGGGGGGTAATAGGAGCCTATATAAGAAAAAGCTCCAAATATTGGGACTGTCCCTATAAAATTGGAACTTCTGGCCACCCTAAGTTAAGAATGGACATTTGTCAGCATGGCTAGAACAGCGGAACCCCTAGAAACAGCCCTACCCACAGCTCAATATGTTCATCTATCTATCTGTCTATGAGTTGGCATGACTTGAAACTATCATATAGGTTGCTGGCTGCATCTGGTACATCTTTTCATTGTGCAGCATGTCCCAGACCTGAAGAAGAGCTCTGGGTGAGCTTGACAGCTCATCTCCCAGTAGCAGAAGTTGGGCTAATACAAGATATTACCTCACCCATCTTGTGTCTACTGTATAGTTACTCATACAAGCTTGCCTCAGGGTATGATTGCCTGAGCCAAATGCTGCTGCTAAAGCTTTCTTCGCTTCTGATTTTGTTTCTTGTCAAAACATTCTCCTAATAGCAGGTAGTCTTTGCCAAAAAAGAATGGTTAGCAGCTAGAATTCAAAGCCAGGAGTGAGGGTACAGCATGCACCTTAAAATCCCTACACATAAGATTGGAATAATTGGTAACTGATTATTAGTCATCCACCCCTTTGTAAGGAGCCTGAAATACTGTCTCCCCAGCCTCCTCAGCAAGTGGCAGCAATTCCTCTTTAGTGATGCTTTGCAGCGGCCATTAGGGTCAAATGCAAATGTAGAATACCTATGGTTAACCCTTCTCTTGTCAGATGGCCTTTGTAAATAAAAATGTGTCCATTAAGTAAAATAGTGGTAAAAATTGTGTATGTGTGCACACGCTGCCACATCAGCAGCATGATGCCTTTGCCAATCTGTTATATAAAGGATTCATTGCCTGTAGAGATATAAGAAGTGGCATAAAATATAACCAGGTGAAAAACCATGTGCGCTGTGTGCTTTTAGAGTAAAGCCAACAAAAACCTGTGACTACCGAAGCAAATTCCATTTCTGTTCTGCTCTGCCGGAAGCAGCTCAACTCTGTGTGATATGATGGATTCAAGTTTCAACCAGTGTGGTCGCTTTTAAAGAGCAAACTTTTGGAAACATCCTGCTAGAAACAATTCAGCCTATAGCACCAATGTCTTCTTACTGAGGATGATATTTGTATGAAAGAATGTGTTGTTTTTTTTCCACTAAAAAACACAGTACATATCTAGTCTTTTTCAGTGTAAATGGAAACTGATATTAATTGATTGCTGAGACTGAAAGGTACATGCAACTGGGCTCTATTGTTGCAGAAACCGAATAGGGGAATATAAAGATTCCCCCCGCCCCGGGGGTGGGGGGTACATCATAACGGCCATACTACATCTAACCTAGTATCCTGTCTTTCAACCGTGACCAATGCCAGGTGTCCTGGAGGGAATTAACAGTAATGATGAAGTGATCCATTCCTTGTCACCCATTCCCAGCTTCTGGCAAACAGAGACTACGGACACCATCCCTGCCTATCCTGGGTAATAGCCATTGTTGGACCTATCCTCCATGAATTTTTCTAGTTGCTTTTTGAACCTTGTATAGTCTTGGCCTTCACAACATCCTCTGGCAAGGAGTTCCACAGGTTGACTATGTGGTGTGTGAAAAAATACTTCCTTTTGTTTGTTTTAAACCTGCTGCCTACTAATTTCATTTGGTGACCCCTAGTTCTTGTGTTATGAGAAGGAGTAAATAACACTTCCTTATTTTTTTTCTTCACGCCAGTCATGATTTTATAGACCTCTGTCATACCCCTCTTAGTCACCTCTTTTCCGAGCTGAAAAGTCCAAGTCTAATTAATCTCTCCTCATATGGCAGCCGTTCCATACCCCTAATCATTTTTGTTGACCTTTTCTGAACCTTTTCCAATTCCAATACATCTTTTTTGAGATGGGGCGAATACTGCACACAGATGTGGTCAAGATGTGGGAGTACCATGGATTTAATACCATGGTAGTTAAATAATAATCTAACTGATCCTCCTAAAAAATCTTTAGGTCAGTCCTGAGGAAAGCACTGTGATCATTATGGAGGGGAACTGGTTATGTTTTGGGGAGAGGCAGAAATAAATGGTTTGCAACCCACCCAAAAAGGCCCAGGGCAACTCTGCTTGTTAAAATGTTCAGCTATTTCCAATTATTCCCATATTGCAGAGCTGAAATCAGCTACAAGACCATTAGTCCCACCCCAAACCCACAGGATATATATGATTTATATATTTAATTGCTTCCAATTTATTTTTCAACGGTTACCAATAATCATTTGTCATTATTTAACATTAATTTCTGAAAGTTCTGTTCTCTCACAATTTCACTACATTGTCACAAAGTACAGATAAAATCTGTAAGACCCAGCTAAAGTGAAAGTTATGCAATTTTTAATGCACTTCATTCAGTTTTTTGTCAAAATATAATCGCTATAAGTGAGGCATTTAATCTTCGTTAAAGTTTGGACAGAACGTATAATCAATATGCAGTACAAGTGGTCTAGTTCTTAGAGCCAGAGACTGGGAGGCAACTCCTGGGGCCTATTTCTTGCTTCACAATTAACTTACTGTTTGAGGTTGGACAAGTCGCTTAATCACCATGCCTCAGTTTACCCGTCAAAAATGCATATAATATTTACATGTGCTCTATCTCTGAGATTCTTGGATGAAAGTACAATGCAAAGCTTTGCAAATTTGTCCTGAAAATGTATCAGCCCAGGCACAAAATCTTGTTGCCCTTTACTTTGAGGATAATGAACAAACAATAAGTTAAGAGCCCATTTTTAAAGAATACTTACCCTGACTGTGAGCAGAAGTACAATTTTGCAAAGCTGCAAAAGTATTATTATTAAAATTGCTATCTAGGCACCCCAGTGCTTTGCTACTATGAATTATATGTCCTCTACAAATACCTAAACTGCAAGAGATCTGTTTTAACACACAGAAAAACCAAACCAAAAACAATCATTTTTAGTCTATTTTGAAGTTTATTACGCTCAGCAATTTTGAAGTCAAAAGTATTGTACACCGTGCAAAAGTGCATAGCACTGAAATCATCACTTTGGCCAACACAGCGCAAAGAGAAAAAATTAGAAGACTTTGCTTTATACACATCTTTACAGAACTTGTAACATCCATTGGTAACATTTGCATAGCAATCTATATACAGCATCTTCAGCTACACCAAGTACAGAGCATTGCATGAAATACAAGTCAGAAATTGCAGTTGTTCTCTTTTGCTCTTATATACACTATAGAAAATCAGAGGCAAATCTAGAATGGTATGCAAGAGGCAGATAGGACCAAACTTTCAGCAACTAAGAATTTTGCCAATACCCTAGAATTCTATTTTCTTATCTGCATTTTTTATCCTGTATCATTGTGATAAAGAAGTTGCACCAAGATCTCCATGTTTCTGAACAGTATTCTTCAGCCACCTTTTGCTGATCGATGTAATCTGCATCTTCAACGCAGTCATTGGAACTTTTCCCTGGCTGATTTTCAGGTGTAATAGCAGGTGCTGAAGTCTGTGTGATCTCTTTTCTAGAGTGAGCAGTCTTGCCTTTTATGGAGTCTTGCAGCGTTATCAGGCTTGAGCTGGTCAAGGTGAGATGGGCACTTTGTGGCCCCTTCTTACATACTTTAGATTTTAGAATACCTTTTGGGTCTTGACAGATATTCTTCTGTTTCTTTAGGGATCGGGAGATTTGTTTCCAGTATGGTTTTTGATTTGCTGCAAATTGAGGACAGGAGGAAGGACTTCCTGAAAAATCACACCAGAAGCTGCTTTCACCTTTCTTGCATTCTACTTTTAGGGTAACAATGTCTACTTCAGTCACTGCCCAGGTGCACTCAGAATTATCTTTGGTTGTAAACTTGCCTTTAAGTGAAAGTTTACCTCCTTTGGAGTCCCGTCCCTTCTCATTCTCTTGTTTAGTTCCAGTTTGTTTTTTCCTACCTTTTCCACCGTTTTGTCTCTCTTTTTTTCTTTCCTTCTGTGCTTCACCATCAACTACTAGGGTCTGAGAGACCAGAATCAACACACAAAGAAGTGCAAAACTTCTGATGTTCATGATCTCCGCTTTTCTTGTAAACTATTTTGAAAATAACAATAAAAAAATTCACACACAATGTTGGAGTTCATCCAGTTGCTGCATTTTTAAAGTTTTTAGGAATAATAGTATATTGCTCACTGACAATGGTATTAAAATGACACGATACTGGTAAAATCTACCGAATTTTCTGGAAATAATCTCAAAGTTAGTTCATATTGTATTTGAGGACTAAAGCTGTGCATGGGATGTACTCATTCACACCATTTAATTAATTCTTTCCTAATGGGCAGCACATAAAGAGCCTTAAACTCGTTCTTGGGAAACTGGAGTCTGATCCTGCAACTCTTACTCAAAGGAGTAGTCTTATTTACTTCAATGCGACTACTAGAGTAAGGGCAACTCACATGAATCAGGGTGGCAGGATTGGGTTACTAGACAGTGGCTGTACCTTGAATCATTGGGTCTTTACTTTGGAATAAGAAATAGATCTAGTTTCACTTTTGAATATGTTTGCAATATATTGAGTCAATCTAAAACTACCCAAACGTAGAAAATATAAATTAATTTATTATGCATAACTTCAATTTTAAAAGTAGATGTCCAGCAAATTCAAGGTGGCCAAACACAATTTTAAAATTAAAGTCCATATCCTGCAAGCTGCTCTGTATAGGTGGATCCTGGCATCTGCACAGAGTCCCATTCATTTCAATGAGGTCCAGCTATATTAAGCAGCTTGCAAGGTCAGGACCTAGTGATATGATGGAATTTACAATACGTGTAGGTAATTTATAATCTGGTCTTCAATGGATGCGATTCCTAGATGCACAGTTCGTATACTTGCACCAGACCTCCATCCAGTAGCTGAGCAAGTTAGCTATTCTTGAGAGGGCATTCCATCAAGGAAGGTATTTCAGCATTTACTCATCTGTAAATACTTAAATTTAATCCTGCAGATTTACTCATCTGAATGTGAAGACCCCAGAATATGAGAGGAGAGATCACTTTTGTACATCTCTTCTTTTCCTTTCCCATGCCTAGCTACTACAGTGTTTGGCACGGCATGAAAACCTATGATAGCTAGATCTCCATAGCAAACATTGCACATTATTTACAGCTCTAACGCTTCTCAACAGGCAAATCAAATGATTAAACCCCCAAAACCTTGTCTATAAATTACGTGACATTAACATTCTACTACAAATTTAATACTGAAAATGTAAGATAAGTAGGACACATACCTTGCACAGTGCTTGGATTTATCCAATTGCAATTCAAGTGGAATATTGGCTCGTTCAAAAGTATCATGCTTAGTTGTAAAGCAGTGTGCTATTTATAAAGGCAGAGACACACCTTTATCCCTCCAACAAGGTTATTACAACACAATTGAATGCTTCAGTGACTTATTCATTTACTCTTGACACACTTTCTTGAAAAGATGCCAGTGATTGCTTATAGCAGTACAAACGAAATCAGCTACAGTGAGGTGATAGAGGTGTGGTGAGTAAATTAGATGTTACACCAGCCAAGTCCTTACCTTTTCTCATATAGTAACAAGAGTTTTGTAAAGTCATGGATTCTTTAAATAACCTTTCCCTATCCACTAAGGGCTGGATCTTGCAAGAGGCTGAGTACCCTTAACTCTCACTGAGTTCAGTGGGAGTTGGGTGCACAGCACCTTATAGGATCAAGCCCATCATGGGCAGTTTGTTGCACTGTTTCTGGGAGTTTTTATAATCTAGCAACCAAAGGCTTAAAATATGCATTTAATAAAAGAAAATGTTTCAATGTAATGGGTAGATTTTATCCTTTATATTTGAGATAGTCCCAGGCTATGTAGTTCAGAACCAGATCCAAGCTGCCCTAAAATTCAAGGGAATTTGAATCTGGGAATTTGGATCAGCCCATTAAAGAGAGCAAGGAGTCACAAAGTCCAAATCTAAAACTTTCCCCTAAATCTTGGGTGGTTTGGTTATGGAGCTTCAGTATGGGCCGCATCTCTAATTTATATTAATCTGCAAAAGAATATGAAAATAAAGTTGTGAGCATCTGACAAACGCACAAAAGCAAGTAAGTTAAGAGTGACTCCATGAACTGTATCATAAAGAAGAGACAAAGTGCATAGTGGGCACTCTAGCAGGAATGCTTCATGGAAGCTTTTTTTGAATGGGGCAGAAGAAGGGCACTTGACATAAAACAGTAGGGAGGTATTTACAAGGGTAAAAAGTAGCATGGGTGATGGGCTGAACTGGGAATTGGTGTAAGAGACAGGAGGCATGTCTTCTGCTTTCCCTCCTCCCCAGGTGCAAATGGAATGGGAGAATAGGAGGAGATAAAGATCAAGATATAGGTGGGGCCAGTGTCTGAAGTGGTTTGAAGATGAGATGTTTGTGTGAAAAAGCAAGGAAGCCAAGGCAGAGATACAGAAAAGGGAGAGACATGGGAGTTAAATTTACTTAATTTTTTGCAGCACATCAAAAAGAAACTGAGGTAGGGGACATGTTACAGCATCCCAGCTGTTAACCCCACATCCCTGCCAATGCACCCACAGATATTTAGTTACCTTTGATACATCCTTCTTGCCCCATTCAGCCTTCGGAGCTGTAAAGTGCGCCTCTGAATGTGATGAAGCAGCTGGGAAGCTAATCACACCACTTAACTGAAAATGAAATAATCAGAAAGGTTTGTGGTTAGTGCTGAATTCCCAACAAGAGTTAATGAAATGAGGTGAAATTAGGCAGTGCAGTGATCACAGAACCAGTTGAGATTCTGAAAGTGCCTGGCACAGGTTGGGAATCAGAAAAACACAGGAAATGACAGATTAGAAGCAAGGAAAAGGCTGGTTTGGGAATCTCATTTGACCTAGTTGTCACAAAGCTAAATTATAGGGGGGAGATAGCTCAGAGGTTTGAACATCAGCCTGCTAAACAGGGTTGTGAGTTCAATCCTTCAGAGGACCACTTAGGAATCTGGGGAAAAAAATCAGTACTTTTCTACTAGTGAAGGCAGGGGGCTGGACTCAGTGACCTGTCAAGGTCCCTGCCAGTTCTAGGAGATAGGTATATCTCCAATTATTTTATATACTGAAAGTACATAAAAACATGGCAGATCTGGCACCTGTAAAATCAGTCACTCTCTATCATCCTTACACAAAGTCCATTGCTAGAGTTGACCTATGGGGCCTGCAACCCCCTTGGCCACATCCACACCTTCCCCTAGTTTGACAATATACACGAATCATCATGGTCTAGTCTAGTGGACTAAGGATAAGGAATTCTGCATTCTAATCCTGTCTCTGACAATAATTTTCCTCTGTGGCCTTCATCAAGTAACTTAATCCCCCTGCCAGATTTCCTTCAGCCATAAAATGAAGATAACACCACTTACCTCCCAGAGGTGCTATGATGATTAATTAGTGAGTGTTTGTAAAGAGCTATTTAAATGCTAAAATTCACCAGATTGTAAACAAAGCCCCCAAACTGCTGATTTTGACAGTTTTCCCTATCATGGAATAAGTTGTCATGGGATAAGAGAGAAGAGCCTTTCATGGACTGAGAACTGGTAAAAGATAGGGAACAAAAGGTAGGAATAAATGGTAAATTTTCAGAATGGAGAGGGGTAACTAGTGGTTGAACAGTTTGTTAATTGCAACCTATGGGTTGTCAGCAAACTATACACTTTGACTATTTCCTGACTACTTGTGGTGTTACCTACCTGATATGCCATTGTTCCTGTTCATAAGTGGATACATTTTTAAACAGGAGAATAGCAAATAGTGAATAATGGATGTTTTTGTTTGAGAATGCGTGAATTCCCTTAACCACATGCAAATATTAATATTTATATGAAGAGCAGCTATTCCCCAATCATTTATGTTGAACCTGCCCTCCCTGCCATTCATACAAATGTTCACAAATAGCAAATTCAAAGGGACACAAATGTGAGTGAAGTGAACAGCCATTTGGAACATAAACGAATGTCCATGCCTACTGTTTTCCAGCATTTGAACTGCTCTAATGATGGCACAATATGGTCAGTGTGAGAGTTAGTCACCGAATAAGGTGTCTGTTTCAAGGATGTAAAAGGAAGCTTTTACTCTAACAGGACGCAAGGGGCAGCTTCAGGAATAGTCTCTCTGCCACAAAGCTTTCCTTTTAGTTTAACAGTTTGCATTAGATTTACTTGAAGGCATGGGCACCTGGGGCGATATATTTTACAGCAATGCACAGGGGTTATGCAACCAAAGCTTGTTAAAAGAGAATGGAAATGCACATATACAAGTATCTCCTACACATCACTTTAAAATATACAATAAATCCTAGCGTGTTTTTAAAATTTGTTGAGTGACCAGAAGGAGGAATGACATTCAGAACTGTACAATGCATCCTAATGTGCCTTTAAAATTTATTGGACTGCCTGACGGAATGACATTAAGCAGCTGTCTAATGTTAATGTCAAGATTTTTTCCAAAGTAAATAGATTTAATTTATATTTGAGGCACACCGAAAACTGTCCTTAGAATACAGGCACTATTAATGTCACAATTAAAACAGACTAATCTGTTCATGTACTACTGATTAAAGGAATGTAATTACTCAGTCAAGAAGGGTGCAACACTCCACATCTATCTGCTGAAGACATTTACAGAAAGACTAAGGATACGTATACTTTACAAATGCCATTGGTATGTTTAAATCCAGGAGCAATATCCTTCCTATTACGGAAATGTATGGATTTCTGACATCTCTCCCACCCTGCTCAGTAAACAGGTTTAAAACAAAATTCTTTTTTTCTTTTTATTAATTCAAACAATTTAGTAACTGTGACAGATACTGGCTTGACAACTCTAAAAGACTGAAACCCTCTTATCTGGCATAAGAACATAGTAAGGCTGCTAGCCTCTCTCTCTGAACCCAGGTCCCTTTCAGGCCCTTTCCTCAGGGCACAGATTTATTCTTTAAACATAACACCACATCGAAGCATTTCCTTGAGCACTCTGAGGTGTTTCCCAGTGCTGAAAGGACACATCCTTTCCTTCAGTCTCCCTGCTTCAGGGCCTACTAAAGGGGCAGACCATCCTGTTACACATGGAGGCAGCAGCAGCACAAGCTTCTCTACATTTCCATATTGATGAGGAACACCGACAAGATAATTCAGACTCCATGGTTGATTCTGCACCTTATCCTATCTGCTGAAGCTGCTAACACAGGTGTTAATTAGTGTCAACTGCAGTGATGACTTTGTACATGACAAGTGTCCCTTAGTAACTGCCTTAATATCAAGGATACATTTCACACGGAGACCACAAAAAAAATCTTCAGATAGCAATCATTTTCAGTCACTTTTGACCTGGGACTGGATTCATATTGGTAACATAAGTCGAAAAAGACTCTAGATCCCATTGCCAAATCCCTGAGCCACCAGTCCTTCTTAATTTCTCTTTAGTCATGTCCACACCTTTCACTAAATGACCATAAACTAACCAACCGCCTCATATTTTCCAGCAGAATGTCATACAAATGGAGAGGAAATAAAAAGCAGAAAATAAAACAAAGGTGTAGGCTATGTCTACTCTAGAGAGCTAACAGCAGCAGAGCTGTACTGATGCAGCTCCACGACTGGAAGGTCTCTCGTGTAGCCATTCTGTGCCAGAGGGAGAGGGCTCTCCACTCAGCATAATTAAACCACCCCCAATGAGCGGTGATAGCTATGTCAGCTATCTCCCGCTCACATAACGCGGTGCATACTACCACTTCTACCAGTGAAACTTATGTTGCTCAGAGGTGTGTTTTTTCATACCCCTGAGCAACATAAGTTTTGCCAACATAAGTGGTTGTGTAGACATGGTCTTATGCTAGAAAACATGTTAACTAATGATTTTACATGAAGTAAGCAAGAGCAGTTGCGTTTTTAAAAAGTTTTTGATTGTTGTGGTGAACTGTAAGAGACTTTAGGGTTATTAATAAATCACAACCAGCTAGGCTTAACTCCAACCCAGCTAAAACATTTAAATATGACTGTCCTTGTCTTCACTAGCTACTAAGTCATGTCTAACATCAAGTTAGTTAAAACATGCTAGTTACCATTTTTACTAATACTGGTATATTCCCCGTGTAAGCATACCCTAACAGCCTCGCCCATCCTTATCTGCATTTGATGAGGCCACAAGATCACTGAATTTATGCTGTAGTAGGACCCGGCTCCAATAGTTCAGAGCTTGTTGTTTCAAAATCTGAAGCAATGTGATATTTGTTCAGAATGGTATTCGCTAAAGTGCATCTGTTTTTCCCCCTCAGGAATTTAGCAGCACTGAGCAAGAAGAAAGGACACTGAAATAAAAGTCATGTGCTACAGATAGATGTAACACAGAATTTCATATTGAGCTGTTGTTATTTTCCCATATGTAATTGGTTCTAATGTTAAAATCTCCATTTTTGTATATTATCTTCAGTTTGGACTCTGGTGGCAATTGTGACCTGATAATACATTATTTGTTTCACATATGACTAAATATTCTCCAGTTACAATCATTTTAATGTCTTATAGGTTTTATTTCAGTGACCCTGCTGCTTAATTTGTTAGGATAAGTTTACCATTTTTTATGGCTCACTTGAGCTGTTTTGGCAGCTGGGGGAGATTAACTGTTGATTAGTTGCTATCTGAATTATTTAGTCTATTGCAATTTTTATGGTTTGGTGCAACATGGGTGCCAGCCTGTGTGACCAAAAGAGCCTTATAGCATAACTTCTGCAAGGACTACAGGCTGCATTTCGAACAAAGTTAAACACTTTCACAAAGTTTACTAAAAGAAAGAATTATAAAATGGATGAGAATAATAAATAAATAATAAAGGCTTGACAGCTGGAGAGTGCTGTATCTGCCCCCAACGCCTGCTAACTTGGCCATGTGACTCCTGTAGTCGTCCAAGGAGGGTCGTCCTCCAGGCACCTGAGGCTTGATGGTTATTGATCCATATTAGGATTCCCTCAGTTATTTGAGCCCTAACTGTTCTCTCTGCTGTCGATGAAAGGTGTATACCTAGATTCACCAGTCTCGGATCCAGGTACTAGATGTCTGGCCTAGATGAGTACCTATGGGAAAGGCAGGGGTGCCCTCCAGGGTGAGGTTCTAGGAATGGGATTTCCCCTTCCCCAACGGCTCTCAATGGATATATGTTGTAGCGTCCCAGAGCATGCATCCTGATAGGCACTGCAGATTGTACTTAAAACTATTCTGCATGGACAATCTACTCAGGGCCGGCTTTAGGAAGTGTGGGGTGCAATTCAAACATTTTCGGTGGGGCCCCGGAAGGGATGACTGAAAAAAAAAAAAAAGAAGTTAAAAAAAAGCCTTTCATTTCTTAGCAACCAGTTCTCTATAAAAAGTTCTGATTTAAGGGATGTGCCACAGTAAGTATTTTTTGTACCAATAGGGTTACCATACATCCATATTTAAAAATTCCTCCTGGATGGCAATTTAAGAACCAAAAAGCCTGACATGTCCAGGAAAATATGGATGTATGTTAACCCCACCTAAAGTTCTTTTTTAAAAAGATGGGTCTGAATTAGAAATGAGCTCCATTTCACATGTGTGGGTCCCCGCCACTCCCTGGTGGTGTGCTAGGGTGACCAGATGTCCTGATTTTATAGGGACAGTCTTGATTTTTTGGGTCTTTTTCTTATATAGGATCCTATTACCTCCCACTCCCTGTCCCGTTTTTCACACTTGCTGTCTGGTCACCATAGGGTGTGCACATGTGTGGGTCCCAGCTTCTCCCTGCCCCCCTCATTGAAGCAGGTGTGCAGGGTTACTGTCCTGGAAACTGCAGGGCACAAGTGGACATGGGGATGGCTGGAGGCAGGGCAGGGGCTGACTGGAGGTAGGGTCTGGCTGCAGACAGGGCAAAGGATGCAGAGCTGGCTGGAGCCAGGGGTGTGTGGGGTGGGCTGGCTGGCTTCAGGCAGGGCCGCAGAGGGGCGCGGCAGGGGTTGGTAGGGCTGGAGAAAGAGGAGTGCGGGACTGGTTGGCTTCAGGCAGAGGAATGTGGCAGGAGTTGGCTGGAGACAGGTCAAGGGGTGCGGGACTGGCTGCAGGCAGGGCAGGGGGTGCAAAGCTGGTGCGGGCAGGAGTGTGTGTGGGGCTGGCTGGCTTCGGGCAGGGCTGCAGGAGGGTGTGGCAGGGGTTGGCTGTGGGCAGGGTGTGCAGGGCTGGCTGCAGGCAGTGGTGGGGCAGGGGTGCGGGGCTTGTGCGGGCAGGACAGGGGTGCGGGTCTGGTGCGGGCAGGACAGGGGGTGTGGGGCTGGCTGGAGACAGGGGCTAGTGCAGGTGGGGCGGGGGGGGCGGGGCTGGAGGCAGAGCAGGGGATGCGGGGCTGTTTGGAGACAGCCAGACAGGGGCTGGCTGTGAGCAGGGCAGGGGGTGTGGGCTGGTTGCAGATGGGCTGGCTGCAGGCAGGGCAGGGGGTGCAGGGCTGGTGTGGGCAGGGGATGCGGCAGGGGCTGGCTGCAGGCAGGGGGTGTGGGTACAGGGGATACAGCCCACCCTGTATGGTAAGTGCCCCCTCCTCTTCCTCGCTTCCCCACCGGGGCTCAGGGGCTATTTAAAGGGCACGGGGCTCCCCTGCTTCTACCGCCTCAGCCCTGTAAATAGCGGCGGGAGCGGTGGGTCTTCAGCGGCTATTTACAGGGCTGGGGCAGTAGAAGAAATGGCAGCCCCAGACTTTTTAAATAGCCCCCGGAGCCCCGCAGCCCTACCCCAGGGCTCCAGCAGTGGGACTCTGGGAGTCCAGGCCCTTTAAATTGCCCCCTGGGGAAGCCAGGCCACCCTGGTACAGCACACCGGCTCTTGCCGGTATGCAGTACCGGGGCTTGGGTGCAGGTCCCTCTTAGGGGTGGGGCCCAATTCAAGGGAATTGATTGAATCAGCCTAAAGCTGGCCCTGAATCTACTGATATCAACAGTTTCCACCTTCCACCAAGAAAGTGCCTCACCATCATCATTCACCAACTCTTAACAAAAGACACATGGCATTAGTTTCCTAGACAGTACCAACAGGCTGAGAAGCTGGAAGCTGGTAGCCAATGATCTTCACATAAGCATCCTAGGTGCTATGGTCACATGACTTTCACTGGCTGAGAGAAGAGGACCAGGGCAGGCCCTATTCTGGAAGGCCCCACCTGGCTCAATCCAAGGAGGCTCCTAAAAAATTTGGGGTAAAAAAGGCTCAATTCTCACTGACTCTTGGATGATTTTCCATGATCAGTGGGATCTCCATTTTTAAGTGGGAGAAACAATCACAAAAATGGACAGAAACTGACAATCAGATGTTGGAATGTTCACACAGTCCTCAACTCAAAGGAAAATCAAACCTGCAGAACTGCATTAGTAGTGGAAGAGCTACACAGCTAGCAAATAGATATTGCTCCCTTAGCCAAGCTTAGGCTACATGATGGTGGCGCACTAGAGAAAAATAATACAATTTCTACTGGTCAGGGTATAAGGCAGATCAAAACACCAGCCTGCACAGGATAGAAATGTCCATCACTAATAAGATATTAACACACGTTGCTGTAAAATTTTAGCACCTAATGACACTGCGGATACAACTGTCCCACAACAACTGTCTGACAATAATAAGTGCCTATGCCCCAAGGCAACTTGCTCCCGAAGAAATGAAGAGACTGTTCTATAGCCAGTTGAGCAACACTCTAAGAAACATACCCAACAATGACAAAATCTTATTACTGGGTGACTTCAGTGTTCACATTGGAGATTGTTATACCACCTGCTACAGAGTCATGGGGAAATTTGGACATTTCATATCGGCGGATGCCGATGCGGATGTCCATGGATCACTTTTGTGGATAGTGGATTGGATGTGGATACAACCATGCAGAGCTCTACTCACTGGTGATGCCTGGCCCATGGCGTCTGGCTCAGTCAGCCCAGGGGGTGCAGCACGCTCGGGGCTGTTGGCCAGCAGCCAGTGGCTGGGACTGGGTGGCAGGCCGCAGTCGAGCTGTCCAGAACCTGCTCACAATGCTGCTTCCTGTCCAGCATCCCCACCATAGCCTGGACCTGCAGCATCGGCCTCGCTCCCAGTTCGCTGACTCCTGGGCAGCAGGGCCCACCCCCAAGCATGGGGATTGGAGTGGATGGGGCCCCAGTGCCCCACCCCTCTGCCCAGTCATGATGCAACATGCACTGATGCTGCCGTGTGCTGTCACTAGCGAGCCCCTGGGAACAGCATATGATCCACCACTCAGTCCCTCCAGACCTTGCCAAGACCCTTTTTCTCTAGACTCCACCCCCCCCGCGCCACCTCTTCCTGCAAGACCCTGCCCTGCTCGCTCATTTCCAACCCCTCCCCAAACCCTTGTGACATGGTTTGCTGATGGGAGTGTGGATGTGGATACACATAAAAGATGACTAGTGGATCGCCTGTCAGAGTGCAGGTTGATTCTGGGGGATGTGGATTGGGTGTGGATTCGCATTTTTCTATCCGTGCAGGGCTCTAATTAAAGGACATAACATGTCCCTTATTCTCAATAGAATCTGGCCCATTGATATCAGACTTGTGGCTCCCTAGTACCTCTCAAGGCCAGGTCCCAGGTGCAGTAGCAACTTCATAGAGCTTACTGTGGAAACAGTATTAATTTTAACAATGTGCTTTTTTACAATTAGAGCAGGGGACTAGGAGCCCATGGGCTGTACTGCTACCTAAGGCCCCGATCTTGCAAACACTTGTGCAAATACTTAAACACTGATTTCATTGGGACCACTCCTGTGAGGAAAGTTAAGCACAATGTAAGTGTTTGCAAGACTGGAACCTACAGCAGCTCATCCTCCTTGTACCTCAGGTTTCCCTCCATAATTAGTACAGATAACATTTCCTCACCTTTGCATTGTGAGGCTCAAGCTGATGTTTGGAAAGTAATTTGGGATGCTCTGTTGAAAGCACTATAAATTCAAAGTATTATAAATATCAAAGTTAGTAGCTATATTATAGGTGAATGGCTTCCACCATTTTAAACTATGAGAGGCTTTGTCTACACTTACAGTTTTGCAGTGCTGGCAGTTACAGCTGTGGTTGTACAGCTGTGTATGCCCAGCGCTGCAGTGTGTCCACACTTGCACCAGTTGCAGCGCTGTTGTGAGTGGTGCATTGTGGGCAGCTATCCCACAGAGCACCTCGTCC